>NC_135975.1:22933773-23236859 GCF_053455715.1 Rhinoraja longicauda
ATTGAATTATATGCTCCAAGGACTAAGGTCTGATAGTCTGTGGTGAGGTTGGGGACAGGTTGGATGGAGGATCAATAGTGGAGACAAAGGATTAGGGCTTGAGATCATGTTCCTGAATGGCTGCGATGGGGAAAAAAGGTTGGCAGGAGCGAGAAAGGAACGGTGCCTTAAAATAGGTTTGTGGTCTGAGATCAGGTTAGCTATCTGTTAGTTGTTGGGAGGAAGGGTGGGATTGGTGGGTGTTGAGGTCTCTGTTAGGGACCTCAGTGAATATTTGGGACAGCTGCCTAACCTAATTAGCCAGTCAGTGGAGATATTTTATGTGTCTCTGTCAGTTCCTCTGAGACCTTAAGGAAAAACTTCATATTTTGACAGGACAGGAATTGGACAAACTAGGCCTGAAATCACATATCTCTAAGACTTCTCCTCGAACAGGTGCTGGTGAATCCACTTCAAAATAACCCAAGTGTGTTGAACTCAGCTGTTGACATTTATTTCATTGAATTTAATGGAATTAATTACAGATGCAGATTTCGGAGGCTGTTGAATTTCCAGCAACCTATTTTACAGATTGTTGGAGTACAATTATTTTACATCATATTTAAAAAAAAAGTCTAGACCATTTATGTTATTGGTGACTATTGGCATATCACTAGATTTCTCATGAATGCAATTAAACAAAAGAAATAACGTATTAATATAATATCTTACATAGAACTGGAGTATCACGTAGTCCTTTTGGACCATGAAGTATCTTTGAAGTTACTACTGTGATGGAGGAAACAATGAAGTTATGACATGATATATTTTTGTAATTAAAGGAAAAATTAATACATCATTTAGCGATGGTCGTATATTTTTATGAAACAGGATGTTTTGTCTGAGAAATAAAAGTTTTAGTACACAGGGCTTGGTTTTCAGTGAAGGTAGACACAAAATGTTGGAGTAACTCAGCAGGACAGGCAGCATCTCTGGAGAGAAGGAATGGGTGATGTTTTGGGTCGAATTTGAACCAGCATCTGCAATTCCTTCCTACACGCTTGGTTTTCAGCTTCAGCTTCAGTTCTAGTGCTCCTGAAGTCTCAGCCATAATTGCACCACATTTGGCAGCACATTTGGCAGCATGCCCCATCACATCCATCATTCAGTTTTCCCCTTTGTTTTCCTTCCTTTTCTGAAGTTCGTGATCAATGTTGGGGTCTGTATCCTAGTGAATTGATGCTGTTCCATTGCTACCAGCAGGCTTCTGCACACTGAGGAGGGGTCATCCACACACAGCATTGACTCTTGTACTCTGAGGATGACAGTGTACGATCATGAGCAGACAATCATCCACAGGCCAAGTTCACTGAGGTTAATTGCACTCCTGTTTCTGCCTAGATGGGGGTCTGTGAATCCAGCACAGAGCAGAATTGAATTAACTCAGTTAGCTCATTTGTTGACACTGTCATCAGCAGAGCTATTGAAAAATTGCAGTTGCCTTTTAATCAGTCAAGCTGCAGAGATCATCCTTCTGTGAAAAATCACGCACCTCTGCTGAAGTCCCATCTAGGCTTTCCACTTCCATTCTTTCTGGCTCCTATGATTTTTTTTAAGGCAGTGGTTCTAAAGGGATTTTTGAATGAAAGCTCCTCGCTTCACTTTTAGCAAAATACTAGCTCCGCATAAATCATCCACGGATGATGACATTAGCTCCACTGCTCTAAGGGGTCGCTTACCTTGGGTGGGAACTTCAGATTTCTGTGAAGTGTTGAAAGACTTAAATCCATGCACCTCCACAAAGAGACGAAATGATGTTTGAAAAATAAACATGATGATAGTGGAAAGACTACCTTTATGCTTCTTAAAAGCTTGGAAGTATATTAGCAATAAGCATGCAGAATTTGCAATCCAGCTAAAATTTACGCTTCCTGATCCGCTGAGTTACTCCAGCATTTTGTGTCTATCTTCAGTTTAAATCAGCATCTGCAGTTTCTTCCTACACATAAAATTTAAAAGTAGTTGATCTTCCTTGCCCATCCTCGTGGAAGTATTTTGACCTTGCAAATCTTATGAAATGGCAGTTGTTAATGTCCAAGCTGTTGTTTTGCGACAAACATTGATTATTTGTGTTTTGTGGAAAGTTTGGAGTTAGTCTTGCCATGTCTATTTGATATGTTGTGAAAGTCGTTGCTTTAAATTGAAATAAAAGTTGATTATACATGGCAATAAGGCAGCAGCAGTTCAGTAAATCTCTTAGCATTCTAATTAGATTGATTTGTAGTAATATAAATCAATGCTACATGAAGCACACTCTTGTGGCTATGATTTGTCTAGTTATCAAAGATTTATATCTTGCATTTGAGATGATTCAGGACTGCAAGTCATGAACTGCACTTATGGGGCATCGTTCTAAATTGTCACATGAAGTGTATTTTCTCTAGATATGATAAAATGTCAAAGCTTCCCATTACATGTTAACTATAAGCATAATTCCTAATGAAGTTAATTTAAGAATGACCTTCTAAAGCTTGCTTATCTATAAAAGCAGTGAACATTTTCATTTCCATTGGAATAATTTTGCATCTTTCTTTGGCAGGTGAATCACTACCCAGGGAGCTATCAAAGCTTTTGCTGGAAATCAGAGAGAGCCAGGATAAAGATTTTGATGACTTGTGCCAAGCAATCTCTTCGTGTTCAATCGACAGTTTTACCAGTGTGAAGATTTCTGATGATGATGCTGCAAAGTGTGAAAACCAACCTAAACATTCCAAGGTTAGTGCTGAATAAGGAACAACTATCCCAGAGGACAATTAATATGCTACTTTCTTAGTTGCTTTGGATATTTAACAAGTTGGGAATCACATCGGAATATTTCTTGGTGTTTCTAGATCTGAGAGTTTTAGCCCTTAAGTAAGGTGATTTTTTTTTTGGGATTGTTAAAAATACTAAGGCATGTAATGTTATTTTAAATTAACATTGTCAGAATTTTCTGTTACTGCATAATCACCTGATCCCCTTGTTGAAATATAAATCTTTTTCAGTACTTAGCTCAAGCCATTCGGTTGGTCAGTATGAATATAAGTGCACATTAAAGAAAAGAAAAAAAGATATATTTAGATTGGATAGTAATTTATATTTAACTGAGATTTGAAATGACCATTCTTGAAGGGTATAATGGACACTGCTACCATTCTTGTCTCCAGATATAAAATAGAACATATTGGAAAATATTAGTAGGTTAGACTGCAACTAAAGAGCTCTAGTTTTAGTTCAGTGGCCTATCATCATAACTGTTGTGATAAAAGTCATCATCCTGAAGCTTTGACTTTTTATTTCTTATTCCACAAATGCCATCTGACGTTTTAAATATCTGTAGCATTTTAGTCCTCCTCTAAGACTGTGGTGCATTTGAATTTTACATTACTCAAGTACAACAGAGGCAGTAGGTTTAGTGGTCAGGAAGTGACAACTGGTGAATATGCCATTAAGTTGCCAATCCCTAGTTTGTGAGATAGCTTTTATTATAAAGTTGATGACAAGATTATGAAAAGGTTCTGTAATCTACTCAAGACTGCCACCTTGTGTTTAGGGGCTAAACATTTATTGTGACAACTCATAATAAAGTTGTTTATTGACATAATAGTTAACATGTCAGCCTTGGTATGATGGTAGCATAGCGACTTCTTAAACATCTAGTTATGAGTTCAATCTCCTAGGATATGGTCTAGGCTGATGCTTAAGATGATAAAATCATAAGACATAGAAGCAGAATTAGGCTATGCGGCCCATTGAGCTCATTCATTCTGTAATGGCAGTTTCTATACCATCTCGAAATCCCACTTCGATAGCCATTACTTCTCGGGGATGAAATGTAGTTATAGCTTACGCACACGTCGCACCCTGATATGACAAACCGAATCTTCCAAACTCCTTTTCTTCATTAATTGGTTTTATTAAAGTAGCACAAATCATAGAGTAATTCATCAGTTTCCGTACTTTATCAACTGTTTCTTCTTCAAACAATATCTAGAAATTCTTGCAGTTATTACCGTATGGTTCTTACAAATATAACCGGTGCGAGCGCATGGTACGAGCGCGTGGTAACGAACTGTATGCTCACCATCCTCCGAGTCTAAACTGACCCACGACCTCTGTCGACACACTAGCCTCCTCCCATCTAGACACTCCCAATTACGTATTAAGTCACACCCACAAGCAGGCAAAAAAGACATAAACTAGAAATATTAAAACATAGCCATAACACAATGACAATAACTGAATTAAGCATAAATGGCTCCTACACATTCAATTATGGCTGATCTATTTTTCTCTTTCTCCTGCCTTCTCCCCATAACCTTTGACACCCGTACTAACCAAGAACATATTAATCCCTTTAAAAAAATACAATGACTTGACCTCCACACCCGTCTGTAGCAATGAATTCCAGATTCACCATCCTCTGGCTAAAGAAATTCCTTCTCATTTTCATTACAGAGGTAAGTTCTTTTATTCTGAGGCTGTGTCCTCTGGCTCCAGACTCTCCCACTAATGAAAACATCCTTTCCACATCTACTCTATTCCACTGAAGAATTCTTTCAGATGCGACTTCAAACCAAGGCCTACCTGTCTTTTCGGTTATAACCACATTTGCTTGGAAATATATTCCCGGTAAATGAACATATTATATTGTGCAGGCTGGACCTTTCATCCTGCATCTGAAATATAATTCCATTGAACAATCCATTTGTTCTATTGCATTGGAGGAGACTATTCAGCCACTGATGTGTTTGGTGCATTATTACCACCAACTTGCAGTTATTATCCATTGTAAAGTTAGAGAGCTGTCACAATCTAATCAGCCCAGCAAACGTACTTCAGAGTTCAGTAAGATATGGAGGGAGGATCCACATGAATTACATGTGAATTCTGGTGGGTGCCAGCCTCGTTAATGGTTCCCACATTCCAAGTGTGAATGGAAAGGAGGACTCAAATCCCAGCCAAGATGAAGCCTTTATTCTTGGGATGTGAGCATCACTGCGAGGGGCAGGACTTATTGGGCATCCGTGTTTGAGTGACTCCATCAGAGGGTGGAATAGGAATTGTACAAGGAGCACGAACTGAGCAAGGCCAGCAAGTTTCCTTCCCTCCCATCCTCCCTAAAGCAATCACTCTGTTTTTACAACATCCTGGCAGTATTGTGATCACTCACATTTGTGTACACATTTATATTCCAGTTGATCCTCATGATCTGTCCATGCACTCTTCAGGAAATTTTCCTACATTATCTTGTATTCTGCACAAATTTATCCACATAAAATTGCATCAGCCATTTGGCCCTTTTATTAACTTGCTTACAGGTTAACCTTTGTTAATTTTCGTAGGTTTCAGTGTCAGGTTACGGTTCAATCGGGACACGATCTTCATTGAATGTTATCATTTCAAGCAACGCAGTCCAATGATCTTCATTGTGATGACCTCAAGGGAACAGACAAGCTGATTCATTCACCCTCCCCACTAACTCATTAAGCATTTAACACACTATTACACAAAGTAACACTTTGAATCTGTCAGAATAAGGATTATTTTCAACAGCTGATGAATCTGTCCTGGTTGTTTAGTTTTAGCCTAAGAAGTGGCGTGGATGTGACACCTTAAAACTTTTAAGAGAGTGCAATGATCCCTTTAAATTCCATAAACATCCGAGGCAGTTAGATTTTTTTAAACTTTGCATTATATTACTTTTAAAAGTATACTTCAAAATCTTCCTAATAAAATATGCAGCTCTCAGTTCGGTTTAGCAGCTGAAGAAGAACGATGAAGGCTTTTACAGCCCTGGCGTAAGTCCTGGGAATGGGAGAATTTGTGGAGCTAAAGACTGATCCTTGGCTCAGGAGCATAACGTCCAGGGAATCTCCAAAAATGTGAATGTGGTTCTCATGCTTTCTCACACTTCCATGCAGTAATGCTTTACAACTTTGTAAGGAAAGTCGGCAGTAAGAGTTTTGGGGGAATGTAATAGCACATTGTCATTTTTTTAATAGAAGAAGGACAAGAACTAAAAGAAACATCGGATCAGACTAGCTCTCTGTCAAGTGCAGGGAAATAACATGTGGGGATTTTCTCATATTTTCATCTTATTTAGTTTAGCTTGATTTAAAGATACAACACGGAAACAGGCCCTTCGGCCCACCGAGTCTGCACCGACCAGCGATTCCCACACATTTACACAATCCTACACACACTAGGAACAATTTACACTTATACCAAGCCAATTTACTTACATACCTGTAGTATGTCTTTGGAGTGTGGGAGAAAAACGAAGATCTCGGTGAAAACCCACGCAGGTCACGTGGAGAATGTGCAAAGTCCGTACAGACAGCGCCTGTAGTCGGGATCGAACCCAGGTCTCCAGTGCTGTAAGCGCTGTCAGGCAGCAACTCTACCACTGCGACACCATTATCTGTCCTTGGGTCTTAGAAGACGATGATTCAACCTATCAAGTCTATCCTATCGATCCCATCCCTCTACCTTATTTCCCTGTAACCTATTCTATTTCACCACACAGAAGAAAATCTTTCTCCCTTTTTCCCCTATGGAGTTTTTTTGTCAAGACAAGGAAAATCCAAAATCTTGACTAGAGTTTGATACCTCGCATAATTCTACCCCCAACCATCTTATCTCCCTTGTTTTCACCACTCTTCCATGTTTGCAAATGAGCTGGATGTCCTTTCAAGTGGTACGCACATCATGAAATCAGTCGGAAACAGTGTTTCCATCGGACATGATGTTCAACAGGTAACTATTGTCATTAGGTGCTTTCTATCTCATAGTGAGGAAGTTACATCTGTTTCAATAAACTGAAGTTAAAGAGCCCATGAACAATAGGCACTAGGTGCAGGAGTAGGCCATTCGGCCCTTCGAGCCACGCCATTCACCGCGATCATGGCTGATCATGCACAATCAGTACCCCGTTCCTGCCTTCGCCCCATATCCCCTGACTCCGCTATCATTAAGAGCTCTATCTAACTCTTTCTTGAAAGCATCCAGAGAATTGGCCTCCACTGCCTTCTGAGGCAGAGAATTCCACAGCTTCACAACTCTCTGCGTGAAAAAGTTCTTCCTCCCTCATCTCCATTCTAAATGGCCTACCCCTTATTCTTAAACTGTGTCCCCTGGTTCGGGACTCCCCCAACATTGGGAACATGTTTCCTGCCTCTGGCGTGTCCAATCCCTTAATAATCTATGTTTCAATAAGATCCCCTCTCATCCTTCTAAATTCCAGAGTATACAAGCCCAGTCGCTCCAGTCTTTCAACGTACGACAGTCCTGCCATTCCGGGAATTAACCTAGTGAACCTACGCTGCACTCCTTCAATAGCAAGAATGTATTTTCTCAAGTTTGGAGACCAAAACTGCACACAATACTGCAGGTGTGGTCTCACTAGGGCCCTGTACAACTGCAGAAGGACCTCTTTGCTCCTATACTCAACTCTCCTTGTTATGAAGGCCAACATTCCATTGGCTTTCTTCACTGCCTGCTTCCTTTCAGTGACTGATACACTCGGACACCCAGATCTCGTTTTACTTCCCCTTTTCCTAACTTGACACCATTCAGATAATAATCTGCCTTCCTTTTCTCACCACCAAAGTGGATAACCTCATTTATCCACATTAAGCTGTATCCGCCCACTCAAACAACCTGTCCAAATCACCCTGCAACCTCATAGCATTTTCCTCACAGTTCACACTGCCACCCAGCTTTGTGTCATCTGCAAATTTGCTAATGTTACTTTTAATCCCTTCATCCAAGTCATTAATGTATATCGTAAATAGCTGTGGTCCCAGCACCGATCCTTGCGGTACCCCACTAGTCACTGCCTGCCATTCTGAAAGGGACCCATTTATCCCCACTCTTTGCTTTCTGTCTGCCAACCATTTTTCTATCCATGTCAGTACCCTACCCCCAATACGATGTGCTCTAATTTTGCCCACTAATCTCTTATGTGGGACCTTGTCGAAGGCTTTCTGAAAGTCAAGGTACATACATCACCGGCTCTCCCCTGTCCATTTTCCTAGTTACACCCTCAAAAAATTCCAGAAGATTAGTCAAGCATGATTTCCCCCACGTAAATCCATGCTGACTCGGAACGATCCTGTTACTGCTATCCAAATGCGCCGCAATTTTGTCTTATATAATTCACTCCAGCATCTTCCCCACCATCGATGTCAGACTAACTGGTCTATAATTTCCTGTTTTCTCTCTCCCTCCTTTCTTAAAGACACAGAGAATTAGGAATGCCTCATATCTAGGGAGCTGGCCTACTAACAATGTCCAGGATGGATTCCTTCAAAGCTCATTTACTTTTTTGGTAGCTGCAAGTCAGAAAGCAGGTCCATTTTGATGATTGGCAACAGAAATCAGTAAAACTGCAAAGGTTGAGCAATGGTCTGTGCACATTGCGGAGGGGAGGCATCAGGATTCTGCTGGAATCACCAAACATTCTTCATTCTAAGATACAAACTGGTCATTTGTGTAGTTTAGTTGCCTAGTCATTTTAGGTAATGCTCAACATGGAAGCTGACTAGTGCAAACTACCACTTGGTTGGTTGGGTCACATGGAATGCAGGGTGACCTAGCTGACTGGATTTAAAATCTGCAGAGTGGAAAGAGTCAGCATGATAGTAGATGCTTTATGACTCAATGAGGAGGGCTATTTAAGTTTACAAAAGTATCCAAATCAAATGGGACAGTGGACCAAAGAATAGGAGATGTAATTTAACATTAACAAGTGTGAAATAGTGCATTTGGTAAGTCAAACCAAACCAGGGCAGGAGAATCTTGTGGAGCAGAAAGACCTGGGGATACAGATACACAATTCCCTGAAAGTGACAACACAGGTATGTTCCAGGACTCAAGGGCTTGAGTAATGAGGAAGGGCTGGGTAAGCTGGGACTTATTTTTCCCTGGAGTGTACAAGGCTGAAGGTGACCTTAGTGAGGTGTACAAAATCATGAGGCATCGCTAAGGTAAATGGCTCAGTCATTTTCCCAGTGTAGAGCTGTTCAGAACTAAAAAGGCTAGATTTAGGTGAGAGAGGAAACTTTTAAAAGAGATCTGACAGGCAATTTCTTTATGTGGAGGGTGATATTTATATGCGACAAACTGCCAGAGGAAATGTAGAAGCAGGCACAATAATGACGTATAAAAGCTATTTAGACAGGTGGATGGATGGGAAAGGTTTAGAGGGATATGGGCCAAATGCAGGCAAAGCAGACTATCTCAGCTATGAAACTTTGTTGGGCCAAAGGGCTTGTTTTCATGCTCTGTAATGCTATGATTCTAAGGCAAGAGTCAATGAATGAATGTATGAATGAATAAGTTTATTGTCCAAGTATGCAGATACAAGGAATGTGCCTTGGTGTTCCGCTCACAAATGACAACACAAACATACAGTTAACAATTAAGAATAAAGCATAAACACATCAAAATAATAAGGATACACCATTATGGCCTAAACATGTGGGTGAAAATAATCCAGAGCAAAAAAGAGACTACAAACTTTGGTTATTGAGTAGAACTATCACTCGTGGAAAAAAGCTGTTTTTATGTCTGGCTGTGGCTGCTTTGACAGTCCGAAGTCGCCTTCCAGTGGGAAGTGCTTCGAAGAGTTTGTGGCCAGGGTGAGAGGGGTCAGAGATGATCTTGCCCGCTCGCTTCCTGGCCCTTGCAGTGTATAGTTCGTCAATGGGGGGAAGGCTACAGCCAACAACCTTCTCAGCTGTGCGAACGATCCGTTGCAGCCTCCGGATGTTGTGCTTGGTGGCTGAGCCAAACCAGACCATGATGGAGAAGGTGAGGACAGACCCAATGATAGCAATATAGAATTGGACCATCATTGCCTGTGGCAGATTGTGTTTCCTCAGGAAGTACATCCTCTGTTGGGTCTTTTTGACTGTGGAGTCGATGGTGACCCCCCATTTAAGGTCCCTGGAGATAATGGTTCCAAGGAACTTAAATGACTCCACAGATGTGACTATGGTGTTGTTGATGGTGAGTGGGGGGAGGGGAGGGGGATCTCTTCGAAAGTCTACAATTAGTTCCACTGTCGAGAGCATTGAGCTCCAGGTTGTTGCGATGGCACCAGGATGCCAGCTGTGTCACTTCCCATCTGTAGGCAGATTCCTCCCCATCTTGGATCAGTCCAATCAGGGTAGTGTCATCCGCAAACTTGAGAAGCTTGACAGAGGAGACTATGGAGGTGCAGTCGTTGGTGTAGAGAGAGTAAAGGAGAGGGGAGAGTACGCAGCCTTGCGGTGCTCCTATGTTGAGGGTCTGCGGGTCCGAGATGTGTTTTTCCAGCCTCACATGCTGCTTCCTGTCCGTCAGGAAGTTGATGATCCACTGACAGAGGGGTTCGGGCACAGTCAGCTGGGAGAGTTTGTAGTGTAGTAGCTCTGGCACAATGATGTTAAAAGCAGAGCTAAAGTCCACAATCAGAATCCTTGCATAAGTCCCCTTGTTGTCTAGGTGCTGGAGGATGAAGTGCAGGCCTAGATTGACTGCGTCGTCCACCGATCGATTGGCCCTATATGCAAACTGCAGGGGGTCCAGCAGGGGGTTTGTGATGTTTTTCAGCTGGTCAGCACAAGTCTTTCAAAGGTCTTCATGACGACAGAGGTAAGTGCGACAGGCCTGTAGTCATTAAGACCAGTGATCCTTGTCTTTTTGGGTACAGGGACAATAGTGGAGACAATTTTAAGCAAGCTAGGATTAGCACATTCCACTTAATGAAGGAGATTATAGAAATGATTTGGTTGGTTATGGCGGTCCAGTTCCCTTCCTTCTTAACTTCAAAGGCAATAAAGTGTAGTGACAAATTATAGATTTCAGTTTGTCCAAGCTTTCCTCCTGCACGACAGACAGCTCTCAGATCAGAAATGTTAAACGTGGAGATAATAAACTCCAGTTTTCTGCATCGCCAGCAGATGGCAACCTTCTCTTCGAACCAAGAAGCCATCCATAATAATTTGACATTTCAATGAAATCACATGGAATAAATAAATACAGGTGGTGGCACCTTTCAAATTTGGCTTTCATAAATTCTCCATTTTCATTAATTATTCATTATAGCCTTTAAGCTCATTATACGCTTTCAATTAAACATGCACACAGGTACATATCCAAAAAATTAACGGTTTCTCTTCATTTAATCTACCATGCACTAATAATCACTTTTTTTTTCAAAACTACTTTAATTTCAAGTTTATATTGTGTTTCTTTCTCTCCTGGTTTTGTGAGTGTGGAATTGTGCCTCATAAATCTGATGGAGCTTTCAAGAGCTCACCAAGAGGATTGATGTGGGCAGAGCAGAGCAGAGACATTGCCTCTACAGACTTTAGTAAGGCCTTTGACAAGGTCCGGCATGGTAGGCTTGTCTGGAAGGTTAGAGCACATGGAATCTAAGGTGCGCTGCCCAATTAGATTCAAAATTGGCCTGGAGGAAGGAGTTGCAGGGTAGTTTGGTTTTAGTTTAGTTTAGAGATACAGCACAGGAACACGCCCTTCGGCCCACCGAGTCCACACCGACCAGCAATCCCCGCTAACACTATCCTACACACATTAGGGACAATTAACACTTATACCAAGTACACAAACCCAAGCCAATTAACCCACAAACCTGTACGTCATTGGAGTGTCGGAGGAAACCGAAGATCTTGAGGAATACCCACATGGTCACGGGGAGAATGCACAAACTCCGTACAGACAGCGCCCGTAGTCGGGATTGAACACAGGTCTCCGGCGCTGCAAGCACTGTCAGGCAGCAACTCTACTGCTGCGCCACCGTGCCGCCCCTGTTATACAAAGTTGTTTTCTGATTGGAATATCATGATGCAGCTGTACAAGTCCTTGGTGAAACCAATGCGTGTGCAATTCTGGTCATCCAGTTATAGGAAGGATGTCGTTAAGTTGGAAAGGGTACAGAAGAGATTCTCCAGGATGTTACCTGGAGTTGAGCTATAGGTTCCAATAGTCTGGAACCTTTTTCCTTGGTGTGTCAGAGGCTGAGGGAGTGGCCTTACTGAGGTGTTCAAGATCATGAGGGACATTTGATCCCACACATCATTGGGAGGTGGAAGGAAAATGGAGCACCGGGAGGGAACCCACGAGGTCTCTGGGAGAACCTGCAGACTCAACACAGCATTGAGGTCAGGATCGAACCTGGGTCTCTGGCACTATGAGGCAGCACCTCTACCAGCTGGCTGCTGAATTACTGCGCCACAGGCCGCATTAATCTCTCTCACTGATCAGGTAGCCAGAAGGTGCGATTAAATACACTCTAAAATTTGAAATGATTTAAATTCAAAAAATATAATTAAAGATTACACTCTATTATGCCTCTATAAATGCGATTGTCTGAAGTGTCTCGACCCGAAACGTTACCCATTCCTTCTCTCCAGAGGTTCTGCCTGTCCCGCTGAGTTACCCCAGCATCAAATAGAAATCTGTTTAGTAAAGCCCATGCAGAAAGATTAGTTTGGGCAATTAAGTGAATAATTGGGGAGTTGTAAATAAATGCAAGTCTTAATGCATTTGGCGCAATATTAGTCAGATTTTTAGACATTTTAAATTAATGATTTATTCCTAGTGAGAAATGTTGTAATAGGCTAATCATTAAGATAAAAGCAATTGGAAAAAATAGCAAATTGTACAAGATGTGTATCACTCAGAAATCTACAATATTTCTTTCCCTATTCCTCTAATGGGCAGCATCACAGTAAATACATCTGATGGTTAATTTTACACCTGCCCGTTAAAAGGAGGGAAAATTATATTAACTAATTGAGACTTGGAAAAATAAGAGGAACAAGTAAGATGGTAAATAAGATAGGTTGAAAAAGGAAATTACATCACAAAAAGATAATGCATGAACTGACTTTTTTAAAATGTGATTCATTACACTCCTAATTGCTTCAAGCTACCACACACATCATGGGGAAAAAATGGTTCCAGCTGTTGTAAATCAAATTCATTAACTCCTTCAGCAATGAAAGGACTTTTCAAACAACTTTGAAAAAGGATTGAATTAGAATATAGCAATTCTCTGTAGATGAATTTAAAATTAGTTAGAAGTCTTACTGTAACTTTTTTCTTTATCTGTCTGGCAAAGCCAATAGATTAAGAAGAATTACAAAAAATTACAAAAGGACACATGATTTTTCAGTATGGAAATGATTCTGCATTGACCATAGATTACCTACAGATATGGAAATGCGGTGTCTTGAATTAATGAATAATGCTCAATAATGCATAAGAGGGTGAACAGTAGATTTGGCCACAAATCTATGATAAGGTTGTGACACAATAGAGGCAAAAACTGGAGTCCAAATAATGAATTTTGAAAAATGTAACTCTAAGACTTCTGCTCTGCAGAGATTTGAGAATACTATTGTTCAAATTGATCAGGTTATTCAGAAAAGTAGCAGTCTTAGATTACTTTGTAATATTTAAAGGTAAACGTGTACTTGTAAAGTATTTTGCAGCCCGCACAGAAAAATATTTCTCAGAATAAAATAAGCCCTCGTGTAATACACATGCCCCATCGGTAGATTTATTCATAATCTGAAACACCAATCTGAGAAATAACCAGAGTGAAATGATTTAATCTAGTTTATTCTTGTCAAACAACTTGCAAAAGTGTTGTTATCAAGAGCTTTCATAGAATGTCTGTCAAAACATGTTATGACATGTACTGCATTATTGTCCTTTAGTGCACAAAGGTAAATGTTGATGTACAATTGTGAATGAATGGATTTCAGTCACGGCTGCTAGTGCTGTTTATTGATACAATTGGTAAACCCATTGGAGAATTTCAGAGTAATGATGTTATGATGTAGACTGTGCGACAAACGCCATTCAATCATTGCTGCAATGTTCCCGGCAAAATAACATCTGCCAAGATATACTTTATATTTGAAAGGTCAGTGCAACATCTGAACGGTTAGTGGTCTGAATTATGAATGGCCCCAGAAACTACGATCAGTAGAAGACCTACCCACAGGGCAAAGAAAAACCCTCATGAATGGCTCATTTATTGGTAAAAATATGAGCACAATACTGAAAAAGAATGACCAATGGGAAAAACATTTTAGTTGAAGCTGGAAGCATTCACTTCCCTGCAGCCGACTAACATTCTGGTTTATGTTATGGAAATCATGTCAGCTCTTGGACTCGGGAATGATGCCAAGTTAAGATCTGGAATAATATGTGGTCCTCTGTGAAAAGCAAAGCCTGTCTTCTGTTATCACCATTTGATATTCAGAACATCACTTTAAAAAGGAGTAATTCACTAGGATGTTGTATTCTGAGAATTTCAACAGGCTGCCAGATAAACTGGACAATTTCTAAATTAGCATAGATCAGCCATGATTGAATGGCAGAGTAGATTCGATGGGCCGGATTGAGGCAATTTTCGGTTAACTGAGAGAAGGATATTGGTGAAGATTGTGGCATTTCTGGGGGCTGTGGAGAAAAATTGAGACATTTGCAGGGTCGGGGAGAAGATTTTGACAGCCGGGGGTGAGATGTGCAGACTGCACCCAGGCTGCATAATATTAAGGATTTTGTATCAGATCTATTTAAAGACATTTAATACAAAGTGTGTCTTTGAAGTCACAGGACATGAAATGTTTCAAGACATAATGATATCTGATCTGATGTCTACATGTCTTTAGATGAGAGTTAAATGTAGCTCTGAGGGCTAACGGAATCAAGGGATATGGGGAGAAAGCAGGAAAGGGGTACTGATTTTGGATGATCAGCCATGATCATATTGAATGGCGGTGCTGGCTTGAGGGGCAAAATGGCCTGCTCCTGCACCTATTTTCTATGTTTCTACATTTCTAAGACCAAGAAGGGTGCAGGCCTCCTCCTCTTCTTCGATGTTATTAAATGCATAATATCTGCCCATTACATTTTCCTGGCGTATTTTGGAGATTTTTAACTGAGGAGCAAACCATTCTGCTCATGGTTCAAATGGGAGTGAAGAAAAAAAGGGCCTTTCCAATAATGCCTGCGACCTGAGAATAAATAAGTGGTGCTGAACCTGTCCCTGGGTACCTATTTACTAATGAACTGAAGGACAATACACGGAGCTGTACAGAGCAATTCAAATGATTTGGGTTCCAGTCACTTGTGTTCAGAAATGAAATGCTTCTAACAGGACAAAGTAGTTATGATTGAAACGCTAAAGATGTGTTGATCAGTTACCAATGTGGTCACGGAGCTACATCTTAATACCTACATTTTAAAATCAAGCAATTGAGAAAAATTTCATTGGTCATTTCAAGAATGTCAAATGCTACAGATTGACAAATATTCATAACTAGTGACAAGGGCAGATTTTGTAATGTATAGGAAAATAACTGCAGATGCTGGTTCAAATCGAAGGTAGACACAAAATGCTGGAGTAACTCAGCAGGTCAGGCAGCATCTCAGGAGAGAAGGAATGGGTGACGTTTCGAAACGTATAAGATTATTAAGGGGTTGGACACGTTAGAGGCAGGAAACATGTTCCCAATGTTGGGGTAGTCCAGAACAAGGGGGGCCACAGTTTAAGAATAAGGACCATTTAGAACTGAGATGAGGAAAAACTTTTTCAGTCAGAGAGTTGTGAATCTGTGGAATTCTCTGCCTCAGAAGGCAGTGGAGGCCAATTCTCTGAATGCATTCAAGAGAGAGCTGGATAGAGCTCTTAAGGATAGCAGAGTCAGGGGGTATGGGGAGAAGGCGGGAACGGGGTACTGATTGAGAATGATCAGCCATCATCACATTGATGGTGGGGTGGTGGGGTGGGGGAGAGAGTCATATGAGGGCAATGGGGATTGAAGGTGTTAATAAAACAGTGGTGCTGTATTTGAGAACTGTTCTCTATATAAAAATTTGAAAAACTGAAGGAAGTATAAATAAAGGTTCACAAGGATGTTGTCAGATTTGAAAGATAATAGTTGTCAGGAAAATTTGACAGCAATGTGCTGAGATTGGGCATATTTCCATAAGAAGGAAAGGCTTAGAAGAATAATTATGTCTTCAACATTATGAATGGTTTGGACACAAGATGTAGAGAGAATGTTGCCAAAATAAATGTGGAAATATTTTGCAGAGACATGGAGTTGCACAGCGCAGATACTAGTTCTTCAGCCCACCAAATCTATGCTGGTCACCATGGCGATCTATACTCATCCCAATTATCTGCATTAATTCCATATCCCTCTTTGCTTTGCTCATTTGGGTAACTGTCAAAATGTCTCTTAAATGCAAGAGCAAAAGAGAGAAAATAACCAATAGAAATAGTGAAAATCTGAGTGATCTGAAATGAGAGGGGAACATGTGGACTATAAATTGTCTTACTTTAGTTTAGCATTCTGTTTCCAAGTGGTTATCTTTTTATAATTATTTTGCAAAATTAATGCCACAATTGCTGAAAATTGTGGTAACATTTTAAAATGTTGCTTTATTATTATGAAGTACTAAATAAACCAAGTGGACCCATTGGGCCTAAACCTCTCCTGCATTGATGCAGCACCCTCTCCTCCCCTCTCCCCTTCCCCCCCCTCCCCTCTTCCCCCTCCCCTTCCCCCTCCCACTCCCCCATCTCCTCCCACTCCCCCCCTCCTCCTCCCACTCCCCCTCCTCCTCCCACTCCCCCCTCCTCCTCCCACTCCCCCTCTCCTCCTCCCACTCCTCCCCTCCTCCTCCCCCTCCTCCTCCTCCTCCCCCTTCCCCTCCCTTCCCTTCCCCCCTCCCCCACTCCATCCCCCTCAACCCCCCTTATCCTCCTTCCTCCCTCCCGAGGAGATAGATTTAAACTTTAAAATGTGAATAACTAAAAATATAACACCGATTTCAATGAAACTTCCATTAGCACCAATGGGGACGATGGGGAGTAAGGTGGGCCTTAAATTGTTGCGCTATCGTGTACCGTTTTGGCTGTAGTTCTGGAACAAACAAACAAGAGTTTTAGTATATAGATGTCAATATCCAAGGAGTGTAACTCCTATTTTATTTTACCACTCATCTCTTGGAGGATGATAGAGGTAGTGGATGATCTGAATTTTGTTGCTTCGTATGGTCCCAAGAACCATAATTCGTATGGTCCCAAGAAATATAATTTGGGATCTGAGGCAAACATAGCACCAGTTCATACTGACAGCTACCCAAAGGAAGCAAAATAAATGATTGATTGTCACTGGATGGTAGACATGGGACAAGAAAACAGGAGAACTGCATTGTTCCTCTTTGAGTGCTGCCATACAATTTCTACAGATGGTCCAAATAGGTAGATGGAACCTATGGTCCAAAATGTGACACTGATACTCTCATTGCTCCTCCAAAATGCAACCAGTGTTCTGGTTGACAGTTAATTGTTCTCTGAGGAGACCTAGCTAGTCAATCATTGCATCATTGAGCAAACAGTTCAGGAAGATCTTCCAGGACTTCATCAGGGTATTTACATGTAAGCGAGAGATGTCAGCAACATTTATTTCCCAAGAATGATATTTGAAGTGTTGACTCTGAAATGAAAGTGGTACCATTAGGCTAAATTTACATTTCAAAGAGAAATGGTAGATATGCACGCTCCCATAGTGGAACAGACCTTATCTATGGAACGTTAAGAGATCTTGGGCTGTTCACAGGGAGAAGCAATGGAGAGAATTTGACTGCAGATGACCGCTCATTATGTGAGCTGATGTGACTCGGTGCTGCCCATCAATGCACTACAGCTTCCTCCAACACAGCACAACGCAGATATATTCTTCACTACTGACTCAAATATTTTGGCTCAAGTAACAAGCGTAAGCCATTCAGCACTCTGTTGTTCACTGAGATTACAACTGATCGGTTACCCCAGTGCTGCTTTCCCACTTTAAAACGCCTCATCAGTCTCCTAAATCGATAGCTAAGAAATTGAAATTAGTTGTTGCCCTGCTGATCATCCTGCTGAGTGTCCTTGAGATAGGCTCAGATAAGCATGATGGCCACATGCACGCCTTTCCCTGATCAATGATAGATCTTCTCTCCCCCCCCCCCCCCCCCCCCCCCATGTATATTAGTGAAACTTCACCAACAGCACCTTCTCAACTTGTGCAACTTTAATTCTGTATATAATCGGCTGAGACCCCTGCAAGATTGAGATACTTTTTTCTGAGGTGTCATACTAGTATAATAACGCAGACTCCTCTGAGATTGTCTCCGTAATTCATTGCCCTTTCGCTCCTGGGTGTCTCAAAACATAATTTCACATCCTCCTCAGTGGGATGTTTCAGTGGCTCACACATCTCACTATGAAAGGGAAGGAATTAGCTCAAATAGTTAGTGAATCCAAGAATGCATTGCCCTCCTGCCACATGTGTCAGTATTGGCATCTTGTGTACCACCTTGACATTTACTGGATTTAACTCGAGAAGACATCACATGTTAGTCTAGTTTAAATACTGCCAGTTATCCTTGGACTAACATGTTCCTTTTAAATACATCTATTTGATGTTGCAACTACCAAATCGACCCTATTTAGTACATTGCCTTTAGTTGGTACTTTGAATTTGACCGTGTTTCTTTCTTCCTATGGCTCATCTGGTCCAAACCTCCTGCTTGTAATATCTTTTTCTTCACTGTTTGGAGAAATAATTTTCCAATCCACATTGTACATAGTATTTTCCATACACGCAATGTGTGATTTCAAGAGGGATACAATGTACATCGGCGAGACCAAACATAGACGAGGCGACCGTTTCACTGAACACTTACAATCGGTCTGATGAGGCCTAGGTGATTTCTCAGTTGCCATTCATTTTAACTCCCTTCCCATTCCCATACTGACCTTTCAATCCTGGGCCTCCTCTTTGCCAGAGTGTGGCCACAGACCAATTGGAGGAACAGGGCCTCATATTTAGATTGGGTGGCTTACAATCCAGTGGTCCGAATGTTGAATTCTCTAATTTTAAGTAATTTCTACTAATACTTCCCTCCCTACTCCTCTTGCCCCCTTCCTCCACCCTAGTCTTTAAAGCAGTTCCACAGTTCACCGCATGTATCCCCCTTAAGATTACACCTTCCCTTGGCAACAATGGACCTGCCAAAGTCCCATCCAGCTGAGGTCATTAGTTGCCAGCCCTGAATGGTCCTGGTCTCTTCACCCCCACCCCCTGCTTTCAGTCTGAAGAATGGTCCCGACCCGAAACATCACCTATCCTTTTTCTCAAGAGCTGCTGCTTGACCTGCCAAGTTACTCCAGCATCTAAATCTAAAACACTACTGTATTAATGAAATGACCACAGAGGCAACAGGCACCCCACTGGTTGCATTCCTAAATGAGATGTCCTACTGGAACTCCTTCCATCAAACCTTGTTGGAGAACTAACCTGTCATTAGTCACATAAAACAGTCCATTAGAGTTGACTGCATTTGAGGAACAATTATCCCATGGATCCATTTTACATATGACACACATGTTACATTGATAATTGGTGATTGTGCTAGAAAGCTACTGAGCACTGGAACCATCCATGAAAAATATGGCATTGAATTTGAAATTCTGCCCCTGAACAATAAATTACTAGTGAATGGAGTACTTCAATTCATCACAAAAGCATTGTGCAGTGACAGTAATTGCTTTCTCAATTTATCTTTTCAAGTTTAAGTGAGATTATGCACAAAGAATCTGTCAACCATTCCAACTTTTAATTGGTTGCAGTAGCTTGTCAAAAATAGAACATTCTTGGTAGCAACAACTGGAAAAATTAAAATGCATTTAGTCATCACACAAGGATTAACAATTTTTTTTTTTAAAGCTTAGAATAATCAGGGTAAGGCTAGCCAAAAGCACATTGTCAAATGCCATATTTATTGTACAGACACCACCACCAGTATTGGTGAGATTTTTAAAGCATTGTTCCAGTACAAACATACAGGAACTGGAACAGGAACTGGTCAATTAGTCTTTCTAAACCATTTCTGTTATCGAATGAGACCATGCTGATCTGTGACCTGACTGGAGTTTAATTTTACAGAATAAGGAATACAAGTAAGACTTATAATAGCTCTCTTTTTTTTCTCCCTGGGTGTAATTCTATATTCCTTGTCCTGATGCTCAATTCAGATCTGCATTTTTCCTTGATCATTTGCCAGGACTCTCCATCAGAAGAAATTATTTTTATCAAATCATTTATCATCTTTAAGATGTTAATTAATCACAATTAACCCTTGTAAACATTGAACTGATCAGTCATTCCTGGAACAAGAGAAGGTTGTTGATAGGTGGGGGTTCACAGCTGCAGGGGTTCCTTGGGGCAGGATTTTATCCCAAACACCTTCAGCTGTTCTATCAAAATCCACCCTTCCATAATATTAAAGCACTAGACTTTAACTCATGTTACTTAATTTTCTGTTCCATTTATAACTCCTTCGATCTTGCATGCACCAAGATTATTACAGCATTCAGGAGGCCAGCAATGGCTCTTTCATCACCCCACACTTACCATTTCAGAGTTCCCAATTACCAAAAGCTGAAGTGGATCATCCAAATAACATCTCATGGAATTACTCAGGTTGGAGATTGGCACCGTGTGACTCAGCCCCTCACTCTTAAATCCATCTTCAAAGCACAAGTTAGGATTGCAATGGAATATTCTCCAGCCGACTGGAAGAATGTCGCTCCAACAAAACTCAGCAAGGTCAATGACCTTCAGGAAAAATCAGTCCACATGGTTGGAATTCCATTTGACACTCTGACCAATGAATCTCTCTATCACCAGTGTACCACATGACCCTCCACAATCTTGCTCATCTACTCAGAAGGTATCTCCCAAACATGTGACCTCTATCAGCCAGAAGACAACGTAGCAATGGAGTGGTAACAGCATTAACTGCAAATATCCTGCCAATGAGTATGTTATCCTGATTTGGAAATATATTGCTGCTCCTTCATCTTCACCTATACACAATCTTACTTAACAACACTATGTGATACCTTTACCTTAGGGACTATTTTAAGAAGGCCATTAACCACTCATTTCTTGTGTATTTGGGGACGGGTATTCAATGCAGGCTTTGCTCTAGCTTGCTCTTAAGTACAAGACCCCAATAGTTGATTTGACTACACCACTAATTCCATTTGACTTATTTCAATACAGGCTTCTGAGAAAATTTATTTTTTGTCAGTTTTAGTTTCTTCATGTACCAGTGTAGCTTTCTGCATTAATTTCCAATTTCCAATTACATGCTACCATTAACAACTTTGCTTTAATGTTCTGCAGATTAAATTTAAAAGCGTCTCGTTCAAATTTGTATTCAGTCCACCAGTTTCTATATAAATTGAAATGGTGAACTGAATAAATTCCAGATCAATGATTTTGATCCTGTTTGTGACATCTAGTTGCATTACAGACCTGGTGACAAAGACATCCTGAAATTGTCTGCAACCATATCTTTCACAACCTGTTCTAAATCAGATTATAATGCATCAGTAAACATTATTCATTTTGTTCAAAAGCCTTCACTTCCCCTTCAAAACCAATTTGAAGGATACTTAATGGAGGCTTGTGAAATTCAAAGTATATTCCACATTCTCAGGACATCTTAAGCAGCGAATCAAAAGGAATTGTTATTAAAATTAAGATTGCTCTCCCGAATGGAAAATAAATGTCCCACTATCGAATTCAATTTTTTTTCCAGCACCTAACTAATTTAAAAGGTCCTGAAACATTTTTTCAGGGCATATTGAATCTGGAACTCTGTCAGTGATCATTGTAACCTAACATCTTTGGCCTTTGTGACGATTTACTACCGTTACATTAACCGGAGTGCTCAATGAGGGCTGTAACTTAGACCAGGTTTCACCTACACTGCTTCCTGGATTCCACGATTTGGTAGAAGTGCATGTCTCCAAATAGAGGTAGCATTGTGGAGCAGAAGTGGGGCAAGGACCCTCTGTGCTGTATGTATAATCACCTGTGGTTCATAGACAGCCAGTCAGACCATTGGAAGACCAATGACAGGCAATCCATTTTCAATGGCAGATTCAACTGGTCTGATTTTGTGGCAGGCACTGTCAGCAGGGTGAAAGTGCCTGCTTTCCGCCTGATCCGCACCTGCTATTCTTCAGCAAATGGCATTTCCTCCAACTTCAGAAAGTTTATCAAGCTCAGAGACTGAAATTCTTGGTGGATGCAGAGGATACCTAATCATGAGGATATGGGTTTTTGGTATTGATTTTATTACCATGTGTACAGAGATGCAATGAAAAACTTTAGAAACAAGGTATTGCAGATGCTGGTTTACATAAAAGGACACAAAGTGCTGGAGTTAATCAGTGATCAGGCAGCATATCTGGAGAAATTGGTTGGTGATGTTTCGGGTAGGCACCATGGGTCAATCTAGCACTTTGTGTCCTTTCATGAAAAGCTTTGTTTTGCATGCTATCCACGTTACAAACATCCATACATGATTACAATCAAAACTTGGCATGAGTTCAACAGTTAGTGTACAGAGAAAGGAATCAGAGTGCAGGCACAGAGAAGGTGCAGGAAAAAAAAGTGCAAGGTCTGCAACAAGGTGGATTGAAGGTCGGGAATACATCCTTTAGCTTGTGAGAGACCCAAGGGGCTGATGACACTGGAGACAAAGCTGTCCTTGACTCTGGTGGTAGGTGCGTTTAGATCCTCTGAAGAGTGAAGAAGAGGGAATTATCCCTCTGGAGGAGAAGTCAAGTCAAGTCAAGTCAATTTTATTTGTATAGCACATTTAAAAACAACCCACGTTGACCAAA
The DNA here is from genome assembly GCF_053455715.1 of Rhinoraja longicauda. Classification (NCBI taxonomy): domain Eukaryota; kingdom Metazoa; phylum Chordata; class Chondrichthyes; order Rajiformes; family Arhynchobatidae; genus Rhinoraja; species Rhinoraja longicauda. The sequence goes on from NC_135975.1 coordinate 22,956,578, forward strand.
GTGCTGTACATTTGATTAGGTTCCAATAGAAAAAAAATGAAAACATACAGTAGCACGCAAACAGTTCACAGCGCCTCCTCAATGAGCCTCAAACGCTAGGGAGTAGAAATATGTTTTGAGCCTGGACTTAAAGGAGTCGATGGAGGGGGCAGTTCTGATGGGGAGAGGGATGCTGTTCCACAGTCTAGGAGCTGCAACCGCAAAAGCGCGGTCACCCCTGAGTTTAAGCCTAGACCGCGGGATAGTGAATAGCCCCAAGTCGGCCGATCTGAGGGACCTGGAGTTAGAGAGGGGGGTTAGAAGATTTTTGATGTAGGGGGGGGAGTGTCCATTTAGGGCTTTATACGTGAATAGGAGGAGCTTGAAGTTGATTCTGTACCGTACAGGGAGCCAGTGGAGAGAGGCCAGAATCGGGGTGATGTGGTCCCTTTTACGGGTACCCGTCAGGAGTCTCGCTGCGGCGTTTTGGACCAGTTGCAGGCGGGACAGGGAAGATTGGCTGATCCCAGTGTATAGGGAGTTGCAGTCGTCTAGGCGGGAGGAAATGAAAGCGTGAATGATTGTTTCTGTGTCGTCGAATTGGAGGAAAGGTTTGATTTTAGCTATGGTTCGAAGTTGGAAGAAGCTGGCTTTTACCACAGCGTTGACTTGCTTATCAAATTTTAATGCAGAGTCAAATATCATGCCGAGGTTTTTGACATGCGGTTTGACTAGGCAGGATAGGCTTCCAAGACTGCCTGTTATCAATTTGATGGAGTCGGGGGGGCCGAATAGGATGACCTCAGACTTGCTCTCATTTAATTGGAGGAAGTTCTGTGCCATCCAACATTTTATGTCCTCAAGGCAGTGTGAGAGGCTGTTTAAATTTGACTGGTTGTTGGGTTTCAGGGGGAGGTAAAGCTGAGTGTCATCGGCATAGCAGTGGAAAGAAATGCCGTGCCTTTGAATGATTTGGCCAAGGGGGAGCATGTATAGAGAGAAGAGAATGGGGCCTAGGATGGAGCCTTGTGGAACTCCGCAGGAGAGGCTAGCTGGAGCAGAAGAATAACTGCCTATGTTGATGGCGAAACTCCTATCTTTGAGGTACGAAGCGAACCAGCTCAGGGCAGTGCCATCAATGCCAACCGCGTACCGGAGACGGTCAATAAGGATGGTGTGGTCCACTGTATCGAACGCTGCGCTGAGGTTGAGAAGGAGCAGGATTGCACAGTCGCCGGTGTCGATGGCGAGAAGCAGGTCGTTGTGTACCTTCAACAAGGCAGACTCTGTGCTGTGGTGGGCTCTGAAACCTGACTGGAAACTTTCCAGGATGGTGTTTTGGTGCAGGTAGGGCACTAATTGGTTTAGGATTGCCTTTTCAAGGACTTTTGACAGGAATGGCAGTTTGGAAATGGGTCTGTAGTTGCTAGGCAAGGTGGGGTCTAGGTTAGGTTTTTTCAGTAGGGGCTGGACCACCGCGTGCTTGAAACTGGTTGGAACAGTGCCAGTGGCCAGAGAACTGTTGATAATAGAGAGGATGCTGGGACCGGCTATTGCAATGACATCCTTCAGAAGGGCAGTGGGGGCTGGATCAAGGGGGCAGGTTGCAGGTTTCATAGCGGAGACAAGCTTTGCAAGGGAGGATAGAGTGACGGGTTGGAAGCAGTCCAATTTAGATGAACAGACTAGTGAGACAGCTAGGTCACGGGTGGGAGGGGAAATGTTCATTCTAATATTCTCAACTTTGTTGGTGAAAAATTTAGCGAATTCTTCGCACTTAGCAGGGGACCCAACTAAGCTGGTACTGGGGGCGGGACATATAACAGAGGTAATTGTTCTAAATAGGACCTTGGAGTTATGAGAGTTTTTGGAAATAAGGTCGGAGAAGTATTGTGCTCCAGCAGACTTTACTGCTTCCTGGTATTTGAGAAGATTGTTTCTCAGAATTTCGAAGGAAATTTGAAGCTTGTCACATTTCCACCTCCTTTCTGATTTTCTGCACTCCCTTCTTAGGGCTTTGGTGGAGTCATTGAGCCACGGCCGACCTTTGGGCTTAGGCTTTTTCATTTTAAGGGGAGCGATAGAATCCAGGATGGAAGAGCAAGTGATATTAAATAAAGAGGCGAGATCCTCAGAGCTGAGATGGGGGGGAGAGGCCTCAATAGTGCAGATGTTGGGGGCAGCTGTGAGAGCCTCGGAGAATTTACTGGCAGTCAATGAATTTATGTCGCGGGAGTAGCGAACAGGGAGATGAGATTTTGCGGGAGATAAAGGCAGAGATGCGTCAAAAATGATAGCGCTGTGGTCCGATAGACAGGGGCCTTGATTGAGAAGAGGGGCCCTTGATTATTTTGGCAGCTTTCCTGAGGCAGCTGTGGCATTTGAATCCTTTTTCTATTTCTGTTTGGAGTTCTTATTCAGTTACCATATTGAAAGATAACATGGGAGCAAAATGGAAAATACTGCAAACTATGTGAAGAATAGAACACACTACATTTTCTGGCTGCTTACCTGTATTTCACTGCTTGCATTGTTTAGGACACCTGGTAATGTAAATTTCCCAGACCCTAGGGATATTCATTGCTGAAACAGGCTTCTAATTTATGTGATAAATATGCATATTTCTTTCTGAATTCACATGCAATCCAGGAAAAGGTAATTTTGTTCCAGATTCAGATGATGTCTTTTTGCACCCAAATGAGTTTTTCTTAGCTGCGAGCTGTCTTTGGCATTGGTATTGTGTTTTTGAAAAGCAGTTAAAACAAAATTAGAATAGTGATGTTCATTCAGGTAGGCTGATGACAATTTGCTGATTTTTGGCAAGCAATTCCAGGAATGAGATATTGTGATTACTTAATTTTAGCCAATTGTATAATATCAATCGATGCAATAACTGAATTTGCCAACCAGATTAGGTACAATTTTTAAATGCTGTACTGTTAAAACATTGTTCATTTCATGTCACAAAACAGCAATAAAGAAAATAGATTTTCATTGAAGGATTAATTATGGCAAATATTTCTTTTAGATTACAAGCATGTGCATTAGCATGGGCATGGAAAGCCAACCAGTAAAAGAAGCAGAGTGCTGTCTGCAATGATAAAAAGCTACAATGTTTGCTGTCAAATCCTGCTGCTGCACTACATAATGGCTTCCACACTCAACACAGCGCCAAGTACAGGCCATAAAATATGTAGAAGAAAGCATTGATACAACAATGTCATCAAGGTTAAAACCTCTGAAAAATATGCAATGTTTAACATCCAGATGGCCCAGCCACAAGTGGTCAAGTTGTTCTCAGGCAGAACATTGACCTGAATTGCTAACTCGTTCAGACTCCAGAGACACATCGACTTCACAGACACGGACTGAGACACAGACACAAAAAAACAAATCATGCATACATTATACCTAAATTGCACATAAAATTCCAAAAAGAATGAAAACGGACATTAATTTAAAATGTAATTAGAAACAAAAAGTCCATTGTAGTGCAAGAGGTGGAATGTTCTATTGTCGATTTAGGATTAAGGTTGTGGGGGTCGGTTTGAGAACCTGTCAGGTGCAGGAAGCTGGACACAAGAGTGTTGGAGTAACTCAGCAGGTCGGGCAGCATCTCTCGAGAAAATGGATGGGTGATATTTCGGGCCTGAGGGCTCCGACCTGAAACGACTCCCATCCTATTTCTCCAGAGATGCTGCCTGACCCGCTGAGTTATTCTAGCACTTTGTGTCAATCTTCGGTATAAACCAGCTTCTGCACGGTTGTAGGAAGCTAACCAGTTGACTCTGGTGGCGTGAATCATATTAATATATTTCTCAACTCTCTGCAGTCTTCCATGTTATAGCTCTTCAAACGTTTTAAACTGTGATAAGGATTTCTGTATCCACTGTTGTTTCAGGTCGCGAGTTCCAAACTCTCACTATTTCAGTGAATAATATTTTCTCCATTCCCTTACAATCACTTTACCAATTAACATACATCTATGTCTCCTATTTTTTTTTACCTCTTTGGTAAAGCAAATGGCACTCTCATTTCTTCATGTCACTCTGTCGAAGCTCATAGGAATTTGATGTACACCAGTTAAATTCCAATTAAATCTCCCTCGTACCAGAAGAAATAACATTAGCCGATCTCTCCGCATTAGTAAAACTACCCAACTCTGGCAGTAAACCAGTAAATCTTCACTGGACTCTGTCCAGTGGTACCGTCTTTTAGTGTAGTGACCAGAAATGTACACAGTATATTAATCATAGTCTGACGATTCTTGTTTTTCCATGATTTCTATGCTCCTTTACAAATAAGGGCAAGCATCTCACATTGCCACTCAAGCATCTAAGCTACCTGTTCTGCTACCTCCAGAGTCTTATGGTTGCATATTCTAGGATGCCTCTGTTCATTTACACTTCTCGCCTCCTTACCACTTATTATGGATTGTGCTCCTGAAATGTATCATTTGTATCTCATACAAAACTGAAAATACCTGATCCTTGAGCTTGGTTTCTCTTCTGACAGATGCAGCCTGACCTGGTGAGTATTTCCATCATTTTCTGTTTTTGTTTAGATTTCCAGCATCCATAGTTTTCTGATGCCTGGGCATTACTCATAATTATCTGCTGCATCTTTCTGCCCCACTATTACAAAACAGCCAATTTTGGTATGATCTGCAGGGTTCTTAATCGTGACTTCTACATTTAAGATCAAGTCAATAAAAATATAATAGGAAAGGAACCTATTACTGAAGACTACTTTCAACCTTCTGGAATCACAGAGGGGGAGCAGTGAGAGAGCATGTTGCTAAACTCTCGTGGAAGAGAGGAGGAGAACTTCTTCAAAGTAGACATACCTTGAGAAGAAGAAGGGCCTCAACCCGAAACCTCACCCATTCTTCATCTCCTGAGATGCTGCCTGACCTGCTGAGTTACTCCAGCATTTTGTGTCTACTTTCAACCTTCTGGTCACCAACATTTCCATTACCTTTAGGCTTCTGCCACTAAATCACCTCCAATTTCAGCTTGTTACTTTACATCAGATCCTTAGGGGTTTTACTTTTGTGATCAGTTTACTCTGTGAGATTCTATCAAATGTTTTGCTAGAATCCATGTACACTGCGTCACCTACCCTCATCACCCACATCTTAGTTGCATCCTAAAGTGTTAGTCTTCCCAGAACAAATTCCAGTCTTCCATTAACCATTTAGGTAGAGCTAAATGAGTTTATAAAAGGAAATTACATTTAACAAATCTAAGAGAGTTTAGTTAGTATTGTAATTAGTAGGGTATCCATGGAAGCTAATGGTTACAATATTCTGGGATTTTTATAGATGCCACGGCTAAGATTGTTCAATAGATCCTAGTCTCATGGACCTGGAGAGTAATAAAGATTGGGTTAGGTTTAGGTTTATTACAGATGCTCCCCGACATAGGATGTTACGACTTACAATATTTCGACTTTACAATGGTGCAAAATTCATACACATTCATTGGAAACCGTACTTCGAAATTTGAATTTTAATCCTTTCCCGGGCTTTTCCCAGACTCGCAGACCTCCGCCGCCACCGCTGTCCCGTTATCTCATCAGCCCGGCCACAGGATCAAATTTACCCGCCGCGGCGGCTGCAGCAGCGACACTCAAACGGCCTCCTGGGCGCATGCGACGGTTAGCGAGGAGGCTTCTGGGAGTATTAAATGCATTTTCGACTTACGCTATTTTTGGTTTCTGATGGGTTTGTCGGAACGTAACCCCATCGTAAGTTGAGGAGCACCTGAATTGTTGTGAGGTACAGTGAAAAGCATTGTTTTGCATGCTATCCAATCAGATCAGATGTACTATACAGATATACCAGCAAGTCAAACTCAAGTACAATAGGCAGAGCAAAGGGGAAGATACAGAGTGCAGAATATAGTTCTCAGCATTGGAGAGCACCAGTTCTATAGACAAAGTCCAATGTCCACTATGGGGAAAGAGGTGAATCGGACAGTACGCTTATGGAAGGGCTGTTCAGAAGCCTGATAACAGAGGGGAAAAAGCTATTCCTGAGTCTAGTGCTGCGCATTTTTTAGATTCTGTACATTTTGCCCGACAGGTGCAGGGAGAAGGAGAGAAAGCAGAGATTAGAAATAAATGGGTCATTTTCAGGTTGGAAACCTATTACCAGTGAATGCATTAAGTATCACTGCTGGGAACTTAGCTATTTACAATCAAAGTTAATGACTTAGGTTAAACACAAACTGACGTGGAGGTGAAACACATGTATTGTATCCAAGATCATTAACCGTGTAAATAACAATATAAATGAAGAAAATGGCAGGTACGAAACTGAATGCGTAATTGTGAGAAACTTCACTCTAAATACAAAAGCAAAATACAAAAAATACAAAATACAAAAGCAAAATATTTTCCGAGTTATTGAATCGCCAAGATAACAAATGAATTATGGAAGTAATCAGGAAGGTGAATTTTGATGAAAACAGGGACTCAATGAAACATTTCCAACAGTGTTAGCAGTGCAAAACCATGTTAAGAAACCAGACAGTGTGAACATTTAGAAGAATCTGGATTTTCTTGTATTCAAATCATCAAAAGCTACAAGGTACAGGAACCAATTAGGAAAACAAATGTAAAGTTAGCATTTTATTGCAAAGGGATTGCAGTGAGATATGTTCAAATGTAATGTTCAAATGTATATGGGACCTTGATGACTACTGCAAATACTGATGTTATAGGATTGACATGAGTTATAGGACTGACCTCTGTACGATATGGGGATATCTCCCCATGGGGAATATGCTTCCTTTGTTATGTATCATCTGGCACCTGTATTATCACTATGGTCTTCCCTGCCACAGAATTGATTTGCTTGGAAGTTCATCCCTCGTCAATGGGCTTAACTGCTGTATAACAGTGGTGGCTCTGTGCACAGTTTCTGAAATTTGGTTCTGTGGACTTCCATGAAATCCCATTTTAGAAATGGAACACAATGTCCTCAAGTCACTGTGTTGCATATTTCCAATCAGCATTGAATTTCTGGATAGAAACAAAGAACTACAGATGCTAGTTTGTACAAAAGATAGACACAAAGTGCTGGAAAAACTCAGCACTTCGGGCAACAACTCTTCAGAAAAAAGATTGATGATGTTTAGGGTTGGGACTGTTCTTCATCCATTCATTTTCTTCAGAGATGCTGCCAGACCCACTGAGTTACTCCAGCAATTGTGTCTATCTTTGAAATTCTGGGAAATCGTTTCTGAATATTCATTCATTACTTTCTCCAAACTTCTATTTGTGTGATTAGTAACTACTTTTACCATCTTGTTAAGTCCTGTAAAATAATTTGTTTCATCACAAGAATACACTTTTAGTATTTGTAATCTCTTTACTATTCATGAAATGCCTGTTTCTTGATGCAAACTTATATCTGTTTCCTCCAATGATTAAAAGTGGACATATTGGCTGTGCAAGCTTTCCACGCTGTGGCAATTACATTCATTGAAAATGTGGTCCTTTTGAAGTGCTCCACACTTCAGTTTTTTATATATTTGATTAAGTTAAGATTGTAATCTTCAATTTTCCATCGAATCTCTAAAAGACTATCCCTCAAGTACTGTCCCACTGGGAAATATATCCTTGTGCAGAATGTTGAAGGATGTCAATTTTCTGAATGAATGCTTTTGGTGTCGAGTGAAGTATGACAACAGCACATGTATTCTCATGGAATGGAGGTCAATGTGTCCCAATGTAGTTCGCATTGAAAGTTTATTGAAAGAAAACCCGTGTGGGTGGGAAATTTGCCAAATTTATGACTGGGCAGCATTTGAATGAGGCTCTTGCTATGAATACTGTAATTATCCCATCATCAGGAAATAATAAATCAGTAGAATGCATCAAATACCAATTTTATTTGATCGATTAAAGAATGCAAGCATTGAGATTGATTTGAATGAAGGAGATATATCAGACGGTTTGATCTCATTGTTTGAAACACCACAGGGTGTGATCTGTCATTACATGAATTAGATTTTACTCAAGCGTTTTTGCGTTTTTACTTGATTTACACCTCAAAAGTTAGAAGCTTGCTTAGAGGATTTCAGCCTTTCCCATTTCATTTGCTTTATAGATCTTCTTAGATTAAATTTTGAAATGACGCATAAAATATCAAAAGCAATAGAACTCATTGGGATTCCAAAGCAGTTTTGTCAAGTCCTGATAAGCTTTGTGTTGACTATATCCTGTATCGTTATATAATGAGCTCTTCACAGTCATTGACCTTTTTAGTATCTTTTACAAGGTTGAGAGACAACTCTAAGAATAAAAAAAAGCTAATGAAAATCAATGCAGCTTTGTGGATCAGCAACTAATATCTGCTGTCAAAATAAGTCGGTGTGCAGTAGTAAATGGTTTGTATCAGATATAATACATGAATCTAGTGAAGCAGTCTTTTACTAATAAATCAACGGTTCTAATTGATAAAGATTATTTCTTATAGAATCATTTGAACCCTATATCCAGCCATTGCTACAAATCATATTTAAGTTCATTAGCACCAATTTTCCAATTTTTGTTCCTAAATTTTATACCTACTCAGACTAGTCTATTGTCATGTACACTGGGATGCAATGAAATTCCTTGGTTTATTTGAAACTCATAACGTTAATAGTACATAAGATAATGATAGATACAACAATAAATACCAAACAGCAGAATGGTGCAAAGATTGCAGTGAAATCTGAAATATTGCAAAAGAAATTACAAATGTGCAATACCAGAATAACAAAATGAGTTAGAGTGAAGAGTATGTGGCAGCTCCTCCAGGAAGGGTGTGTGAAAGGTAACTGGTTCACCAGTCTGATGGCAGTGAAAAAGAAGTGTTTCGTCAGTCTGGACATCCAGACTTTGTTTTATCTCTATTTTCATGCCAGAAGGTTTAGTTTAATGTAGAGATACAGTGCAGAAACAGGCCTTATGGCCCACTGAGTCCGCGCCGACCAGCGATCCCCGCATATTAACACTATCCTACACACACCAGAGGCAATTTACAATTTTATGAAGCCAATTAACCTACAAACCTGTACACCTTTGGAGTGTGGGAAGAAACCGGAGATCCCGGGGAAAACCCACGCAGGTCACGGGGAGTACGTAGAAACTCCGTACAGGCAGCACCCGTAATCAGGATCGATAACCCGGGTTCCTGGAGCTGCAAGGCAGCAACTCTACCGCTGCACCACTGTGCCGCCCCAGAGGGCGGTAGAAAAGAGGGAAGGGAATGGTATTCATAAACATTAGATCGTCTTAAACTTGTTATGTCATTTAGCCTATATTGTAGTTCAGCACTATTTTATTGTCAGTTTTAAAATCCACTTTTTAATCCTTCACAGGATGTAGATGACTGTCATAAGGCCTGTATTTATTGCCTTTCAGTAACTGCCCCAGAACTGCTGCCTGATGGCATAACTAGTTGTGCTGCTGCCATACCTCCAGGAACTCGGGTTCAATTCTGACCTCCGGTGCCATCGTGCTGAATTTGTACTTTCTCCTGCACATTCACATGTGTGAGTTTTCCCCCCGACTATTCAGATTTCCTCCCACATTTCAAATGCATGCAGGCTAATTGCTCACTGTAGATTGTCCCTTATGTACAAGTTGGTGGTAATATCTAGTGGAGATGAGGATATCAGGAGAACAGTTCATTGATAAAATCTAGTGGAAGTTAGGATTGTTCATTCACCTAGAGTAGAATCAATTGGCGAAATGGTCCCCTTTCATGTCGTAAAAAAGTGTGAACTCCACAGAGTATTCCACCCAACATTGGCAAGTAAGATGTTCCAAGATTTTGACTCCATGGCAGAGAAGGAGCAGTAATTAATTTTCAAGTCCGGCTGGGATGTGATTCGCACGGAATCTTGGAGGAGTTGCATACGTCCAGCTACCTGGATTAAATGTGCTTTTGGAAATTTGATGTGAGAAGCCTCAGCAGACTCCTGCAAGGCACTTTGTAGATATACCACCCGCAGTGAAGGTGCCTCAGTGCTGAGCAATGAATGTTTTAGAGGTTGAAGAAGCAATACCAATCAGGCAGGTGGTCTAGTTGTGGATGCTGTTTTAGTTTTTAGTTTAGTTCAGAGATACAGCGTGGAAACAGGCCCTTCGGACCACCGAGTAGTCCGCACCAACCAGCGATCCCCGCACACTAACACTATCCTACGCACACTAGGGACGATTTTTTCACACTTACACCAAGCCAATTAACCTACAAACCTGTACGTCTTTGGAGTGTGGGAGGAAACGGAAGATCTCGGAGAAAACCCATGTGGTTACGGGGAGACTGTACAAACTCCGTACAGACAGCACCCGTAGACGGGATCGAACCTGGGTCTCCGGCGCTGCATGCGCTGTAAGGCAGCAACTTTACCGCTGCGCCACCGTGCCACCATGCCGTTGGATTCCTCATTTTATTCCACCCCTGATCCGTGTCTTATAGATGGTGGAAACATTTTGCCCAGTAGGAGGTGAGTTGTTCACAGCAAGCAAAGCTTTCACTTACTGCGATAGACAGAAAATGCTGGAGTAACTCAGCAGGACAGGCAGCATCTCTCGAGAGAAGGAATGGGTGATGTTTTGGGTCGAGGTATAGGGACATGTGTTGCATCTCCTGCGGTTGCAGGGGAAAGTACCTGGAGAGGGGGTGGTTTGGGTGGGAAGGGACGAGTCAACCAGGGAGTGCGGAGGGAACGGTCTCTGCGGAAAGCGGAAAGGGGTGGAGATGGGAAGATGTGGCTAGTAGTGGGATCCTGTTGGAGGGGGTGAAAATGTCGGAGGATTATGTGCTGTGTGCGACGGCTGATAGGGTAGAAGGTGAGGACAAGGGGGACTGTTCTTGTTACGAGTGGGGGGAGGGGGTGGAGCAAGAGCAGAGCTGCGGGATATCGAGATCCTAGTGAGAGCCTCATCTATAATGGAAGAGGGAACCCCCGTTCGCATTGAGCCCCATGGGCCCCAACAATTCACTTCCTACCATTAAAACGAGACTGTTATTTCCCCTTCTTTTAGTTTCGTTTAGAGATGCAGCGTGGAAACAGGCCGTTCCGTGCCAACCAATGATCAACCGTACACTAGTTCTATCCTACACGCCAGGGACGATTTACAGAAACCAATTAACCACCAAACCTGCACCCCTTTGGAATGTGGGAGGAAACTGGAGCCCATGGAGAAACCCCACGCATCACAGTGATAACGTACAAACTCTGGGCAGACATCACCGGTAGTCAGGATTGAACCAAGGTTTCTGGCACTGTGAGGCAGCAACTCTACCACTGCATCACTGTGCCAGCCTCGTTATGCCACTGTGCCAACCTCACTGTCCCAGCCTCGTTGTGCCACTGTGCCACTCGAAATGTATCTGTATCCTGTCAGTCACCAAATTCACAGACCTCTCCCGTATAATACCCACAATACAATATGCTTTAATAGTCCACATTAATCTCATGTTGGGCAGTATCAAAAGCCTTCTGAAATCCAAATAGACCACATCCCTTGTCTTTTGTCCCAGTAACATCCTGAAATATCCAGTAGATTCATTCATTTTTCTTTCATAAACTATTTTTGACTTTGCCTGATCCCTTTAATACTTTCAAAGTGTCAAGTTATTGCATCTTCTATAATAGGATTTACCCTGACTTCTGATGCTAATCTTACTGTAAATTACCTGTTTTTCCATCCTCCATTTTATAAAATATCAGCGTTTAGCTGCCCTCCAATCTGTAGGAACTTCTCCAGTGCCTAAAGGATTTTACAAACTGCTCCATCTGCTACATCTAGGGCTACTTCCTTTAACACGTTGGTGTCATTGCTGATACTACATTTTCTTTCAAGATTTACTTAGTTAACTGAGTATAAATTCTTAAGCTGCAATTGTGGCATTTGCACTTGCCAGTCCACACTTCTGCACTAATGAACGTCATCTAACCGTAATGCTAATGAATCCTCTTTCCTGGCATAGAAATTATTTTGAATTTACTTTTTGTCTTAGATTCCACACGCTAGCACTGAAGATTTTAAAACAATCATTAAACTTTGACTTGAGGCCATTTTCAATGGAATTACAGAAAGACACAGCACAGAAACTGACCATTTGACCCACTGAATCCACACTAACCACCAACCATCCATTTACATTAATCTGATATTAACCACTTTTTTTATTCTTCCTAAATTCTCATCAACTCCCCACAGATTCTCCCATTAATTTACAGACCAGGGACACTTTATAATGGGCAATTGCACTGTTCTGGCATCCGTCCATCTGCGAGAGATGATGGTGCGGCTTGGCCTAGTCCTGCTTGGAGAGGGGGATTTTTCATCTGTGGTTACATCTCACTGTGCCCAGCAAGGATGGAGTGTCCTCTCCATTTGATTTGACCGCTGAGCCTGGGCAGGTAAATGGGAATACAAACTTGCCCAGCATCTGCATTCCCCTCGCGACCTAATAGGCTGAATCCAGAGGAACGGCATGGCTGCTACGTCTGGGCCTACTCAGTTGCAGGAGTTGCCAGTAGGCGAACGGCCGAGGGATCAGCCGACCGTCTCTAGGGACTCCAGCTCCAGTGCCTTCGGCTCTCCTGAGCCTCTCCCACAAGGCAGCGGGGTGCTCTTTAATCCATAGTTGGGACCTGGTTGATGGACGTCAGGACTTGTTCACACGCTGGTGGGCCTGCATGATGCATCTCTGGGGGCCAGAGTTCCTTCGAGATCCCCGTGCAGTTTAGCCTGGAACTGAAGGTGGCCCCAGTGTTGCCATGAGGAGGCACTGCGAGAGTCTTGATGATGCAGAGGTTATGTACTGGCAGGGGGACGCTTATGCACTCGGCTCCCTTTTTTGCAAAAATTGCTAACCAGCAGCAGCTGGATTTATACGAGGGCACTAGACACATGCAACATCCTGTGGCTCGCATCACCAACACACAATGGGCAATTAACCTATCAATAAGTATGACTTTGGGATGTGGGAGGAAATCAGGGTGCCTGGGGGAAATCCACATAATCACAGAGAGAATGGGCAAACTCCACATGGGCAATACCCAAAGTTCACATTAAAATAATGTCTCTGGTGCTGTGTGGTCATGGCTCTACTGAATGCATCACATGGCTGCCCCTATATTTAATTAAATCAAAGCGTTTGTTATTTGAAGGAATTTTGCTTGTGTTTTTAGATTGCCTGCCGTTCCAGTGTGGAGAAGGAGTTTCCAGTTATATTGTATTGTGGAGGTGCATGAAGCATTCCTGTTTTTTGTAGATCTATGTGGATTTATTTTAATTTATCTTTTCACTGGCATTTGATTTTGTAGGTTACATTCTTAAGAGCAGCAAACTCCGTATTGTATACCTATACCTGTGAGGAATTCCTTATTCCTATACATTCAGCAAATGTTCTATGATACCTAGATTATCAATTTTTCAGTGGAGAATTTTAAACCAAAAATTTTATTGGCCCTTTCAATATTTTTAATTTTCAATTCTGGCAGGTTCAAGGTGGCTCATAATTATTTTATATTATATCATTGAATAATTATCAGATTTTGACTGCCAAGATCAGAATTAAAATGGGGGTGTGAAGTAATTTCCCAATGCAAGTTTAACTTGAGTCCATTAGGTTCGATAAAATACAATGTGACAAACTGCTACATGCCAAAGTGAAGTTGAATATTGAAGATCGCAAAAATTAGTTGGACCACAAAGCAGATGATAGCTGGTACCCTATTGGATATATGGACAAAGAGCTTTTATTTTGCACCACTTGTTTGGCAAATACTTGCTGTGGCTCTATCGCCAAATGTTGGTGTTGAACTTTGCTTAGAAGATTATGTAGATGTCCTTTAATAAAATATTCTTGTAGAATATAGTCAGGGTATTTCTGATTAAAGTTTATGAATTTTTGATTTTCTTTATTACATGGTTCCTCTTCTTCTTCTTCTTCTTGCGTATGGCGTGCACAGCCTAAAGTTGTAGGTCAAGGGTAGACATCCAGGCCAGGGCTTCATCATTTGCTGAGTTGATGGCCTTGATGCCACTAGGGAAAAGCCTTAGTGAGCAGTCATTCACAATGTGTGGGGTGGTCTGGTCTGGATATCCGTGGTCGCAAGCAGGGTCGTCTGTCATCCCCCACTTGTGCAGGTGATTATATGATATGTAGAGTGGTGAAAAAAAGTATTTTAGCATTTTGTGTTTTTACTTTAAATACACATGGACACCATATAATAAATGGACAATTTATTACATGGTGTTCATATGTATTTAAAGTAAATACACAAAATACTAGAGTAATCTTTTTTTTCACCGCTGTGCATATCATATAATTAGGTTTTTTCATCTTCTTGTGGTGCTGTGCAGTTGAATATAACCAGAATAATTTGTATTTTATCACGTTTATTTGATTTTTATCAGCGCTATTGTGCATTCGTTCTATCTCAGGTACTGCTGAGTTCTGACTACTTATGGAATGTTAAATCTGCACATATTCCCACTGAGTGGCTTAAATGTCAACAAAGAAATAAAATACTGAATTAGGAAGTCGAGAGGAGTAGAGGGGTCCTTGCAGTTTGAGTCTGAATTAAATTTAAGCACACAGTTTCGATTGCAGCTCTTACATTTAGGAAATTTAAATGATGTATATCACACTCATGGTCTGAAATTGTAATATTGTATTAGGGGAGAATTGAAATCATAAATCATACAATTGATAGCCCATTAACTTTTTCACAACATTTTTACAGGTTTTACAATTGTACAAATATCTGGCAATAGATGGAGTGGTCCAAAAGTGTGAGAAATATATTCAGTGGAAGTTTCTGACTGTATTCATCCCCACCCAGAAGTTTTGAACTTTAGGTTTAGGTTTGTTATTGTCACGTGTACCGAGGTACAGAGAAAAGTTTTGTTTTGCATGCAATACGTATATACAATCAATTCAAACATGTACAATAGACAGGAAGATGCTAGAGTGCAGTATAGTTCTAAGCATTGTGATGCATCGGTTCCATGGAAAAAGTCCAATGTCCACAATGTGGCAGAGGTGAATCAGACAGTCCCGTAGCTTATAATGGAGCATTCAGAAGCCTGATAGTAGAAGCTGTTCCTGAGTCTGGTGGTATGCACTTTTAAGCTTCTGTACTTTCTGCCTGATGGGAGCAGGGAAAAGAAAGAATGACTGGGAATGGATAAGTCTACGATTATGTTGGCTGCAGCGTGAAGTGTAGATGGACTTAATGGTGTGAAGTTTGGTCTGTGTGATGGACTGGGCTACATCTTTAACTTTCTGCAATTTATTGCGGTCTTGGGCAGAGCTGTACCCAAACCAACCTGTGATGCATCCCGACTGTATGCTTTCTGTGGTGCATCTGTAAATGTTTATAAAGGTCATTGGAGACATGCCAAATTTCATCACCCTCCTTGGGAAGGAGAGGCATTGGTGTGCCTTCTTGGTTATTGCACCAATGTGGTTGGTCGATGATAGGTTGGTGGTAATATTAACGTCAATTGTTTGATGCAATTTGCAGCTTTCACAATGTATTTGCATGTTACTATCTTAGTGAATACACTTTTCCAAATAGTCTTTTGTTTCGGTTTGACTCAAAGTCTCTTGTGTTGTTCTTATCTGTACAGGCGTTATAAATATATAAGTTGTTGTTATTTCATAAGATATAAATTAGTGATAACGTTAGAGAAGATATTCCACAGCCCTGGATAGAAATCCAATAGCAAATCATATACATGTTTCAAGTATGAAAGGTTCAACATCTGGCTAAACCAAATGGCATGGCTTTGTGGACTCTTCACATTTCTTCACACAGAGAGTGGTGAGTCTGTGGAATTCTCTGCCACAGAAGGTAGTTGAAGCCAGTTCATTGGCTATATTTAAGAGGGAGTTAAATCTGGCCCTTGTGGCTAAAGGGATCAAGGGGTATGGAGAGAAGGCAGGTACAGGTTACTGAGCTGGATGATCAGCCATGATCATATTGAATGGCGGTGCAGGCTCATAGGGCCGAATGGCCTCCTCCTGCACCTATTTTCTATGTTTCTATGACTCACAAAGTCAAGTCAGGTCAAGTTTATTTGTCACATACACATACACGATGTGCAGTGAAATGAAAGTGGCAATGCCTGCGGATTGTGCAAAAAAAGAATTACAGTTCCAGCATATAAATTAAAGTTAATACAGAGAAGACAAAATTTAGTCCCTGGAGTTATAATAGTTAACAGTCCTGACGGCCTGTTAGCCATCAATAACAAAGATTCTTTCAGCAGTTTTACGAACAATGCCACACTGGTGGAGATAGGCTGGCCTTATCTAACAAGTTTCTGTTGCGAGATCTGCATAAGGCAATACATGATTACAATCGAGCCGTCTGGGCTGCATCCTCAGAGAGGAGAGGGAAGGGGGCTGTGGGGGAAGAAGGGAGAGCGAACGGTTATGTAGTTAGCTAACATTGCAGAATTCAGTGTTCATAGGGTTGTAAACTGCTCGTGGGAATGAGGTGCTGTTCCTCTAGTTTGCATATGGCCTCACTCAGGCAATGGCAGAGGCAGAGGACAGAATGGTCAGTATGGGAACGGGAAGAGCACAGGTATTCACCGAAACAGTCGGCAAAATGTCCGTGGCAGACCTAGTGCACGTTTAGCGAAACTCGGTGGGTGTTTCGCCAAACACTTGGGTTTGGTCCACCAAGGCCTGCTGGATCTCTCGGTTGCTAAACCCTTTTAATGCCTCTTTCCATTCCCATGCTGCCCTTTTTGTCCTTGGCCTCCTCCCTTGCCAGAGTGAGGCCACACTCACACTGGAGGGACAACACTTCGTACTCTACTTGGGTAGCTTACACCCCAAGGGTATGAATTGAATTTATTGAATTCTCCAGTTTTAGGTAACCACAAAATGTTCCCCCTTTCCCTTCTTCCCCCACAAACCCCTCCCTTACGCCTTCTCTCACTTTCCCCAAGTTGACAATCCAGATAAGTTCCAACAGCAGGTCTTTTGGTCACTTTTGCAATAATGGTCCAGAAAAGTGGAATTGGGAAGTGATTGTGTCAAATGGGAATCTGCGTTGTCAAATTTCCCTGTGTGCCAAATAAGAGTGGACAAGTTGAGGTAGTGGCAAATTATGAGCTACTGCTTTAGTTACTTCCATATCCCTCATGATATTCCCACATTTTGTGCTGTATTATAGCTACATGGCTCTTGTTTTGAGAACCATTCAATCCTTATTGGGATTTATCATGAATATGGCGTGATATGTAATACAATGTACTCAATAAATGCAACAAAATGATGCGAAGCAATATTTTGCAATATTTTGTTCTCTCCTTATAATATACTGAATGAAATTCATATAGAGCATCAAAATAACAATTCTATAAACGACAGGTTTAATACTACTTAAAGTGTATGTTAATATATATATATTCCAGTTCCCCGTGGGCCTCCCCCAGCGACCGTGTCGACCCACACCGCTCCACCGCCCAGCAGCAGGTCGCAGCCGTCGCTGTACCCGGCTCCCAGGCCCAGCAACAGGTCGCAGCTCCGCCCGGCCCACGGACACCGCGCTGGGCCCACAGCCCCCACCAGGCAGAGCCCCACAGCACCGCTGGGTCCTACTGCCCACCCACTACCACAGGGAACCACAGCAAGGTTTCCACTGGGTCTCCCCCTTCCCCCTCTAGCCAGGCAACCCGTACTATTCCCCACATCGGTCCTCATGCCCCCCTCTGCGCTGTTAACCCACCACCCCCTCACCATACATCCCCTCCACCTCCGTCTGCCCCCCTGCCTTCATCCGACCCCAACCCCCACACTTGCCGGGTGTTCACCATCCCCACTGACCTCCCCCTTTCAGACACCGAACGGTCTGTCCTCAGCAGAGGCCTCACCTTTGTTCCCCTCCACCCCCACATCAACGTGTTCCGGGTCCGCCATGAAGTGGAGCTCTTCTTCTGCCGCCTACGCCTCCGAGCCTTTTTCCATGGGAAGGAGTCTTCACCCCCCACTGATGACCCCTTCTCCCGTCTCCAGCTCCCAACCCCTTCTCCCGTCTCCCTCCTCTTGGACCCCCCCCCGGTTGGCCAACTACCCTCACTAGTACTTTTCATCTCCAACTGCCGGCGTGACCATAACCGCCTCAAATTCTCCACTCCCCTGACTCACTCTAACCTCTCCCCTCCTGAACGTGCAGCCCTCCACTCACTCCGCAACAACCCGGACTTAGTCATCAAACCCGCTGACAAGGGAGGTGCTGTGGTAGTCTGGCGTGCTGACCTCGACCGGATCGAGGCCAGATGACAACTCTCAGACACCTCTTCCTAGTCAAGTCAAGTCAAGTCAAGTCAAGTCAAATTTATTTGTCACATACACATACTCGATGTGCAGTGAAATGAAAGTGGCAATGCCTGCGGGTTGTGCACAAAAATAATTACAGTTACAGCATATAAATAAAGTTAATAAGTTACTAAACATAGCACAAAAAGTGTCGACAAAAATTTAGTCTCTGGGGTTATCAAAGTTGACAGTCCTGATGGCCTGTGGGAAGAAGCTCCGTCTCATCCTCTCCGTTTTCACAGCGTGACAGCGGAGGCGTTTGCCTGACCGTAGCATCTGGAACAGTCCGTTACTGGGGTGGCAGGGGTCCCTCATGATCTTGCTTGCTCTGGATCTGCACCTCCTGATGTATAGGTCCTGCAGGGGGACGAGTGTAGTTCCCATGGTGCGTTCTGCCGAACGCACTATTCTCTGCAGGGCCATCCTGTCCTGGGCAGAGCTGTTCCCAAACCAGACTGTAATGTTGCCGGACAGGATGCTCTCTACAGCCCCAGAGTAGAAGCAATGGAGGATCCTCAGCGACACTCTGAATTTCCTCAGTTGTCTAAGGTGGTAAAGGCGCTGCTTAGCCTTACCCACCAGTGCGGCAATGTGCGTTGCCCACGTCAGATCCTCTGAGATGCGGACTCCCAAGTATTTGAAATTGCTCACCCTATCCACAATAGACCCATTTATCTCCAGTGGCGTGTACGTCCTTGGATGTTTAGCCCTTCTGAAGTCCACAATCAGCTCCTTTGTTTTAGTGACATTCAAGAGGAGGCTATTGTCCTGACACCAGAGTGCCAGATCAGCCACCTCCTCCCGGTAGGCCTTCTCATCGTTGTTGGAGATCCGGCCCACCACCACAGTGTCATCAGCAAACTTGATGATGGAGTTTGAGCTGAACCTGGCCCTATAGTCATGTGTGTACCATGACCCCACCGACATACACCAAACCTTAATCATCAGCACCATCATGGACCTCACCATTTCCGGCGATCTACCCTCCAATGCCTTCAAACTTATAGTTCCCTAGCCCTGCACGGCCCGATTTTACTTCCTACCTAAAATCCATAAACAGAACTGTCCCGGCAGACCCATTGTTTCTGCCTATTCATGTTCCACCGAACATATTTCCACCTACCTCGACTCCATCCTATCCCCTCTGGTCAAATCCCTCCCCACCTACGTCCAAGACACCTCACACGCTCTCCATCCCCTCGATAACCTCCGGTTTCCAGGACCGCACTCCCTCATCTTTACCATGGGTGTCCAGTCACTCTACACTTCCATCCCCCACAAGGATGGTCTTGAAGCCCTCCGTTTCTTCCTCGGCCGCAGAACCAGCCAATCCCCATCTACTAACACTCTCCTCCGCCTAGCAGAGCTGGTTCTTACCCTGAACAACTTCTCCTTTGACTCCTCCCACTTCTTCCAAACCATAGGCGTAGCTATGGGCACTCGCATGGGCCCTAGCTACGCCTGCCTCTTTGTCGGGTACGTCGAACAATCCCTGTTCCGGACGTACTCTGGCCCCATCCCCGAACTCTACCTCCGCTACATCGACGACTGCATTGGTGCTACCTCTTGCACCCATGCAGAACTCACTGACTTCATACACTTCACTTCCAATTTCCATCCTGCTCTTAATTATACTTGGACTATCTCCGACATCTCTCTCCCGTTTCTGGACCTCACCATCTCCATCACAGGAGACAGACTAGTGACTGACATCTACTATAAACCCACTGACTCGCATAGCTATCTGGACTACACTTCTTCCCACCCTGTCTCCTGCAAAAAGTCTATCCCCTACTCCCAATTCCTCCGTCTACGCCGCATCTGCGCCCGGGATGAGGTGTTTCACACTAGGGCATCAGAGATGTCCTCATTCTTCAGGAAACGGGGCTTCCCCTCTTCCATTATAGAGAGGCTCTCACTAGGGCCTCTTCTACATCCCGCAGCTCCGCTCTTGCTCCCCCTCCCCCCATTCGTAACAAGGACAGAATCCCCCTCGTTCTCACCTTCCACCCCATCAGCCAGCGTATCCAACAAATTATCCTCCAACATTTCCTACAACGGGACCCCACTACTGGCCACATCTTCCCATCCCCTCCCCTTTCTGCGTTCCGCAGAGACCGTTCCCTCCGTAACTCCCTGGTCCACTCGTCCCTTCCTACCCAAACCATCCCATCCCCGGGCACTTTCCCCTGCAACCGCAGGAGATGCAACACCTGTCTCTTTACCTCCCCCGTGGACTCCATCCAAGGACCCAAACAGTCCTTCCAGGTGAGACAGAGGTTCACCTGCACCTCCTCCAACCTCATCTATTGTATCCGCTGCTTTAAATGTCAACTTCTTTACATCGGTGAAACCAAACGCAGGCTCGGCGATCGTTTCGCTCAGCACCTTCGCTCAGTCCGCCTTAACCAACCCAATCTCCCAGTGGCTGAGCACTTCAACTCCCCCTCCCACTCCCAGTCTGACCTTTCTGTCATGGGCCTCCTCCAGTGCCATAGTGAGACCCACTGGAAATTGGAGGAACAGCACCTCATATTTCGCTTGGGCAGCTTGCAGCCCAGCGGTATGAACATTGACTTCTCCAACTTTAGATAGTTCCTCTGTTCCTCTCTTCCCCTCCCCCTTCCCAGATCTCCCTCTATCTTCCTGTCTCCATCTATATCCTTCTTTTGTCCCGCCCCCCTGACATCAGTCTGAAGAAGGGTCTCGACCCGAAACGTCAGCCATTCGTTCTCTCCTGAGATGCTGCCTGACCTGCTGAGTTACTCCAACATTTTGTGAAATAAATACCTTCGATTTGTAGCAGCATCTGCAGTTATTTTCTTACACTTAATATATATATATATGGATCTGGCATTCAAAACTTTGGCATTTGAAATCCACCAGGGTTTTGTTAAAACTTCAATATAAAATTGTTCTGCTTCTCTAAGTGATTTAACAAAGGTTCATAATGACATGCAACTGACTGGTTTTGATGGATTGCTGTTTGTGCCCTTTCACCATCTCCAACAGTTTGAATGTCATTACTTCTAGAGTGTTTTGTTGTGATTTGTCAGATCAATTAAATTCTTACAGAATATGTAAACATAGTCCTCATAGTACTTTGAGTAATAGAATAGTTTTGTTTACATGTTAATGTAAGCTTTTAATTTCTAGCAACGAGATCAGCCATGTCCTCCAAGAGGTACACCACAGACTGAAGAGGATGAAGGAGAGAAGAGTTGTGGACCAGCAAGACTGTGGGAAGCATTCACTCCATGCAATGGCTGCCGACCGCTTGGCTTCCCTATTTTAACACAGGTATTATTTTCACTTTCCATATTATACTTGATTACTTATAGATAATATCAGTATGTAATCACTATAAATACCTTACTGTAGATATTTCATATCTGTCAAATATTCTTGTTAAAGAATAATTTTTCTCCAAAAGTGTCAGGTCATTACTGAATGTTCTCAGTCCAAAATGGAGGATTTAATCAGACAGGACATTGGCAGTGGCTCTGCGGGTACGACACACAGCAAAGCCTCTTGCATCTGCCGTTATAAAATTCATTTAGCTCCACCTCCAGTGATAATGCTTGTCTCTGTTCAGGCAGCCCATGCTCAGTGCTTTGTTTGTAGAGAAAAGGATGTCGGCACGCATTTAACTTCACCTAACGTGAACTGTTGTACTCTGTTATATAGCTATTATATTCCCAACCAGCCTTTTGGGTGTTGTACATCAATCTAGTTTTTAACATTTTGGAGATGCAGGTATGCCGTACTGGCACATACTGTCACAACAAACACACTGACAATGCTGCTCTTGAAACACACTGATAAGCTGGTTCACACGAGACATCGCTATCTACCTGACCTCATGGCTTGAATCCGATCCTCTAAATAAGATCTCTTAAGCTCTTAAGGATAGCGGAGTCAGGGGGTATGGGGAGAAGGCAGGAACGGGGTACTGATTGAAAATGATCAGCCATGATCACATTGAATGGTAGTGCTGGCTCGAAGGGCCGAATGGCCTACTCCTGCACCTATTGTCTATTGTCTATTGTCTAAATCATTTCTCACATTCACCTTCCCTGTTCTCACTCATCTTCTCTACCTGGTCCTCAAACCTAGGACATTAGCTTTACATTTTTGTTAATTTCTATCAATCCTCAGGTGTTATTGCTGTACTACTTGCCTGGGTCTCATGTTTGGGTAATGGCTCTGCCCCTGGCTCAGTATATATTTCATTCTATTGCTCCGGTGGAGGGCTGGAGTAACATGCACCTCCAACTATCAGACCTTCAGCTCTCCTTCTTTCCTCCCCATTTTTGATTGCATTAGCTTTTGGTTATTCTTTTATTTTTTGAGAACGTGGATATAATTGGGAATGCCAGCACTTATTGCCTGTCACTCATTGCTCTCGAGAAAGTGCTCGTGAGCTTTTTTTTTGGTCTACTTTTTAATTTAGTTTAGAGATTCAGCATGGAAACAGGTCCTTTTGCCCACTGAATCCATGCTGACCATCGATCACCTGTTCACTAGCTCCATGTTATCCCAATTTCTCATCCACTCCTTACACACAAGGGTCAATTTTTTTACAGAGGTTTTTACCGTACAAACCTGCACGTCTTTGGTATGTGGGAGGAAACTGGGGCACTCAGAGAAAAGCCACGCGGTCACAGGGATAGCATGCAAACTGCACACCGAGGTCAAGTTCGAACCCAGGCCTCTGGCACTGTGAGGCAGCAGCTCTACTGTACTGCCCAATTAGAGCTAAACTAGAGTTGTTTAAGTGAAAATACTTCCATGGGTTTATTCACAAAATGCTGGATTAACTCAGCAGGTCAGGCAGCATCCCGAGATGCTGCCTGACCTGCTGAGTTAATCCAGCATTTTGTGAATAAATCGATTTGTACCAGCATCTGCAGTTATTTTCTTATACTTCCATGGGTTGTTGGATAGGGAGTTCCAGGATTTACATCCAGTGCCAATGAAGAAATGGCAATATGTTTCTAAGTCAGGATGGTGTACGACATAGAAGAGATCCTACAAGGTTTCAAGATTTCAAGGTCAATTTATTGTCACATGTACCAGTTAACGTACAGTGAAATTTGAGTTATGATACAGCCATACTAAATAAAAAGCAACAAGGCATACAACCACATAAATGTTACCATAAACATCCACCACAGTGGATTCCACATTCCTCACTATGATGGAAGGCAATAAAGTTCAAACTTCTTCCTCTTTGTTCTCCCACGGTCGGGGCAGTCAAACCATCCGCAGTCGGGATGATCAAAGCCCCCGCAGCCGACCAGACGATCGAGGCCCCCTTCGGGGCGATCGAAACTCCCGCGTTGGGACGGTTGAAACTCTCTCCGTGGCTTGGAGCTCCCGAGTCGGCCTCTCCTTACCAGAGACCGCGGGCTTCACGATGTTAAAGTCCACAAGCTCCGCGATTGGAGCTTCGATCCCGGCAAAGAGACCGCGGGCTTCACGATGTTAAAGTCCGGCAGTCTCCCGCGGCTTGGATCACCCGTCGGTCTCCAGGAAAGGCCGCCAACTCCACAATGTTAGGCCGCAGTGGGGACGGAGATATGATAGGGATAAAAAATCACATCTCTGTTGAGGAACCCCATCTCCACCCCCCACAGAAAACAAACCAAGGAACACTAAAACATACTTTTAACACATACTAAAAATAACAAAAAAGAAGAAAGGACAGGCAGACTGTTGGCAAGGCAGCAACTGCTGGGTGGCGCCACCCGGTGAAAACCGGGTGAACATACAGATGATGATGGTACTATTAGTTTAGTTTAGTTTGTTGTCACGTGTACCGAGGTAGAGTGAAAAGCTTTTGTTGCGTGCAAACTAGTGAGCGGAAATACAATACATGATTATGAAACTCCTACTCATGCTCTTCTTGCTGGCAGAGGCTGCACGTTTGGGGGGTCTTGAGTAGAAGGTACCACTGCAGCCACCAGATTCCTATGGTGGAGAAAGTGAATAAGTACTGTAGTCTGACGATGATGTACTATTTAAACATACAGTTTTGTCCAAATGGTATGGAGCTTCTTGAGTGTTGTTTGAACTGCACTTATCGAGGTAAGTGCAGAGTAATCTGACATATCTTACAGCTCTATAAGACAATGGGTAGGCCACATATAGAGAAATGTAATAAAATCTAGTTGCCCTGATATATGATAGACGCCATTAAACTGGAAAAGGGTGTAAAAAAGATTTACGAGGATGTTACCAAGTCTAGGGGTAGTAAGGAGAGATTGGATTGGCTGTGCCTTTTTTTCCTGGAGTGTTGGAGGCTGAGGGATATAAAATCATGAGGAGCGTTAATAAGGTGAACAACCACAGACTTTCCCCAGTGATGCAGTTCACAACTAGAGAGTGCAGATTTAAGGTGAGAGGGGAAAGATGTAAAAGGGACCCGAGGGGCAACTATTTCACACAGATGGTGGTGTATACACGAAACAAACTGACAAAAGAAGTGCTAGTGATGGGTAAAATTACAACATTTAAAAGACACTGGGCCAGATAAGGTGTGAGGGGAAAATTTAGAGAAGATGTGCAGGGCAAGTTTTCTGGGTGACTGGAAGGCGGTGGTGGAGGGAGATATGATAGTGGCTTTTAAGATGGTTCTAGATCAGCACATGGATATGCAGAGAATAAAGGGATATGGATCACATGCAGGCAGTGGAGATTAGTTTAATTTACCATCATGTTGGCACGGACATTATGGGCCGAAGGCCTGTTTCAGTGCTGTACTGTTATATGCTCGAAGGGATATGTGCTAGGTGCAGGCAAGTGGGAATGACTTGGTTCAGGAAATTGTTCAACATGGTGAGTTGAGCTTGAAGGGGTTGTTTCCGTACTGTATAGCTCTAGGACTCAATGGTCGAATATCATAACGGTTGTGAGGAGGTTAGTTACTCACTGCAGGCTAACAAACCTCGGAATGTCTCGTAGCCAGGTACAGAATTGGCTGGACTACTTGAGCTCTGGATCATTGGTGACTACCACAATGCTGATGGTGGTGTGTGTGGCAGCCATAATGCTATTAAATGTCAAGTGAAGGTGATTGGACTTTATTTTCTTGGTCACTTTTGTTGGTGAAAATGTTATTTGCAACCTATCAACCCATACCTGTATATTTTCAAGGTCATGCTTCATACCAGCATGGATTTCTCAGCTACTTCATTTTTTGAGAAATAGCAAATGGAATTGAATATTGTGTAACCATCACCAAATATTTCTACCATGTGATTCATTATGCATGAATGCATTATTTAAATTGAAATGGTTGGACCTTGGGCATTGCCTGAAGAATCTCTTGCTTTTATGTTGGTGCTGGGATAATTGATTCCTCTTTGTGTGAGGTAGACTCCACTCCTTGGAATGTTTTCCTCTTGTTGCTTATTGACCTCAGTTCTACTTGGGTTCTTGTAAAGTGCACTTCATTAAATCCTGCCATACTGTTATAATGGGCACTATTACTTAGGTTCATTGGTAAATTTTGGACTGAAGCAGTGATGATTTCCGGAACATAGCACTGAAACAGGAGCTTTGGCCCACCCAGTCCATGCCAATGATCAAGCATCTATTTACATTTATCCCTTTTAAAATTTCTCCCTACATTCCCACTAATTCCCCCAAAATTCTACCTCTCACGCACTAAGTAAAATTTACAGTGGCTAACTAACTTGTCCCTCATACCCATTCCAATGTCTTCTCGAAACTTTGTTCAATCATGGTACATCTTGTGCAATATTGATTCTGCACCCATCTCGAGAGAGAGTGATTGGGATGCATGGCCCTACTTAAGGCAACAGAAAGCGCAAATTATTATTTCTTGCTCTTAATCTGGTGTCACACTTACAAAAACCTTGAAGCTTGTACAATTTTCTGATGCAGTGAATAAAAATAATTAGAAATAACTGGAGATGTTGCTTCAGCTGTCGTTTTTTGCAGTATAATCTAAAATTATGAGGATTTTTATAAATCTTCCTTTTGATTCTTATTTGTTTCAGAACATTTTAATTTCTATTTGGGGGTATTTCAGTAGGCAGTGAAAACATTTTAATAAGCGTGGCACTGTTGAGCTGTAGGCGTCATGAAGTTCTCTTCTATTTCTGTGTGTTTGAAGTTGGAAGTAAGCAACAAAGCTGAGAGCAGAGCGGAAGGAAGTACTATATTTGGGTATAGGAGGATACTGGTCTGTAGTGATGAAGCGCCATGGTTATGAACAAAAGCTGTGAAGCTGAACTACAACCAGGACTGACGTAGGAATAATTGCGACTTTAAAAATGCAAAAAAAAACTGGACGTTGTTTTAACTCTTTGAATCCTGTAGTGCAGTACAAAAACTAAAATGCAAAATATAATCTGCTGCATCATTTGAATTGATTAACTCCTGCTGACAATAAATACATATTTCAAGGCTACAATAGATATTTTGCCATTTTTACAGCTTCACCTTAGAGTCGACAGAAGAGATTTATTTAAGTTTTGTGAAGGCTTGCATGTTTTTGGTTGAGGAAATAATGTTGTCATGTAAATTTGAACAGTGCACAAAATTGAAGGTGAATAAGTTGGTGGCCAGATACATATTCTTTCATTTATGATGTATAATAACAGCTGGGTGTTAAAATACATTTAGCCTTTTCATCAAGTACTTGCCAAGTGAAAGATTCATTAGTAATGTCAAGAACATCACACCCACATAGTCACACTGCAGTGAATGCATAAGAGACTCTAATACGTATTCAGGAGATGAGTAATCAGCAGGAGCAAATGATACCCTGCTGCAGACTGATGCAACATGCACACTTTAAAAAGAAACACAAAAGGAAGTATGTTTTAGTAACTTTCTTTAAGCCATTGTCAGAGCAGCTTGTAATCTGGGTGATGAAATAAAAAATTATTGGATTTTTATGTGCTTATGTCTGTGTTGCCTTAATTTACAACTAGAGATAGCAGACACCAAACAGACCCTGTTTCTTTTCAGTATTTTCTTCCCTAGATTCTGTGCCACCATGGATCTTTAGTACAGGAGGAATCGCTCTTAGCAACAGAAACACTTTAGCTATCCTTATTTTTACCTCTGTAAGATCATTGTAAAGATAAAAATAATTTCAAACCAACCTGCAAATACTTCCAAACTGTTTGTTGAAGTCAGTCCACATTATCTTTCCATTATTTTCACACCCCAGCACTGATATTTTATTTCCATCTGGAACAGCGATGTGCAATTTTAGATTAAAAAAATAATTGCAAGACTACATTATAAAAAAAAGTCACAGTAGGATCTGTGCTCAACTAATAAATGCTATCTTTTGGTCACAATATTTGTTGAAAATATGCATTGCAGCTAATATTTTACGCTAATATTTTATTTTTAAATAAAATAGCTAATATTTTATTTTAAGAAAAATATTTTTTCCTTTCTGTACAATATTTAGGTATTATAGGAAGTAATAATTGAACTCCATTAGCACTCACTATTTCACTCTAATAGATGCCAGGTTCCTGCCTGGATCATGTTCAAGCAATATTAGCTTGCCCTGTACAGGTGGATAAATATTGCACCGTCTTGCGTATATTGCTCATAAATCCTGAAACTCTGCAGTAAGGAGATGGTGACAACAATCACAAAACTTCCTATGTTTTCTTCACAAACCTCCAAATACGTACGTTTAAATCAAGACTAAGACCTGCTTTTAGCAGCAGAAAGACCACGGCCTCTACCCATTCCTCAACTCTCCATGTCCTGCTTCAGGATTGCCAATGACTTGCAGGCTTACTAGTGATTAAATGGATGGAGAGTCAGCTTTGTACACTTTGTTGCAGTTTCATTGTTGGATACCATTGCAGTTTTAGAAGCTGTGAAGCTATGACTCAGTGGACAGTGTAACTTCGTAAACTTGCAGAAATGTGAGGCTTTCAGCAGGATAGATGGGAAGCTTGACAGAGCCGAGTGATGTGTTGGAAAAAAGAGTTTGAGGAAGGGAAGACTAGAAGGTCCACAATGTTTTTCTCTGCAGTACATATTCATTAACCGGATGGAGGCACAATACTTGACAAAGCTCCTCTTTAACAGGGTGTTTGTAGATACATGCCTCACTTTTGGCCATACCTGCAGATGTGCAATAGGTCAAGAGCAGTGGCAATTAAAATATCATGCATTCTGATTTTCCACATTTTCAGTTCTTTCCAGGTATGTTGTAGGTGTTGGTGCAGTGATGGTGGGAGGGCTCAGAGATGTAGACAGGCAGTTTTCTCACCAAAGAGGCTTCCGAGTTTAGTGATGCGGTGTGAAATCTTAGCAGAGAGGAGCAGAGAGTTGGCATCACCAGCACAACACTCTACATCGCTCTAAAAAAAACCATGACACGGGGACAGATGTCGTCCCATCCATATCTGACCCAGAAATCAATCAGACCACCATTGTGATGGACAAGGAGTGTGTGAGTTGAATTTTCCCTGCAACGCAAAACAACCTGGAAATGGACATGGTAGGGATTCGTTACACGACATATCTGGATTTTGCAGTCGAATTTCTCATACACTAGCCATTACACAAACAAACACCAAAGATTCTAAAAGTTATAAGTGTTCTTAATGCTGTCTTTATTTTATCTTTGTTTGTTCTACCAAAGCTGGCCATCACTTGCACGCTTGAATAAACAAGCTTCTGGCTGCAGACAACTGTATCCAAAGTTAAAACGGACAAATCTGCATCTCCTTGCTTGAAATAGGAATGAAAGAGCTACAATGAAAGCGGCTCCTGGCATTGAAGAAATTGATTCTTCCCTTAGCATTCTGTTACACCGTTTCAGTGCCATTAATTTCCGAGTGTGTCCATGGTCTTTGTGCCAAGCTTCATAAGATTATTTGCACTGGACCATAAAATATATGTGCCATAAATAAATTGGAGCCCCGCCGCGTAGGGACGAACTTTGAACACTTCAGCCATCATTTCTCATCTGTGATCTTGTAATGAAGCAGTGCCAATATTCCAGTTGTCAACTATAAAATTTAATGACTGTTGAACTGGCAAGCAGTTCATTGATTGAACATTTTCAGGTTTTCGCTTGACAAGTGTGCTTTATGGATTTTCTCAGAATTGTGAGCACGGTGCTATTTGTCATTTTTAAATTCCAAGATAAGCGCTTGTCATCATGCTCGTTCTTAATCGTGTTCACTTTCACTATTTAATAGAAAATGAGTTATAAATAAAGATCCTTCATATGAAATGACAGTTATTATCTTTTTATATGAATGTGCCAGCCTAGCCAAGTCAATAATGTATATTGAAAACAGGCACAACGAGAGAATATTGATTCCTGAACAAGATTGAATCTTGTTCCTGAAGAGCACCAACAAGCATTCATGTAACATCTACCATTTTTTCCCCTAGTTAATATGGGCCATCATTCAGCATTAAGTGTAATGCTTCAAGGCAACTAATGTGATGTTTTTAATGATCACTGCACATGCAGAGCATGACAGCCGCATCTCTTAGATAGGTGGGAAAGGCTCTGGTGTTGCTCATGATTCCTGAGGAGTCGTGTTTGTAAGTCATAGATGATTTTCCTTGAAGCCGGAAAGAAAGAAATGTAAGGCCATTTGAACGGAGTTATGGAGAGATGCTGAGGAATGAGTCTGAATATTGCTTTGTTTGCTCTAATGTTGTGTCAATGGCTGTGGAGAGATGAAGGAAACAGAGCATCCAGGGAATATTGGGAGCTCAGTGCAATGGCCTGAAGACCAAGTGCTTTTCAACAACAGTAGCCTTTCCACTTTTGCCCACTCCTGACCACAAGAGGAAATCAGAGTTTGATTATTTTTGTGATGACTGACACACCTTCAGACAACCAAAACCTTTCTACCATCTACAAGTTATACGTTGGGAGAACGATGGAATACCTCTGTTTGCCTGGATGAGTGCAGCTCCAACTGCATTGTAGAATCTCCGCATTATCTGGGATAAAGCGGCTCGTTTGAATGTCGCTTCACACACGACTATAAGCATCCACTCCACCCACCAGTGATGCACAGCCACCGCAGTGCACACCATGCACAAAATGCACCAAATTGCTCAGGCCACTCCAGCTGCACCTCCCAGACATATAATGGCACCTGCTCTAAAGAACAATGGCATTCTGAAGAAAGGAATGCCATGGCCTGCTGGTCCTGCTAAGACTGTACACAATTCTGACTCAAAAATATATTGATGATCCTTCATTGCCAATCGATCAAGATCCTGGAACTATCTCGTCAAGAACATTGTGAGTCTACCTTCACATATGGCAGCGGCATTTGAATGGCGGCGCTGCCATAGCAGCTGCGGCTTACCTGCGGTCCATTTGTCTTTGTGTTTTTGTTGTTTTTTGTCTTAATTGTAGTTGTGATGTCGTGTCTTTGTGTTTGTGTACTATGTGTGTATGTGGGGGGGAGGGGGGGAACTGTAAAATTGTAAATATGTGTCCCTTCCGAACGGAGACCCGACCTTTGTTTTCTGGGTGTTGTCTCCGTTCCTGCTGCGGCCTACCATCGGCCCAACCCCTGGAGCTGGCGGCCCCCAGGGCTCCGGTTCGCAGAGCCCGCGGACCGGACTTACCATCAGCGGCGCCGGCCGTCCTCGGAGGCTGCGGGAGCGGCTGCGACTCGCCTTAGGCTCGGGCTGTGTGGATGCCGACATCGGGAGCTCCGGCAGCGGCAGCGTGTTCGCCCGCCCCAGGGTCGCGGGGCTTGGGTCGCGGACATTTCACCGTCCGGCGCGGCCTAAGATATGCCGCGGGATATTTCTCTGCTGGGCGGGGGCTTCAAAGTCGGGAGCCACGACCGCCCCGACGTGCAGCAACAGCAACAGCGGCAGCGTGTTCGCCCGCCCCGGATCGGACTTATCATCGGCGGAGCCGGCCGTCTTCGGAGGCTGCTGGAGCGGCTGCGACTCGCCTTAGGCTCGGGCCGCTGCGGACCGTCCGGCGCGGCCTGCAACCACAACAACCTGACTGCGGGAGAAGACGGCAGGAGAAGGGAAAAGACATTGTGGCCTTCCATCACAGTGAGGAGAGGACTGGAGGAGACTCACTGTGATGGATGTTTCTTTGATGGATGTTTCTTTTTTTTGTGTGTTTTTGGGGTTGTGTAATTTTAATTGCCTATTTAATGCTTTTATTGTTGGACTGTGGATGACAAATAAAGCTATCTTGAATCTTGAATCTTGAAAATCGCACTCAGTGCTTCCTAATGAATGGCAATAAATCTTGTCTTGACAGCAATGTACATATCCTGTAATATAAATTTTAAAAATGGAAGAATATCCAAGCGAAGTGCTGCTGCCGGAGGCTAATACAGTTTGTTTGCTTTTAAATAATCTGCTGGATAAATCCTGTCAATTGCCAATTAAACAGTAATCAAGATAATTTGTCTCCATCCACTGTGCGGCAATTGAATTAGTGCTGGACCCCTATGCTTCATCAGAGTGTACCAAATGTTGATGTCAGTCAGAAAGGATCATCATTCATTCTGCTGGCAGCTGCTCAAGGCCTTTTCCTGCGCACTTGAGTGACATCATAAAGCTCCTGCAGAGACCTTTCATTGTTGTGCTTCCTGCAGACGATCTGCCGGGTTACTGAGCAGTTGGATGGCTCATTGAGAACTTCAGGTGGTAAATTTGATCACCTCCACGCATAGCCACGGTTGTGAGAAGAACCCTCACACATTGGTTGGAATCCAGGCAACGTGCCAACTTCAACTATTTCAGTTATCGGACATCTTCAACATGCTCTCCATCATGTTGAGGTGCCATCAGTGGGACAAGGGAGTGAGTGGCTCATCCCATTAAAGCCAGCCTGCATTGCTTGATGGTGGACATCATCTCAGACAGATCTCACGAATGCCACTGGAAGAGACATTGGCTGTGGAGCAGGACGTGAATCTAACCTCAGAAACATTGAAGTGCAGTAAACACGAGGCCTGTCAAGCTACAGGCTGCTGTGCTGGGGATTGTGGAGGAAGGGATGGGAAATAGAGATAAATGGTCTGTGTTGGGACCGAGGATTTGCGGCACCTACTAAAAGAGTGCAGGCAGTAATAAAGGAAGCCCAAGGACCTGGATGCAATGCTGTGAGAACATCATTAATGTTGCTCGTCAGTGAATGCAACCATAGTGCACTGTTCTATGAACACAAATAGAGATTATTCAATTTAGCACAACCCTACATTTCGTCCAACAATTCTTATCTGTCAACAACCATAGCTAAACTTCGAATGCTGCACAATACATTTAACTCTATCTCAAGCCTCACATGGATATCATATGGCTCACGTTGTCAGCTATTCAACCATCTTTGCCACATCATGCACAAAGCCTATGTGAATCCCAATGAAACATGCTCATCTCACTTACAGGAAAAAGTGGCGCACAACTGAAACAACAGGAGCTAACGGGAAGGGACAGCTATCCTTGCATGTGAAAGGTCTCGTGAGAAGAACTGGCTATTACTAAAAGATGCATAGTTAGAGTAGCACCAGTGCTGAAGGAAATGGTATCTTCACACTTAATCCTTCTCTTGACAAGCCGCCACCTCAGAATTCCACATGTTTTGTACACATGTTTCCACATGTGTACAAGCTGCCTTCAGTGTAAGGATACATGACCTACTTACCAACTCTATTCCGGACCACAAACTGACATTTGTTACTTTTTCAGGATATCCAAGAACTGAGATCCGGCCATGGAAGGGATGTATAGCATAGAAGATAAAGGGATACCTTTACTTGATTTTGTACATACAACCACCAGATCAGTTCTTGACACATTCTGTAGTTTAGAAGATGGTACTGAGATAAGAGTTGTGCATGGTGGGGCACTGGTCATTTTGCCAGTATCATTGAGGCCAGTTTGCTGGAAAGTGGGGTTCAGCATATTTTCTGTTAACAAAGGCTTGAATGAAGATCAATGAGACTGATTGTGTATAAAGGCTAATGGGTGTTCACAACATCACTGTACAGGAGTCTGGTAGCAAGTCTTTATCCAGAGTCAAGGAGCAAATTGGGCATTAGTTTGGCACAAGGCAATATGCGGATATAGAAATCTATCCTTTCCAGGCTACAAGTAATGGCCCAACCTATTTGCATTTTCTGGGCTCCTGGGAGCATTCAATGTTCACAAAGATCTTTAACCGAGTGGTAGAAGGTGAGATTGTTCAATTGCTCATTTACAAAAGGCACAGTCGCAATGGGTAAAATGGCTTTCTCCTCTCCCATAATCTGCTGTAAATTGTCTGTGATTCTGCATTCAAGTAAACTATTGAAAACATTAGGCTGAATGATTGATTAGTGATAAACAACGGTCAACAAAGAGAAGCACTGGTGATTGTAATTGATTGCACTAATTGACCAACATTGGAGGACAAAGATTGTCTTGCAAAGGCTGGCTTGGATATTTGGAGAAGGAGTAGAAATATGTGCTCAATGTGGATTTATCAAAATTGCGCTGACATTAGAAAATACCAAAGTACAACACAGGAACAGGCCTTTCAGCCCACAGTTTCCAGGCCAAACATGATATCAAAATAAACTAATCTCATCTGCCTGCATATGAACCACACCCCTCCATTCCTAGCATATCGATGTGCCTATATAAAAATGCCCTAAATGCCACTATCATGTCTGCCTCCATCATCGCTCATGGCAGTGCATTCCAGCCATCTACCATCATCTGTAAAAACAAACTTGCCCAGCACATGTCCGTTAAACGTTGCCCCTCTCACCTTAAAGCTGTGTCCTCTAGTCTTTGACATTTGTTAGCTGGGAAAAAGGTTCCTCCCGTTTACTCTATTTAGGCCTCTCCTAATTTTTATTTACTTCTGTCAGATCTCCTCTTAACCTCTGACGTTCTAGAGAAAACACTTCAAGTGTGTCTAACCTCTCCTTATAGCTATCACCCCCTAAATCCAAGCAGCATTCTGTTAAACCTCTTCTGCACCTGTTCTGAAGCCTCTACTTCCCTCCTGTTATGGGGTGACCAGATCTGTACGCAATACTTCAAATGTGGCCTAAACAAAGTCCTACAGAGCGGCAGCATGACTTCTGACTCCCATATTCAATGCCCCGACCAATGAATACCATGGGCCTTCTTTATCATCCTGTCTGCTTGTGTTACCACTTTCTGGGAGTTATGAACTTGGACACCTGATCTCTCCGCACATCAATGTCGTCAAGGGTCTTGCCATCAATTGTATACCTTCCCGTTATATTTAACCTCCCAATGTGCAGCACCTCACACACTTGCTCGGAATTGACTCCGTCCGCCATTTCTCAGCCCATTTCTATAGTTGATCTATTTCCTGCTGTACACTTTGACAGCCTTCTTCACAGTCGGCAACTCCAGCAACATTCTGTCGGCAAAATATGCAGAAAGGTATGTGGAAACCAACACACGTAACGAAAGACATATGTATCAAGTCAGGTGCAATCCTAA
The DNA here is from genome assembly GCF_053455715.1 of Rhinoraja longicauda. Classification (NCBI taxonomy): domain Eukaryota; kingdom Metazoa; phylum Chordata; class Chondrichthyes; order Rajiformes; family Arhynchobatidae; genus Rhinoraja; species Rhinoraja longicauda. Next base: position 22,991,403 of record NC_135975.1, read on the forward strand.
TATATCTTAATCCTCAACGTATAGCCTATGTGTCGAAAAATTAGTTAAATTGGAATAGTTTTAAAGAGGGAATAAGAGCAAAAGTGACTGACAGTTTATTGGCACATGTAATTCCATAATCCACATTACAATACACATAATGGCTCACATTGTTGGAGTAACTCAGCTGGTCAGGCAGCATCCCTGGGGAACATGGATAGGTGATGTATCGGGTTGAGAACCTTCTCCAACCTAATGAAGGGTCTTGACCTGAAATGTCACTTATCCATGTTCTCCAGGGATGCTGCCTGACCCGCTGAGTTACTGTAGCACTTTGTGTTCATTTATGTATTAACAAGCATCTGCTCTTCCTTGTTTTTACAATACACATATCTGAATGTACGTCCCAACTTTGTTGTTGACTTTACTGGGTATCTAATGGGTGAATACAAGACTTTACAATTTTAATGTTTATCGATGTAAGTTCCTTGAGTGTGGTACAAGTGCATCAAAGCTTGCAGACGTGCATGGGAGTTCAGAGGGAAGAACTTGATTGCAAAAACAGAAGCATTGGACATTGCTTTAAAAAAAGCTGTAGGTGTTGAAGTCTGAATTACATCATTAAGTACTGGAAATAATTAGATCATGCAGAGTCAGTGGACAAAAAAATGTAAGCATTTAGGTTCAATGACCTATCATCAGAACCAGGAAAGGTTAGAAGTTAAACATGTTTTACGTTGAAGAAGAGAACAAATGGAATGCCAGTAATAACGAGACCAAGAGAGGCAAATATTGGTGCTGCTAACTGGGAAACGCATGTGCCTCTATCTTGCTTGCTCTCCACCTAGTCACAGACATTCGCTTTGTTCTCTGTGCAATTTGGAGCATGTTCAATTATCTAACTCTTGCTAGTTCTGTTGAAGGGTCATCAACCTGAAACATTGACCCTGTTTTTCTCTCTCTACTGATGTTATCTTGCCTATTGAGTTTTTCCAGCATTTTCTGTTTATGCATTGGACGTTGCTGTCAAAATTACTCCACAATTATGGTGAACATTGATTGCCTTTCTATTAACATAAAGTGTTAATTCATGAGAAGTGGTGATAAAATGGACGATGCTAAAGGAAAGCAGATTGAGCACCACACATATTAATGTGGAACTGACCTCCTGCAGCTGCTACCTGATTGAAAAGCTTTGAGAAGGCATGTGCTGCCTGGAATAGTAAACATTTGGCAAGGTGCCATCTTTATCTACATTGCTTATTCACTTTTTGTAACATTTTATAATGCTAGGACATTTACTTCAGATCAAAACCAAATATAACTCAAACTTCTTGAGTAGCAGCTTATATTCTACAAGTTAAATTACGCATGTAGGTCAGAAAAGTCTTGGCCACAATTAAATTGCAATTAAACTCTAATGGCTCTCGCTAGATAGATTATGTGGGAACTATACCGAAATACTGAAATGTTCTAATCTGCAGTCAGATTGAATCTTCTTGTTGAGATCATTGAAATAATGCTCATTGGCTGTTTGCCATAACAATGCCGATGTTTTAGACAAAGTATTGAGATAAACAAGGATAACTATTGACCTCATTTTAAAAAAAAATTCTAAAGGAGTGGAAGTCAAGATTGCTACAAGCAATCTGAAATCTAAGATAACCAAGTCTTTCTAAAATGATTCTTAACTGATAATTTAAAACCAGCAGTAAGGACACAACTCACTACACTAAGCATATATTGCTGTGGAATGTCTAAGTTTTAATTAAGCAGTCTTTAATTGTTACTACCAAGATGCACAAAGGAAAGAAATGTAATTATGTTCAAACCATTCTTTGGTGCATACTTCTTCCACCCACTTGGATTGACAGGATTACAGATGATTTTATATACGAATCATCAATAGCCACGGGTGAGGTGCTGGGAGACTGGAGGGTGGCTAATGTTGTGCCTCTATTTAAGAAGGGATGCAAGGAAAAGCCTGGGAACTATAGGCTGGTAACCCTAACATCTGTAGTAGGCAAGTTACTGGAGCGTGTTATGAATGAGAAGATGCATATGCATTTGGATAGAGAGTGGCTGATGAGGGATAGTTGGCATGGTTTTATACATGGGAAATTGAGTTTTATGAATCTGACTTTTTTTGAAGAAGTAACAGAGATAGTTGATGAGGGCAAAGCTCTCTATGTCTATATGGACTTCAGCAAGGCATTTGATAAGGTCCCACATGGCAGGCTGCTCTGGAAGATTAGGTCACTTGAGATCCAGGGAGAGCTAGCAGACTGGATAGAGAATTAGCTTCATGGAAGGAAGCAGAGAGTTATAGTGGAAGGTTGTTTTTCAGAATGGAGGCCTTGTGACTAGGGTGTGGCTTGGGGTTTGGTCCTGGACCATTGCTGTTTGTGGTTTATATTAATGATTTGGATGAGAATCCAGGACATAATTAGTAAGTTTGCACATGACACCAAAATGGGTGGAGAGATAGCAAAAATAGTTATCAAAAATATCAGCAGGATCTTGATCAGTTGGGCAAGTGGGCGAGAAATGTTTAATGGAGTTTAATGCAGGTAAGTGCGAGGTGTTGCACTTTGGGAAGTCAAACCAGGGCAGGATTGAAGATCCTTATAGATACTATCAACGAATGGCAGGGCACTGTCGAGCAGAGGGATCTAGGATTGCAGGACATAGTTCCTTGAAAGTGGCATCAAAGGTAGAGAGGGTGGTCCAGAAGGCTTTCATGAGTCAGGGGATTGAGTATAGAAGTTGGGTTGTTAAGATACAGTTGGTGAGGCCATATTGTGGTCTGTTTTGGTCACCCAGCTATGGGAAGGATGTTGTGAAGCTGGAAAGATTGCATAGAAGGTCTATGAGACTACTTCTAAGATTTGAGGCCTGAGCTATAGGGTGAGGTTGGACAGGCTAGGATTTTACTCCTTGGAGTGCAGAAGGCTGAGGGGTGATCTTATTGAGGTGTATAAAATCATAAGGGAAATAGATAGGCTAAATGCACAGTCTTTTACCTGGAGAAGGAAAAATTAAGAACCATGGCACAGGTTTAAAGGGAAAGATATATAAGGAACCCGAGGGGCAACTGTTTCACAAAGATGGTGCCAGAGGAGGTCATTGATTCTGGTGCTATAACAGCATTTAAAAGATCTTTGGACAGGTATGGTTTTAGAGGGACATGGACCAAACGCAGGCAGCTGAGACTAGTGTAGATGGGGCTAGACACAAAATGCTGGAGTAACTCAGCAAGACAGTCAGCATCTCTGGAGAGAAGGAATGGGTGATGTTTCAGGTCAAGAACCTTGTCAGCATGTGCGTTGGGCCAAAGAGCCTGCTTCCGTGCTGCATGACTCAAACTATAAAATAGATCTTAATGCAATGTAAAGTTACCCCATAACTCCCGAAAGATGCGGAAACCCTGGAGAGGGTACAGAAGAGGTTTATCAGGATGCTGCCTCGATTAGAGGACATTAGTGAGAAAGAGAGGTAGACAGATATGAATTATTTCATCTGGAGCATCAGAGGTTGAGGGAAGACCTGATAGAAGATTAGTCAATCTTGGGACAGGCACATGAACAGGTAGTTGATAGTGGGATTAGGATGATGGGGATGGTTTATTTCAGCATCCTGGTCAGCACAGACATCACGTGGGCCAAACAGCCATTTCGTGTGGTGTACTGTTCTTTATTCCTGTCTCTGCATTTTAGTTTAGATTAGAGATACAGCACAGAAACTGACCCTTCGGCCCACCAGGTTCGCACCGACCAGCGATCCCTGCACATTAACACTACCCTACACACTAGGGACAATTTTTTACATTTATATCAAGCAAATTAACCTACAAACCTATTCGTCTTTGGAGTGTGAGAGGAAACTGAAGATCTTGGAGAAAACCCACGCAGGTCATGGGGAGAACATACAAACTCCGTACAGACACGCACCCATTGTCAGAACTGACCCTGGGTCTCTGGCGCTATAAGGCAGTATCTCTACCGCTATGCCACCGTGCCGCCCGAATGCCGCATTTGTCCAAAATGGCAAAGAGCTGAGGTATCCATTGGAGGAACCTCGATCATTGTAGTAAAGGAGGACCCTCAATCATTTTCAGCAAGATTGCGTTCCAATTGAAATGTTCAGCCCTGTCGATGCTTCTTTTGCTGTTCAGTGGGCAAGGAGCTGAGATCACCACGACTCTTGAAAGGAACAATCTTTATCAGTCAGTAACTTGCACTTTGACTGACACTGCATTAGCCTGGCTGTAACCAGACACTTAAGAATTAAGGATGGCAGTCACCATGACATCCCCTGGCAATGTAGTTCCTATTTTTAAAATTGTAGGTCTTTGGGTCTTCAGCTGAATCTCCACTAAATCGGGATCCGCACTGTTCAGAGTTGTTGGCAGTTCCAGATGATCTGTTAAACTCACCACCAAAGATGCTAGAGGAACAAGATGGACCGCTCCGTTGAAATCGCCTATACTGAAGTGTAGTATGCAAAGGAGCGGAACGTCCGCCATTTTAGTAGGGAAAACCCGCCGTTCGCTATGCCTCTCGCAATGTAATCAGTGTTTTGGGGCAACACTATGTGTGATGATACCATTAAAATGCAGAATATATCTCATCTATAAATTTACAGATTTTTGTTATTTTTCTTTTTAAATGTTTCTGCAAGTTTCCGCCCACTAAAATGGTGCCATGACGTACTACGGTTTTTAGGGTCGAGTGGTCAATCTTGTTCCTCTTGTATCTTTGCTCACCACTGATCCCTGTAGTGAAGCACTTCACATCTGGCCGCTCAGCTTTACACCAGGTAGAACTGGCTGAGGAATGGTGTATGACAGCCCAATGCATTTAATCAGATTGCTTACCCTTTGGAAAAATGTCAGTGCAGGTTAGTGGTTGAGTTATTATATTTCAATATATCTAATTATGTATTTACATTTAATGTGTTCTCATTAAAATTACATTTTAAATTCTTGTAGATTTTTGAAATAATTTAATTTTTTGGAATTATTTAAATCTGTTTGCATAAGTTTTAAAGATCAGTTAGAGACGTGTGAAAACTCTTCAAGGGCCTTTGATCCTTTGATGTGGTAAGCGGTGTAAGGCCATGGGGCCTCAGAGCTCTGCCAACTGAGGCCTGCTCAATATTCACGGTCCACTCCGTCACCCAAACTCTTCTCCACTGCTAATTTGATACCTTGATTCTCTAACAGTAAAGCCAGGTTTGTGAGGTTAATGAATGGTCAATGCAGGCAGAAGTGAGCGCCACAGTGGCGCAGCGGTAAAGTTGCTGCCTTACAGCGTCAGAGACCCGTGTACGAGGCGCTGTCTGTGTGGTGTTTGCACATTCTCCTTGAGCATGTGGATTTCCTCCGGGTGCTCCGGTTTCCTCCCACATTCCAAAGTGTGCAGTTTTCTAGCTTAATTGGCTTCTGCAAATTGTCCCTACTGTGTAGGTTGCAACTAGTGTACAGATGATCGTAGGTCGGCACGGACGTGGTGGGCCGAAAGGCCTGTTTCCATGCTATCTCTAAACTAAAAACTAAACTAAGTCTGATGTGGGTCCAGGACAAGTCAACCCAAAGATTGTTTTTGCATATGTTATCCAAACTTCATCCAAGCCATAAAGCCAGCAGTTATTTGTAATTACCTATCATTGGCAAGTAATATCTAACTTTATTGCATTGCAATAATAGTTATACATAACAAATACCTTGGGATGAACTGAGGTCATGGTGCAGTATACATGTCTTTGTTAAATTACCATGAGCAGGGAAAGTAAACTTTACTCAATTGTAAGTAAAGAATGAATGCCTCAAACTAAAATCTATGGACTTATTATTAAGGCAAAAGGATGATAACATTTTGGCATTTTATAATGTTACTATTTTCTGTTGTCAAAATTGAAATGATCATGGGTGGATCATTAAGAAACATGACAGTGGATCAATGGATTTTTTCACTCATGAGCTTGCTATAGCAATTTACCTGCGTCTCATGCTCACAAAGTTTGCACTTTTCATTGTTATGACTGTTACCATGTAACTAAATTGCATGCAGTAGGAAAATAGCCCAGATTAATTTGCAAAGTCCTGCAAAGCTGCACATGACTTTCCGACTCTTATACCCAATGCCCCAACCAATGAGGGCAATCATACCATAGGCCTTTTACAACAATATGCCTATCTACTTGTGTTGCCACTTTCATGGAACTTTGGACTTGGACCCCAAGATCCCTCTGTACATCAATGCGTTATGGGTCTGGTGTACTTTCCCCTTACATTCGACCTCCCAAAGTGCAACACCTCACACTTGCCATTTCTCCACACATTTCTGTAGCTGACCTATATCCCACTTTATAATTTACGAAGGGGAAATCATGCTTGACTAATCTTCTGGAATTTTTTGAGGATGTAACTAGGAAAATGGACAAGGGAGAGCCAGTGGCTGTAGTGTACCTGGACTTTCGGAAAGCCTTTGACAAGGTCCCACATAGGAGATTAGTGGGCAAAATTAGAGCACATGGTATTGGGGGTAGGGTACTGACATGGATAGAAAATTGGTTGGCAGACAGGAAACAAATAGTAGGGATTAACGGGTCCCTTTCAGAATGGCAGGCAGTGAATAGTGCCGCAAGGCAAGGCTTGGTGCTGGAACCGCAGCTATTTACAATATACATTAATGACTTAGATGAAAGAATTAAAAGTAACATTAGCAAATTTGAAGATGACACAAAGCTGGGTGGCAGTGTGAACTGTGAGGAGGATGCTATGAGGATGCAGGGTGACTTGGACAGGTTGTGTGAGTGGGCAGATGCATGGCAGATGCAGTTTAATATGGATAAATGGGAGGTTATCCACTTTGGTGGTAAGAATAGGAAGGCAGATTATTATCTGAATGGTGTCAAGTTAGGAAAAGGGGCAAGTTAGGAAAAGGGGAAGTACAAAAAGATCTGGGTGTCCTTGTTCATCAGTCACTGAAAGTAAGCATGCAGTGAAGAAAGCTAATGGCATGTTGGCCTTCATGACAAGAGGAGTTGAGTATAGAAGCAGAGGTCCTTCTGCAGTTGTACAGGGCCCTAGTGAGACCGCACCTGGAGTACTGTTTGCAGTTTTGGTCTCCAAATTTGAGGAAGGACATTTTTGCTATTGAGGGAGTGCAGGTTCACTAGGTTAATTCCCGGAATGGTGGGACTGTCGTATGTTGAAAGACTGGAGCGACTGGGCTTGTATACACTGGAATTTAGAAGGATGAGAGGGGATCTTATTGAAACATATAAGATTATTAAGGGATTGGACACGCTAGAGGCAGGAAACATGCTCCCAATGTTAGGGGAGTCCAGAACCAGGGGCCACAGTTTAAGAATAAGGAGTAGGCCATTTAGATCGGCGATGAGGAAAAACATTTTCACTCAGAGAGTTGTAATCTGTGGAATTCTCTGCCTCAGAAAGCAGTGGAGGCCAATTCTCTGGATGCTTTCAAGAGAGAGTTAGATAGAGCTCTTAATGATAGTGGAGTCAGGGGGTATGGGGAGAGGGCAGGAATGGGGTACTGATTGTGGATGATCAGCCATGATCACATTGAATGGCGGTGCTGGCTCGAACGGCTGAATGGCCTACTCCTGCACCTATTGTCTATTGTCTTTTGATGACCTTCCTCACTGTTTGCAAATGTTGGTGTCATTTGCAGTGTTATTTGAATTATTTAATTAGATTAAGGATTTATTGTTAACTTTACAAGTGGAAGGGAGTTTGTTATACGTCTTACTTTGGGTATTGCAGGCATAAATCATGTCTGATGAATCTTATAGAATTTTTCGAGGATGTAAATAGTAGAGTGGATAAGGGAGAACCAGTCGATGTGTTGTATCTGGACTTTCAGAAGGCATTCGACAAGGTCCCACATAGGAGATTGGTGTACAAACTTAAAGCACACGGTATTGAGGGTTCAGTGTTGAGGTGGATAGAAAATTGGTTGGCGGACAGGAAGCAAAGAGTAGGAATAAACGGGTCTTTTTCGGAATGGCAGGCAGTGACTAGTGGGGTACCGCAAGACTCAGTGCTGGGACCCCAGTTATTTACAGTGTATATTAATGATTTGGATGAGGGAATTGAATGCAACATCTCTAAGTTTGCGGATGACACGAAGCTGGGTGGCAGTGTTAGCTGCGAGGAGGATGCTAGGAGGCTGCAGAGTGACTTGGATAGATTAGGGGAGTGGCCAAATGCATGGCAGAAGCAATATAATGTGGATAAATGTGAGGTTATCCACTTTGGCGGCAAGAACAGGAAAGCAGAGTATTACCTGAATGGTGACCGATTAGGAGAAGGGGAGATGCAACGTGACCTGGGTGTCATAGTGCACCAGTCATTGAAAGCAAGCGTGCAGGTGCAGCAGGCAGTGAAGAAAGCGAATGGTATGTTGGCATTCATAGCAAGAGGATTTGAGTTTAGGAGCAGGGAGGTTCTACTGCAGTTGTACAGGGCATTGGTGAGACCGCACCTGGAGTATTGTGTGCAGTTTTGGTCTCCTAATCTGAGGAAAGACGTTCTTGCCTTAGAGGGAGTACAGAGAAGGTTCACCAGATTGATCCCTGGGATGGCGGGACTTTCATATGAAGAAAGACTGGATAGACTAGGCTTGTACTCGCTGGAATTTAGAAGACTGAGGAGGGATCTTATAAAACATATAAAATTCTTAAGGGGTTGGAGAGGCTAGATGCGGGAAGATTGTTCCCGATGTTGGGGGAGTCCAGAACCAGGGGTCACAGCTTAAGGATAAGGGGGAAGTCTTTTAGGACCGAGATGAGAAAACATTTCTTCACACAGAGAGTGGTGAGTCTGTGGAATTCTCTGCCACAGAAGGTAGTTGAGGCCAGTTCATTGGCTATATTTAAGAGGGAGTTAGATGTGGCCCTTGTGGCTAAAGGGATCAGGGGGTATGGAGAGAAGGCAGGTACAGGTTACTGAGCTGGATGATCAGCCATGATCATATTGAATGGCGGTGCAGGCTCGAAGGGCAGAATGGCCTACTCCACCTATTTTCTATGTTTCTATGTTTCTAAATAATTGTCCTTATATTTGTTTAGTTGACTGAAATTGAAATAAAGCAAGCTGCTCCAGTTCAAGTTGCATCAACAATGCAGACAGAGCTGTAAATTTCTGGAATTATAAATTATACATCAACATAAATTCTCATGCCAGTTATAGTTTCTTGTTTTCTTACCTTAAGATTTTTGCTTTCATAAAGCATTGTTGGCTGTTTTGGCCACTGTCTATAACCATAATGCACATATCTTTTGAAGGCTCATTTTTGCTTCGTACTCCATATTCTCACCTTTATTTTTTATTTAACTCTCTCTAAAATTCAAAATTGCTTAGTCTGCTTTGTTCTGTTCTGCTGTGGGTATGTTGATATTTTCAGTAATATTTTCAGCATCCTATGCATCAACAAAGAGAGATACAGCGTGGAAGCAAACGCTTCAGCCCACTGAGTCTCAACAACCAACAACCACCCATTTACACTAATTCTGCATTAATCTCATTTCTTAAATCATCCCCATATCCTCATCAACTCTCTCTCGTGCTACCACTCATCTACACATCAGGGGCAATTAGCAATGGTTGATTAACCTACCAGTCCACATGTCGTTGGGACATGGAAGGAATCCAGAGTACCCAAAAGAAAAGCTATGTATTCGCACTCCACACAGACAGCGCCTAAGGTCAGGATTGAGCCCATGACTCTGGCACTATGAGGTAGTGGCTCTCCCAGTTATGTCACTGGGAATTGATCGAAATTTATGAGACGTTATCCAAGTAAGCAGGAGGAGTGTACAGTATTAGTGGCTGCTTGATTTACAGTGTTATTGCGATCTATGCCTGTGTACAAACTCACTAAATTACTAATAGCTTCAGATTGCAAAAGGCTGGTGCTAAGTAATCCTTGTGGGCATTGGGACTATTACTATAGGTATATTGGAAATAGTGTGGGTTCACAGAATATTCAGTTTCAGTACATAACTGGAATAGTTTTGAAGCAAATACTGCAGGGTGACAAGTGGTTAATTTATATAATAAATTGGTTCGTTGTAGGTAGACTACAGGAGAGACTGAGGGAGAGGCAGAGAAGATTATTTTGAACATATAATACGTAACTGAGATATGATTTGGTTTATATTTAATTTTTAACTAATAAAAGTAATATAGTGGAGTGGGATTCCCCAATCACTCTAAGATTTAACGTGTGCATTTATATGCAGAGAATGCTGTGAGATTTAAAAACCTGCGTCAGTTGGTAGGTTGCATCAAATTCAGAATGTGCATGGGCGGGAGAAAACTCTCAATGCGTCAAACACTGTTTGTCCTAGATTTCCCACGCAGCCATGTAATAAAGCTGAATCAGAGGCAAGCAAAGAATCTTTATCAAGTTTCTACTGTATGCTCATCAGCCACTAATAGGCTTCACAATGCTCCTTCTAGCTGGCAAATTGAGGAAAATGACGTGCGGTAAAATAAGAAGTCGCATTGTAAACCTCAGTAATAAGATTTGAAAATAATTCCGGGTTTTGCTGACAGAAATTGAGATGTTCTTGTTCACTGCTGACTGATGCAGCTGCACTGACGTGTAGTGGAGGAGAACGTTTAAAAGGGTGCAAGCCTTGTGTCTCGCAACACCGAGTTCCCAATATCCGTGGAGCCCACTTGGGGAGATATGGTAATTCAATCAAGTCACATCCTTGGAGACAGGAGAGAAAATCAGAGGATCAGTTGACCCATGCTGTTCTCATCTATTTCCCAGCAGGCGCTCTGAAGTTACTTTACTTTGCAGTTGGGATTAATAATTAACCCGCCTGCCCCTCTCACATGAAGTGATCTGGAAAGTCAGATCTCAAACATATGAGGAAACAGTAGAATACTATATATTGATTAATTTGACTCATGGAAAAAGACAGGGAAAAATAATGAATTTCCTACTGACATGTTGTTCAACTTGTGGATATTGGTATGTTGCTGCTGAATACTTTATTTACTGCAAAGGCTAATTACACACTTTATACCAGATATTGAAAAGTATTTACGTCCTTTACAGGCTTGATTGACAAGTAAGAAAACACATGTTTAAGATATATAACTTCAATGAGTATGTGTTCAATCCTCCAAAAGTTTATCATCTCATGTGTACTGAATGCACATTTGAGTTCAAGGGTACAATTATGTTCTTATTGTTCAATATTCAGATTTCCTGAGTATAAGAAAGATGTTTTTGGAAAACCATTAGATCTAAGATTACGTAATGAGTATTCCATCTGGAGCTAATCTATACATTTGAATTTAAAAGGTTGTTACGTTTTTGGCAAAATGTTACCTTTTATATTTCATTTAAACTATGAGTAGAACATTATAGATCTTTCAATCCAGTAATGTTATCTCTAAAACTATAAGTGGTAACGCCAAAACCATTTAATTGTTGGGAAAAATGTTTATTTACATTTGCCCAAATCAGAAACAGAAAAAATAACAATATATTAAAATAGGCCGCTAGTATTACGTTTGTAAATGAACATATTTTGAACACACATAAATGAACACAGTCTGAAGAAACACAGTCAATCAGAACCAGCATCTGCAGTTCCTTCCTACAACATATTTTAAAGTGTATATTGATATGGTAGAAACCACTCATTCACAAGGCCGTAAGGGAAAAGATTTGGTTGAATAGTGCACTTATAACAGAGGGATTTGTGAAGAGAGAGGGAAGGGGCAGTGCGGGAGTTCCAGAATGAAGGAGCACACAGTTGCTGCATCATGGAGAGTGGAAAACAAGGAATAAGCTCATTTCAAATGGAAAGAAGGGGTGTACTTTACGTGAATTCTGAGGCTGTGAGGGGTAAGAATAGAGGGATTGTCTTTGAGTTCAGGTCGCAACATCGACTGCATTGTCGATGAAATCGACTAAATTGCAAAAGTCATCAATAAACTGTTGAAAATTTGGCACAAATAGCTGTGTTTCCCTTATAAAATATCAGAATTTGTGCAAAAGATGCAGATCAAGCAGAAGTTTGTTGAAATTCACCAATATCCATATGGAGAATTGGACTCTTTCGCCTTCCACCACAGTGAGGAATGTGGGAAATCCACTGTGGTGGATGTTTATGTTAACTTTTATGTAGTTGTGTGTCTTATTTTTTTTTTTTTCGTATGGCTGTATAGTAATTCACATATCACTGTACCTTAATTGGTACATGTGACAATAAAAGACCTTTGAAACCTATGATCTTTGAAACCTTTGAGAATTAATTTGCAATAGCCCGAAAAAAGATTTTATCAAACATATCTGCCATCAGCTGTATTATACACCATATTATCTAATCTTGGTGTACAAAACATTTCATTGTTTCCACATTAAATGAACATAAACCAAAGCAAGTTCCTGCTGAGCCTCTTTTTAGCTATCAGCATAAGAGAAGATTGTAGTGGAAAATGGTGGTCTAATCAGTCCACTGGAGGCCAGCTCAGCTCCGCCTCTCACTGCAGTGATTCAGTACAGCAATCTTGGTCTTGGACTGTACTTCTGCTCAGTCTGCCTGCTGTTGTGCTCGGAGCTGGGCACGAGCCCCTTCCTGCTGCTGACGATCCTGCAGCAATGAACCTCCTCATTTTGCTCAGTGTGGAGAGTGCCCTGAGGCAGTATGCAGAGGTTGCGTGCAAAGGCTAGGTAAACGGTATAGTTTCTCAGGACTGAGATATGGGGCTCAGTGGCGAGTGCATGGCAGAACGACAAACATGCAGCACCTGCTCCCTGCATTGGCAGTCTGGCTGGATTCTCCAATCACCCCACTCACCTCTTGTTCGGTGTGATAGTAGATGCTGCCTTCCCCGTTCTCTGGGTTTGTTTGCACACCTCTCCCAACCCAGAGATTTATCTATGATAACAAGCACACTGGTGGTTGCCACAGAGAAACATCCAGGCAGAGCAGGACAAAACAGAGGGGGTGAGAGAGTTGGGGGGTGAGAACCACAGCTATCACATCCAACTGATTGTTGGAGCCAGGTGGTCTTTCAGGCACAGCCAGTTCCTAGCAATGGCTCAGACTCACTGTGCCGGTCTTGAGCCTCATATCTCAGTGCTGAACAGTTGCATCATCCCAGTCATTGCAACCTCCTTGGGTATCTTTTGAATCGTGGTTTACTTGTCCACTCCACACCCAGTCAGATGGGAATATAATCACTTTCACTGTTTTATTTTGCTGTGGGAGGGTCAGTGGAGAGCTGAGCCCTCACAGGGGTTCCCAGCTCAGCAGTGGGGAGGGCAGAGGTTCACTCCAGGTTTCCATTTCCACAACACTGGCAAGTAGATATCTCTCCATGTAAAATAATTCCTCTTTAGACCGATTCTGATCGTGCTCTTTTTCCTGGAAATTCATCTGGATTAATGTGAGATACGAACGTGTCTTAATTGAGTAGATGTACATCAATTTTGAATGACTAGTTATGTAATGGTCAAGATTCATACACTGCTTCACCTTAAACAGGTGGTTGATTATCAAAGTCAGTTGTATTCTCAGTGGGCAACTTGTTTCCAAATCAATGTCAGCTAATAACAAAATGATGTTCGATAGGATCTGCAGGATGTGGAAAAGTGTTCTGAATTTTTTGAAGTCTTGTGTGCCTTGTAAATGTTTTATTGTTTCTTGCACATTCCAATCAGTGTCTAATCACTCACGTTTCCAGCCACTAATTCTAACCTTACACTGCATTTTCTCCACTTCCCTCTCTCTCTTTAAGATCAAATTGTAATGTCATGACCAGCTACTACTCACCTTTCCCAATAGCACTGCCCTTCGGTACAATCAATTCGTCGAATTGTCTGTGAAATATTCATGCATTGGAAGAGAAGTTAAAAAAATTAACATTTGGTGACATTTTGCATTTATCATCAATCCATCTGCAACATCTTTCATTGGTGATATACCAAAAGATATAAGTTCGAGGGTGCAATATGACAATACATCACTCACCTATGGGAAATACTGATTTAAAAAAAATATTTTCTATCACCAATAACAGAACTTTAAACTAAGCAAAAGCTTTCCACTGTTCCTCGGTACAAATGACAATAAACTAAACTCATAAATTCATAATTGATCAGTTTATTACCTACTCTACACCCAATGGTTTCTTTCTGTTAAATCATTGGAAGGGAAAGTATAATCGGCAGCTGGTCCTGTTTTGTTGCTCAGCAAACACCTGTGTTGAGGTTGAAAGTCGTGCCCCAGTGTGCATTGTTAAAGTGTAATCTGCATCTAAAGTGAAGATAAATAGTGGGAACTTTAGCATGTTGGGAATTTGGGAAATATAAGTTTTAAAATCAAAAGTAGACCTCTTTCCTCTAAAAGGCTAATTCAATCCAGCTGTTTTCTTGAGTGACTGTCCTGGAGAAATGCATAGTTGTGTACTGACGCTGAGAACACAATACTAATTCTGTTGCTGACTAGGTAGGTAAGGGCCTACGTGGACCGCATGCTCATTAAAATGGAGTGAACAATCAGAAGAAATTACCTTTGTAGAGCCTTGAGGACCAGGAATCATAACATTAAGAACATTAAACTGACTTGTCCCTCTAGCTTCACAGTTGGAAATTAAAAAACACTCCTTTTGACTAAACCAATGATCAACGAGAAAGAAGCAAGAAAGAGAACAAAGGGTAACAAAATAGGCTAATTCTTTTGCTGCTTTTCTAATCTTAGCTGGCAAGTAGCAGCAACATGACCAGCAACGTAAGCCCTTGCTCTGCAATGAGCTGTATGTGGCTTTATTTTGTAGGAAGGAATCTCCTATAAATACTATAGGCAGGAGACCTCACGTGAGGGAATTAGGAAATGCGAGAAAAATTACACAAATATAGTATTAGGGAAATTAATGGGCTGAAATCTGATAAATCCCATCAAAAATGGTGAACTGCTTCCCAACGGTTTTTAGCAGGTGGCTGCGGAGATGTGGTGCACTGGTTGTCATCTTCTGAATTGCACAGATTAAAGACCGGTTTCAACTTTAGATAGAGAAAACAGAAAAATATAGTCCTGTTAGTTTGACAGCAACTGTAGGGAAAAAAAAGAAAAGTGTTATGAAGGGAGCAATAGCTGGATACTGAGAAAATAATAAGATTGAGGCGAGACATCATTTATGAAAAGGAAATGATGTTGAACAAATCCATTGGATTTTTTGTGATATAGCTGGCAAAGTAGATTACAGTGAAACCACTGTGTTTTATTTGGACCTTTAGAAGGCATTTGGTGCCACATAAAGATAATTAAATAATATTAGAACTCACAATATTGGGGTGAATATACTGGCATAGATTGAGAAATGATTAATGGACAGAACACTGAGGGTTAGCATAAACAGGTCGTTTTCAGTTTGGGAGGCTGAGCAGTAGTGTGGCACAGGAATTTGTGCTGGGGCCCCAGCTGTTCATAATGTGTATCAATCATTCGGATGTGGAGGATCAAGCTTAATATACCCTGCTTCACTAACTACTCTGCTAGGTGAGTCAAGGGTTCCGAGTGCTTAATTATCATATGGACTAACAATGGAACAAATAAATTATTTTGTTGCTGCAGCTTAACACACCTATAAATGCAATAACACACAGATAATAATAATAAAAATACAATAAACTAATCCAACCCATAACACTAGGTAACCATAATAGTGCAAAACAAAACAAACTCCTTGGTGCCATCAAGGACACGGTTGTGTTGTGGAACTTTCAATATCCTGATGTTTGCTGGGAAGAATCTTCTTCAACCTGGTTGTCAAGGTTTTCAAACATCTGTGCCTTCTTCATGGTGGTAGGAGTAAAATGAGAACTTAGCCAGTGTGGGGTGGATCTTTGATACTGGCTGCCTTTTTAAGGCAAAGCCTCTTCTAGATCCCTTTGATGGTGGAGAGGTGTTGGACTGGACAGTGTTTACCACTCTCTATGGTCTCCCACATTCCTGAGCATTCAAGTTACCAAACCAGGCTCCAATCAGTATGCCCTCCTTCATACACACCTGTAGAAGCATCATAGAGTATTCATCATCATTCCGATCTCCTCAGTCTTCCAAGGAAGTAGATGTATTGACAAGATTTCTCTGTGATTGCAGACTTCAGATGGAATATATTGGTAGAAAGACAGAGTTCCTAGTTTGTAGTATATTGAATTGCAAAGATGTTCAAAGGAACCTTGGACATCTTATTTGATGGATTACTGAAAGTTATTCCTTTTGCAATAAAAAGGGAAACTGTATGTTGACCTCTATTGTAAGAAGATATGAGTTCATTTTTTTACATTTATGTAGGGCCCTGGTGAAAGAGCATCCAAAATATCATGTATAGGTCAGCTCTGGCTACCTAAGGATATACTTACATTAGAGATGGTGCAGCAAAGATTTGCCAGACTAAATCTTGGAATGGTAGGGCTGTTAGTTGAGGAGAGTTTAGTAATGTCTGTAGTCTCTGAGTTTAGAAAAATGATAGGCAATCTCATTAAAATCAGGGGTCAGCATTAAAAAAAAAGATGAAAGGAACTTCCTTCACCAGATGGCCCGTGAACTTTGCCATTCACTCCGGTCAGTTGCCGATCCATGGCAGGTCATTATTTCTATAGATGTTAAGGGAATCAAGGAATACAGGTTTAGTGCAGTTAAAGATAAGCCATCATCTTATTGGGAGGTGCAGCAGCATAAGTGGCCAAATGACCTCTTCATAGTTTCATCTCTTCTTTTATGTCTGCACATTTGCAGCAAAAATGTTATTTGTCACTTATCAGCCTGACTGGCATCTAGGTCTTGCTGCACGTCAGTACGGGCTGCTTTCTTTATTGGAGAGTTCAATATGGCATTCAAATTCTGCAATCGTATGCTAACATCCTCTCTTCTGACAACAATGGAAGGTCAATGTTGAAGCAGCTGAAGATGGTCTACCTTTGATTTATTCACAAAATGCTGGAGTAACTCAGCAGGTCAGGCAGCATCTCGGGAGAGAAGGAATGGGTGACGTTTCGGGTCGAGACCCTTCTTGGTCTACCTTTGGCTGCAATGATCAACATCCAAGAACCACAGCCAATATCCTTTGTGCATGGAATAACTCCACCTATTGTAAATTATTTCCCTTTGGTCTCTTTGATGCCACACTTAATCAAATGCCACTGGATGTTAAGGACAACCACTCTCATCTTAGATTTGGAATTAAGCATTTACATTGTTAATACAGTGAAATATTCTTTCTTACAATATGCAGATTCGTAGACACCAATGTTCGAAGTAAAAATGAATACAAATGCAATCTGCTTTATACATTGGATGTTTCCAGTAAATTTGTGAAGCAATTCTGTCTGTTGGTGTCTGTACCTGATGAATAAATTGACTATCTTCATTGTCACTGAAAGAGCTAATTAGTTTTGGAAGGAAAATGTTTGAAAATTCCTATCCATCACTTGGCCTTGGTAACCACTACTCATTGGTCCTTAGCAACCACATGCATGTTTCCATGGTAACTACCGTGCATTGAGCCCTACTAAACACATAACTGTTTCCAAGGAAACCGCTGTCTTATGGTCCTTGATATTTTGGCATTTTAAAAGCCATGTAGGTTTGGTCTATCGGAAAGCCATTGTTCCTGTCACTCGAGGCCGTCTCAGTAGGTAGCTTTGAATAAAGGAGTATGAGTTTGAAGTTAGTTCAAATTGAGAGTTTAAGGTAATACTATTGTGTCTGCCATTGTCCTTCATATTTTCCTGTGAGGGGCATTGCTTGACATATTCAAAAGTTGTCTTGAATAATATTTCTTCCATGAGCTATATCCTGTGAAGTGATTATTAATCTTTTTTTGTCATTGGGGTATTTCTTCATTGCCAAGCAACTGCCATGTCCTCTTGTACAACAGTTACACTTAAAGGTGATTTATTATATTTTTGGCGAGAAGACAAGACTATATCCAAGAATCATACAGCATTATAGGCATGATTCATTCCATCTTTCAAAGAAAATCATTGACCTAAAATCCTAGTATTTCTTGAGCAATGTGATTAAACAGTGAATCTAAATATTTCAAATTGTGAATGTACATAAAGAAGGAGTGGACTTTGCCCCCAGTATCTGAGTGATAACGCTAACCGTTCTGGTCAGAAAACCATGTGCCAGTTCCAATGTAGAGTCTTGAGCATCAAAAATTAGCGCTAATGCTCTGATGTTTCAAATATGCTGTGTTTTGGCTGAATTATTAAATGAGACCTCATTTACTCTCTCATCAAAGATTCCATAATAGCATTTTAGGGGAAGAGGCGAATTCTTCCCACTGCCTTAGCCAATATTTATCCCTTAACCAACATGAATGACAAAGGCAGATTATCTGTTCATCACCACCCTGTTTCACTGGGTCTGGGAGCTTGCTGTAAGTTAGTTGATTGATGTATTTCCAATATTACATGAGTGATACAATTTAGTTTTTTTAGTTTTAGTTTTTTTGGGGGTTTTTTTGTTTCAGGGATACATTGCGGAAACAGGCCCTTTCGGCCCACCGGGTCCGCGCCGACCAGCGATCCCCGCACATTAACACTATCCTATCCCCACTAGGGACAATTTTTACATTTACCAAGCCTATTAACCTACAAACCTGTACGTCTTTGGAGTGTGAGAGGAAACCGAAGATCTCGAAGAAAACCCACGCAGGTCATGGGGAGAACATACAAACTCCGTACAGACAGCACCCATAGTCGGGATCGAACCTGGGTCTCCTGCCCTGCATTCGCTCTAAGGCAGCAACTCTACCGCTGCGCCACCGTGCCGCCCTTAAATTTCAACATTTTTACATTAGCTTCATTGATTTGCAAAACACGACAGCATACGAGAGAGAGAGATAGGCATCTCATATCTCCATCTCCTGGATAACTTCCGGTTCCCAGGCCCCCACTCCCTCATTTTCACCATGGATGTCCAGTCACTCTACACCTCCATCCCCACAAGGATGGTCTCGAAGCCCTCCGTTTCTTCCTCGACCGTAGAACCAGCCAATCCCCATCGACCAACACTCTCCTCCGCCTAGCAGAGCTGGTTCTTACCCTCAACAACTTCTCCTTTGACTCCTCCCACTTCCTCCAAACCAGAGGCGTAGCTATGGGCACTCGCATGGGCCCTAGCTACGCCTGCCTCTTTGTCGGGTACGTCGAACAATCCCTGTTCCAGACGTACACTGGCCCCATCCCCGAACTCTACCTCCGCTACATCGACAACTGCATTGGTGCTACCTCTTGCACCCATGCAGAACTCACTGACTTCATACACTTCACCTCCAATTTCCATCCTGCCCTTAAATATACCTGGACTATCTCTGACATCTCCCTCCCGTTTCTGGACCTCACCATCTCCATCACAGGAGACAGACTAGTGACGGACATTTACTACAAGCCCACCGACTCGCACAGCTATCTGGACTACACTTCTTCCCACACGGTCCCCTGCAAAAAGTCTATCCCCTACTCCCAATTCCTCCGTCTACGCCGCATCTGTGCCCGGGATGAGGTGTTTCAGACTAGGGCTTCCGAGATGTCCTCGTTCTTCAGAAAACGGGGCTTCCCCTCCTCCATTATAGATGAGGCTCTCACTAGGGTCTCTTCTACATCCCGCAGCTCTGCTCTTGCTCCCCCTCCCCCTACTCGCAACAAGGACAGGATCCCCCTCGTTCTCACCTTCCACCCCACCAGCCAGCGGATCCAACATATCATTCACAAACATTTCCGTCACCTACAACGGGACCCCACCACTGGCCATATCTTCCCATCCCCTCCCCTCTCTGCGTTCCGCAGAGACCGTTCCCTCCGTAACTCCCTGGTCCACTCGTCCCTTCCTACCCAAACCACCCCAACCCCGGGCACTTTCCCTTGCAACCGCACGAGATGCAACACCTGTCCTTTTACCTCCCCCCTCAACTCCATCAAAGGACCCAAACAGTCTTTCCAGGTGAGACAGAGGTTCACCTGCACCTCCTCCAACCTCATCTATTGCATCCGCTGCTCTAGATGTCAACTTATTTATATCGGCGAAACCAAGCGCAGGCTCGGCGATCGCTTCGCTGAACACCTGCGCTCGGTCCGCATTAACGCAACTGATCTCCCGGTGGCCCAGCACTTTAACTCCCCCTCTCATTCCCAGTCTGACCTCTCTGTCATGGGCCTCCTCCAGTGCCATAGTGAGGCCCGCCGGAAATTGGAGGAGCAGCACCTCATATTTCGCCTGGGCAGTTTGCAGCCCGGTGGTATGAACGTCAACTTCTCCAACTTCAGATAGCTCCTCTGTCCCTCCCTTCCCCGCCTCCTTCCCAGATATCCCTCTATCTTCCTGTCTCCACCTATATCCTTCCTTTGTCCCACCCCCGACATCAGTCTGAAGAAGGGTCTCGACCCGAAACGTCGCCCATTCCTTCTCTCCCGAGATGCTGCCTGACCTGCTGAGTTACTCCAGCATTTTGTGAATAAATCTCATATTCCACTTGGGTAGCTTACAACCATGCGGTATGGAAATTGGATACTCTAATTCTCCAATTTTAGGTCACCTCCACGTCATCTACTGCATCCGGTGTTCCCGGTGTGGCCTCCTGTACATCGGCAAATCCAAGCATAGACTCGGCGACCATTTCATGAACACGCGCTCGGTCAATCCTATATTCACACCTTCCTCTTTTATCTCTGGCCTTTGTTCCAGCCATCAGTCTATCAAATCCCCCCTCACATGTGTCCACCAATTACCTGCCATGTTTTCTCCTGCCCCTCTCCCTCTTCTAGCTTTCTGTTTCCCCATCTGAAGAAGGGTCTCGACCCGAAACATCCCCCATCCATGTTATCCAGCGATGCTGTCTAATCTGCTGAATTTCCCCAGCACTTTGTGTCCTTTACAGCAGACATCAGTCTCTTTTACGAAGGTGAAGCAGTGTATATTTATGAAGTTCCAGTATACAAGATTTAACTGTTAATATATTCAAGATTCATTCTCAATGGCATTAATGAATTGCATTTCAATAGGATTCGATATGTTGTTGACCTGAAAGGCAACTGTTATTTTCAGATAATTGGGATACTTGTCAAAAGAGAAAACGAACACTTCTCTCCCAGAGTTTACTGCAGCGTAAATTGTTGATCCATAGTTCCTTAAATAAAAATCCTTGATCAGAACTTCTATGGCAAATCAAGCAGCTTCCATTGATATAAACAGAGAAGAATACACTGGAATTTAGAAGGATGAGAGGAGATCTTATCGAAACGTATAAGATTATTAAGGGGTTGGACACGTTAGAGGCAGGAAACATGTTCCCAATGTTGGGGGAAATCCAGAACAAGGGGCCACAGTTTAAGAATAAGGGGTAGGCCATTTAGAACTGAGATGAGGAAAAACTTTTTCAGTCAGAGAGTTGTGAATCTGTGGAATTCTCTGCCTCAGAAGGCAATGGAGGCCAATTCTCTGAATGCATTCAAGAGAGAGCTGGATAGAGCTCTTAAGGATAGAGGAGTCAGGGGGTATGGGGAGAAGGCAGGAACGGGGTACTGATTGAGAATGATCAGCCATGATCACATTGAATGGCGGTGCTGGCTCGAAGGGCCGAATGGCCTCCTCCTGCACCTATTATCTATTGTCTATTGTCTATAATATTGGTGGATATCACTCAACGTGATATAATACACAATTCATTGACATATTTTACTGTTGGAGGGATCATGGAAATAGTATTAAAAATTGAAAACAATTACTGAAGCAAGGTGACGTGGAGAAATGAAACAGAAAATTAAAAAACTAATAAAAAATTAATCATTTATGCCTTTAAATTCCCCAGGAGCAGAAGCCAGACAGATATTCTGAGCACTGTATGTGTGATTATTGGAGACAAGATGATGTGCATTGTTATATTGGTCCAAATGTCCAATTTGTGTTATAAAATGATTAACTTTCAGCTTCAGTATGGAGTCATTGCTCACTTTGACCCCTTTCTCAGGAGCCAGCTGTTTTGATATCTTGCTTGGTGGCAATGGGATTTTTGAACACTTCATGAAAAGTGAATGCATGCTGTCTGAATTATGCTGCCTTTCTGCAACACAAAATGTGATAACAATGAGCCCCATTTGTTGGGTCATTGATTTTAAATGATCTGGAAAGCGAGGAAAATAATTTTCACCAGTGCCAATTACCCACCACAAACTGGTGAATTAAGGGAAGACCACTATATTGCTGGATTTTAAAATGATAGATTCTATGATATGGATTCGATGATACAAACCAAACCACTATATAATTGGAGACGCAAAGAACTGCAGATGCTGGAATCTTGAGTAAAACACAGAGTGCTGGAATAACAGCGGGTCAGGCAGTATCCATGGAGAACATGGATAGATGATGTTTTGGGCCATGATGCTTCCTCAGACTCAGTCTTAAGAAGTGTCCTGACCCGAAACATCGCCTAATCTTGTCCTCCACAGATGCTGCATGACCCACTGAGTTAATACTCCAGTACTTTGCGTTTTACTCCACAAAAGAAGTGGCAGTGGCCAACAAAGTAGCAATATTTGGAGACACTTTTGAGTTTCAGGGACCTGGTCAAGGAACATAATTACATTTGGGATCCTGGGGCATTGATTTACATGTGAAAGAGGCCTCGTATTTGAACCAGGTGTGTTTGGTTACTGAGCTGTAAGCTTCTAAAATTTTAAATTTTGGCAAACGATTGATCAAAGATAATGGGGACACCAAGGAACACAATCTTAATGTTCTTTTGCCAGGGGAAGTAGCTAAAATCAATACCTTCCTATGGAGAATCAATAATCAGGATCATAAGACAAATTTATTTGCTTTTAAAGAATGTCACCATATGCAATGTAAAATGCTTCTAGGTGCATTGACGTTTCTGGTAAAGTCTTCCAAGCTAAGCTACCTTGGCCATTACACCACAAAATACATAATTGGTGATGGGGGTGGGTGGTGAATAGATAGCTGTGTTAAGAGTTTGGTTTGAACATTGCAGGCATATCATTAGGGATTTTCATCTTATCTGAAACTGTCACACTCTGAACAGCAGGTAAGTATGCCAAGCTGCTTTTAAGAATTCAAGCAGTGGCTGAATTTGCAGGGTAGATTTCATTCTAGAAATAGAAGGAGAACAGGCTGTGGAAATAAACTGCATTTCGTTGCCTAGGAAATGCTTTCCACATAATCGTTGCAAATTTAATCTGTGTGAGCACTATAAAGACCAACCATGGCAACGTTATTCAGATCTCTATTCCTGGTCCCTCATTAAACTGAATTCACACTTGTTTCAATTTTGGACAGGCACTGAGTATTCACCATAATCTACTGAAACATATAATTTGTACTCTTAAAATCATATCAAATAATAAGGCACTTGTTTGAATAGTCTAAATTCGAAAGATGCTATTGAAAAGGGCAGGCAAAAAATAATTTGCCCTTTCGGTGTTGAGCTTGTGTAACAATTACTATAGAAAAAAAACATTCTCCACTGAACCAAACTGCTTGTCTACTTATTTGAGAAAATATGAAAGGCAATGGTCCAGTTAGCCTTTTCAATATGATCACCTTTATTACCTTTTTACATAAAGAACTCCATCATGCTTTTCAAAGTCTATCCGTCATTGTCATTCAATCAGTTGCACATCATATACGATAGACCGTGCCCAGACCCTTAGTTGGTCTATTTGTTCATTAGTTTTGTGTGGCTGGTCTGTTGTTCTTTTACATGACTGATTGTAAGCCAGCTCTTAACTTATCAACTTTATTTACATATTTGATTTACTTCTGTGCAACAAGCCTCCTCACTCTGTCCCCTATTAATAAATAATAAAACAATATGAGTGGTCTGCCCAATGAGTTGAACTGCCCAGGAAGTTGGACACTGGCCCTGATGATTGAGTGAGGCAGAGTTCAACATTTTTTAAGAGGCAAAGATGGAAAAAATGAAAACAAGAATGCGAAGGGTGGGAGGATTAAGCAATTTGCAGAGAAACACCTATTTTGTTGGTGTGGAGAAGAACAACAAGTCAATATACTTGAGAAGAGTAGGTAGAGATCTATGCCATTAAATTACCTTCCAGCTTATGATGGAGACCTTCAACAATAGAGCATGATTTATTTATATATGGGAATTAATGGGCAGTTCAAAGGTTCTATCCTAGACAAGATTAGGTGGATTTTTATGGTAGTCAGGGGGAACAGAACATTGTTGTTTTCTTTCTTTTCGTTCTCAGCATCTTCATATCGAGAGTGAAAACCTCTGCTATATTTTATAGCGCCTGAAGTTAAATGGTTATAAACTATTTATTTCAAGTGTTTTTCTTCCTACAAAATGTATCTTGCATGATGAATTAGATTAATCATATAACGCTTTTAGTATTTAATTGCCTTTCCTTTTCATTTATTCATTTATTTCTTAGAAGTCTCTACATGGTGATGTCCATCTATTCTGAGTTCAAATACTATTTGCTATCATGATGAAAAACACTTAATTTCTTTCCATTTATCTTTGTTTCATGTCTTACAATGTAGCATCTTGCTGGAGTTTAGTTAACCAGATATCAAAAATTCTGCAATGCTTTGCCTTAATGTTCTTCCATTTGTCAGTGTAAGCAGTAAATGGGCATGGAGAATTTCAAAGTAATGGTCTCAAATATATAAACTTTCCACCATTCATCATAGGATTATTATCAGGAGTACATATCTTATTTAATTTTCTCTCGGTTTATAGATGCTAAATACTAACAATGATCAATTGTGAATCTGACCAAACTTACTTATTAAAATATTAAGTTCCTATTGCCTACTAGACCATCAGGAGTCATGTCACAATTGAAATAATTATATTTGGCAAGTCCAATCCTGATTACATCTATTTGTCCATCACCATCAATGGAATTCTAATTGTCCCCATTTCAGTGTTCCAAACGTAATGTAACAAGTTAGCTATATTTTCATGCATGGCTTTTTTTTTGTATTTTAGCAGTGGCGAATATAGAATGGAAATTTTTCATCGGTAAAAATGTGGCCTGTCAGAGTAATACCATTGTTTCATCTTTCAAGTAGTTTAAGTGGGCAGGTTGGTGGATGAAAATGTGGAAATGTGTAGATCAAGCAGAGCACGCATTGATCATTTTGTCTTACTGATGGCCATTTCAGGATTAGCTGTTTGTTCTTTGCTCTTTGAAATAAAAACTGGGGTTGTTCATTCCAGCCTGCTCTGCCTGGTAGGAAAATTACTGGATCCAAATGACAAACCACAACAAGTATTGATCTCCAGAATATCTGAGTGTGAAATCAGACAGGCGTAAAATGGGCAGCTGATCATTTATTGAATGTTTCCAGCTGTGGATTGGATTTAAATAACTCAGTGAATAAAGTCCAGTCAAGCTGTAATTATTAGGTATGTTGTCCATTGTAAGGTGATGTCTAACAAGAAGCAGCTAGTAAAAACCAACTTTTTCCAGTCAATGTATTTTTTATGATGTAGTTACATGGACGGAAGCTCAAAGTAGGTGTGAATATCTTGGTACATTATAAAGTAGTGATCAAGTGGTTTCATGTTCACTTATTATTGTTTGCACTGATGCAAGAACTTGTGGGGAAAAATAAAATGATATTCTTAGCTGCAATTACATTTTCAGAGAATAGAAACTCTAGAGAGGAAAAACTCATTATTGGATATTACAGACAATATTAAATATTGGCAGTTGGCTCTCCTTACCTCCTGATGTGTAGGAAGTAGCTGCATCAAAGATAGACGCAAACTGCTGGAGTAACTCAGCGGGTCAGGCAGCATCTCTAGAGTAAAAGGGTGGGGTAGAGTAAACGTTTCGGGTCGGGACACTTCTCACAGATGCTGGTATATTCCGAAGATGCTCAACCCGAAACGTCACCCGTCCTTTTTCTCCAGAGATGCTGCCTGACCCGCTGAATTACTCCAGCACTTTGCGTCTATCTTACCTCCTAATGGTTGATTATTTTAAGCTGAGTGTCAGGTGTAGTTATCTCAGCAACAAATGCACTCTTAACCTGGTTGTTATTAATGATAGTTCCGATTTCTGGCTTGGTAACTCACTTTTCCTATGCCCACAAAATGTATATTTAAACATGATGAGGTTTTAAATCAGGGGGATTGTA
The DNA here is from genome assembly GCF_053455715.1 of Rhinoraja longicauda. NCBI lineage: Eukaryota > Metazoa > Chordata > Chondrichthyes > Rajiformes > Arhynchobatidae > Rhinoraja > Rhinoraja longicauda. The sequence goes on from NC_135975.1 coordinate 23,017,584, forward strand.
ATCTTGTAACAAAGCATAATTATTGGTTTATATTTACAATTCAGTGAATTCTGCTCAGTGGACAATAAATATGTTGGTTCTATGGGGTAAGTGGCTTAGGATAAATAATTCCAATTGAAATGTCATCTTTGCATTTTCTACTATTATGGCATTAAAAGCAGGGTAATAGTCCAGGTTAGTTGTGATGCTATCACAAATTGGCAATGTTTAACTCTGTGTGTCTGCAAATTTTCAATTCATAGCTCAGTGAACAGATTCTCAAAGCCATTTTAATAGCCCTCTTCTCCAAACCTTGTCACCAATCCCACGAATATAAACAAGATTTAGAAATACTGTAATAGTGCGTTTAATGGAGCAAACCAAATAGTTTATGGAAGGCAAGGCTTCTGAGAAATGTTTTCCTTTTATGGCATTATCTGTAGCTCATAAAACCTTTTATGAGTCACCCAGCTACCCACTCATGAAAAAATTGTTCAACAGAGACACTTCGCGACAATGGGGAGTTGTTTGTGTTACGAATTACTTTTCCTAACAGCCATCATCTGATCGAATACAGAAAGGTACCTCAGAATATGAATAACATATACATTTTTGCAGAGGCTACATTGATCAAAAATCTTGCAAACATTTAAGGGGAGATAAATATTGCCAGCATTATAACATGGACAGGTTTTGTGTCCAGAAACATTTGGCTGGATCCTGTAGGCCCTGGTCCCACACCCAGAAACACCACCTGCAGTGTCTCCAAGCCTATGTCTACCTGTTCTGGAACCACATGGCCTACAAGGCATTCCAGAGTCCAACGAGATATCCTTGTGGTAACATGGCCTCTGGCAATAGTGAGGGAGCATCTCTACCAAAATGGCCCTGGAGTTTTGACAGCCAGAAATGCCCAAATCACAGGTGAACCAGCTGTCAGAATCACAACTGCAATTATCAACTTTTAGATTTCACAGACATTTAGAGAAATTTAAAATGAGTACAATTGAAAGAAATGATTACAAAAAAAATAACCTTTATTTTTAAATATATGTAACGACAACTAACTAAAAATAAAAAGATTAAAAACATGTATCTAAAGTGAAATAATTTATTTTTTAAAAAGGACGATCACCCTTGATTCCTCACCTGCAGCTGTATTAGACCTAACATAGAATCCAAGAGGTGACATCTCCAGCGGACGACAGAACGATTAGTTGTTCCCAATCTGCCAGCAGGTCAATGATATACAACTTTTGTAATGCATGTACGGAAGTGCCAATCTCAATGTGTTAAACAGCTAAACATTGGCATTTGGTTCTGCTAACATAAGCCAGTGAAATCCAGTCCAATGCTTTCCCTTTATTGTGCAGTCTGTTTCCTAGTGTTGTTTTATGGTAATGACCATGGAAATTAATGTTATATATAATGCAAGGGATGACATCCTTCCAGCCTGTTTTACATTTGCAAATCAGATTGGAAAACCTTTGACTGATTGATTAGGCATTGTTAATGTGCCGTTCCTTCAATTTGTTTCAAAAACCATTGTGTACTTAAGGAATTAATTTGACGAGAATGAACTAATTCACAGAATGAGCTGAACTCAGATCAACTGTAAAGAAGCTAAATTATTTGGCATTAGGGAGCTGAAAGTTCTGATCATGTCTCCAATAATAGAAACCATGTGATCTTATACAGTGATGTGTAAGTCCAAATTTGTCGTCCCCTATTTTTCTTTTGGTGCTTTATTCCTGCCTAGATCGATTGTGTTGGATTGTTCCTCATGAAATGTGCAAGAACTCTATTAAGAAAATTATTGCAAGGCATTCATATTTCCCAATGGTGATATATTTCCACAAGGAAAACATAAAGTGGCCTTTAGAGATTGGATCTTCTCATCCAGAAAATTGTTTCTCAGAGTTGCTTGGGAGAGGCTGTTTGTCAGTAACATGATGTTTGGCAAGTGCAGGGCGTTTAAATGTGAGGTATGAGTTGGGGACCAGCAGGTTCCTGTTAGAATAAAGGACAAGGCTGGCAAAAACAGGGAACCTTGTTTGTCAAGGGTCATTAAGAGTCTGGTCAGGAAAAAGGAGTCATATGTCAGGTGTAGGAAGGAACTGGAGATGCTGGTTTACTCTGGAGATAGACACAAAATGTTTGAGTAACTCAGTGGGACAGGCACCATTTCTGGAGACGTCACTCATTTCATTCCTTCTCTCCAGAGATGCTGCCTCTATTTTGTATCTATCTTCAGTCACGTCATTTATAGGTAGTGAGGATCAAGCCAGTCTATTGAGTATGTGATTATTCACAAAATGCTGGAGTAACTCAGCAGGTCAGGCAGCATCTCGGGAGAGAAGGAATGGGTGACGTTTCGGGTCGAGTCCCTTCTTCAGACTGAAGAAGGGCCTTGACCCGAAACGTCACCCATTCCTTCTCTCCCGAGATGCTGCCTGACCTGCTGAGTTACTCCAGCATTTTGTGAATAAATACCTTCGATTTGTACCAGCATCTGCAGTTATCTTCTTATATTGAGCATGTGACGTAAGACTACACTTAAAAGGGAAATTAGTAGCGGGAAAAGTGCCGCGTGCTATTCCTGAAATAATTCTAAAAGATTACATGAGAATAATAGGAGTAAAAGGGTTGCTCAGGAGAGAATAGGTCCTGTTGAGGATCAGTATGGTGATCTATGTGTAGTGCCATGGGAGCTGGGCCAGGTCTGATGCTCGCCTGTATTTCCCGTGGACAAGAACATGCAAGCTTGTCTGTGCAGGAGAGGGAACAGTGATATCTTGGAGCACATCAACACCAAGAAACACATAATGGTGGATAAATCCCAACGTCTGATCAGCTGTATCCAAGGAAGTTATAGGAGATTGATGGGGCCCTGGCAGTCTTTTTTTTGGATCTTTGTTCATCGTAGGTGAGGTACTCTTATTTTCCAAAAATAAATCTATTATTTTTGGAAGTAATCCAAAGTAAAAAAGTACACAAAAGAAAAACTGTGCAAAGATTCTTTACATGTTGTCGGTGTATACATTCAATGACGTCATACACAGTAGAATTCACACCTATCTTTAAACAAAAGTCCCTTGCCACCCATGTGCCCCCCCCTGGGATGATATCCCTTCCTTTGTTAAGGATTGTCAGCACCGGACTCTGCCTGTCAATGTCCAGCAGCGGAAGGATCCTAGACATTGGTCCACCCCCACAGAGCCTTGCTGCACCACGTTTCAGTGTGTCTTTCAGCACATGCACCTACAGTCTGGAATGGGCCACATTCTCTGACAGACTTCTCTCTGTGCTGGGAGACCAACTGGTTTCGGGCAGACCAAAGAACGCCTTTCACCGAGTTGATGATTTCCGAGCACTTGATGTCACTGTGTGAAGTATTGGAAGACTGACGATAGCTAACGTTGTTCCTGTATTTAGGAAGGGAAGCAGGGATAAATCAGGGAAAAATGTGCCAGTTAGCCTTACATCGCTGGTGGGGAAGTGATTGGAAGGGTTTTGAAAGACAGGCATTATTTGCATTTGAAAAGGCAAAGACTGATAAGGGATAGTCAGCATGGCTTTGTCCGTGGGAAATCACATCGTATGAGTTTTCTAAAGAGGTAATTAGGAAGATTGACAAGAGCAGGGCGGTAAATGTTGTCTACTGAGACTTTAACAAGACCTTTGACAAGTTTATTAGGCTTGTGTGAGATTGAACAATTTTGATCCAGGGTAAACTGGCTAATCGTATACAAAAGGACAGAAAGTGCTTGAGTAAGTCAGAAGGACAGGCAGCAGCTCTGGAGAATATGATGTAGCAAATTACAGAAAGATGCAAATTTGCTGTAGTGGGCAACTTCAACTTCGCTAATGTAATAACAAAGAACTGCAGATGCTGTTTTTCTACCAAAGATTGACACAAAATGCTGGAGTAACTAAGCGGGTCAGGCAGCATATCTGGAAAAATGGATAGCTGACGTTTTGGGTTGGGATGGTTCTTTAGACTTTAACTTCACTATTTCTGACTTACTCGGTGCAAAAGGCATAGAAGGGCAGAATTTGTGAGGAGAATCTAAGAGGGTTTCCTGAAACAGTATATAGATAGTCCAAATAGATGAGGGACTATGCTGGACCTTGTACTGGAATAATACCCTGGTCAGGTGACTGATGTTTCAGTGGAAGACTATTTTGGGAAGAGTGACCCACCGAGTGGCCCATCGAGTCCACGCCGACCAACAATAACCCATACAATAGTTCTATGTTATCCCTGTTTTGCATCCTACACACTAGGGACAATTTACAGAAGCCAATTAACCTGTACGTCTTCGGAATGTGGGAGGAAACCGGAGCACACGGAGAAAACCACACGGTCACAGGGAGAACACACAAATTCCGTACAGACAGCACCCGTAGTTTGGATCAAACCTGAGTCGATGTTGTTGTAAGGCAGCAGCTCGACTGCTGTGCCACTGTGCCGTCTTAAAGGACAGCTGATCAGAGTTCAGGACTGACAAGTTCCAGTAAGGCGAATAGATAAGAATGGCAAGGTAAGGGTGCCTTAAATGATGGAAATCTGTTCAAACAAAAGGAAGAAAAACAAGAGGATAACTCAAGGTAGGGCAGCTCAAGGATAAAGGAGGAAATTTATGCTTGAAGTCAGAAGATGTGTGCAAGGTACTAAATGCATACTTTGCGTCTGTATTCACTGAGAAGGACTTGGAGGACAGTGTGATCAGTGTGAGGAATACTAATATGCAAAGCCAATTTGAGATCAAGAAAATTATGGTATTGGGCTATTAAAGAGCATTAGGATAGATAAATCTTCAGGGCATGGGATCTATCTCAGATTACTGAGAGCAGCAAGAGACCTTGATGAAGATCGTTGTATCTTCTCGAGCCACAGGCAAGGCCCCGGAGGACTGGAGAGTAGCAAATGTTGTTCCTTTGTTTAAGAAGGGAAGTAGGGGATTCTACACCATAGGATTTATTCTGCTTTGGATTAGAATGGGCAAATTAGGGGCAGCCAGCGTGGCCTTGTATACAAGTCCTATGAACATGTCCTATGAACGTGATTGCATTTTTTGAGGTGGTAATAAAGGTGAATGATAAGGATAGGACTGTGGATGTTGTCTACATGGATTTTACTCAGGTAATTGATTTGATCCAGAAGATTAAGGTGTATGGGACCCATGGTATTTATTCACAAAATGCTGGAGTAACTCAGCAGGTCAGGCACCATCTCAGGAGAGAAGGAATGGGCGACCAAGAAGGGTCTTGACCCAAAACGTCGCCTATTCCTTCTCTCCTGAGATGCTGCCTGACCTGCTGAGTTACTCCAGCATTTTGTGAATAAATACCTTCGATTTGTACCAGCATCTGCAGTTATTTTCTTACACACTGGGACCCATGGTGATTGGTTGTTTGGATTCAGAGTACGCAGGGATTTGGGCTGAGACCTTTGTTGTCGGTGAGATATAGAAATGACTTGGAAGTAAATGTAGATGGATTGGTTATCAAGTCTGCACACAACACCAATATTGATGGAGTTGCGGATTGTGAGGAAGACTAAGTATACAGTTGCTTCTATTAGCTGCAGAAATGGGCAGAGAAATGGCAGGTGAAGTTTAATCAGAGCAAGTTTGAGGTGTTGCAATTTGTGAGGTTGAATGTAAGGAGAAAATATATGGTTAATTGTAAGACTCTTCACAGCTTTAATGTGCAGAGGAATCTTGTGGCCCAAGTCCATTGCTCCTTGAAAGGTGCATGATATGTTTGCAGTCATCAGTCGGGGCATAAGAGTCAGGAAGTCATGTTATCATATCATATCATATATCTACAGCCGGAAACAGGCCTTTTCGGCCCTCCAAGTCCGTGCCGCCCAGTGATCCCCGTACATTAACACTATCCTACACCCACTAGGGACAATTTTTACATTTACCCAGCCAATTAACCTACATACCTGTACGTCTTTGGAGTGTGGGAGGAAACCGAAGATCTCGGAGAAAACCCACGCAGGTCACGGGGAGAACGTACAAACTCCTTACAGTGCAGCACCCGTTTCCGGCGCTGCATTCGCTGTAAAGCAGCAACTCTACCGCTGCGCTACCGTGCCGCCTGCAACTTTACTGGACTTCAATTAGGCTACATTTGGAGTATTGAGTACAGCTCTGGTCACCGCATTATATGAAGGATTTGGAGCCTTTGAAAAAGAGGCAGAAGAGGTTTACCAGAATGCTGCCTAGATTTGAAGGAATTAGCTATAAGGAGTGATTGGACAAACCTGGACTATTTTCTCTGGAATGTCAGAGGCTGTGCTGTCCTGTGCTGTTCTACGTTCTGACAAGTTGGCAAAGTGATGCATTTTGGGAAGCTAAACTATGGCAGGAAATACAGAGTGAATGGCAGGGCCTAGGTGAGTGTTGTTGATTGGAGAGGATGCTTGGTTTCACCGACCAAAGCAATGAGTAGGATGTTATGTTATAGTTGAACAAATCACGGATTAGGCTGCACTAGGAGCACTGTGTATAGTTCCAATTGGCTCACTACAGCAACTATATGCTTTAGCTTCAAAGGGTACAGAAACGATTCACAAGGATGTTGCTTGGATTAGACATCATGAGCTATAAGGAGTGTTTGGATAGGCTGTTCTGTTATCCCCCGAGCACAGAAGCCGAGAGTGAGAACTGACATGACAGAGGCATATCAAATTATGAACGTCAGAGATGGCCAATGTCTGTCTCCTTTGTAGAGGTATCTGAAATTATCGGGCATATGTTTAAGGTGAGAGGGAGGAAGTTTAAAGGGGATATGAAGAGTAAATATTTCAAACAAGTAGTTGATGTGTGGAATGAGTTGGCAGAGGTGGCTGTGGAGGCAGGAACAATAACAACGTTTTGACGTACTTGATTGAGCAAGGCACAGAGGGATATGGAATATGTACACTCCCTATACACTCATTACTGTGCAGCCAAATTCAGCTCCAAATCCGTCTACAAGATGACACCACAGTGGTGGGCCGAATCACGAACAATGACGAGACGGAGTCCAGGAATGCGACTGAGAACCTGGTAACATGCTGTCAGGACAATAACCTCCCCCCTGAATTTCCGCAAGATGATGGAGCTAGCTATCAACTTTAGGAAGCAGGGTGGAGTACATGCCCTAATCAGCAGCAATGATGCCCAAGTGGAAACGGTTGAGAGCTTCAAGATCAATGGCATTAATATTACCATCAATCTGCTGTAGACCAACCACATTGATGGGACTTCCACGAAGGCACACCAATGACTCTACTTCCTCAGGCGACTGAGAAGCTTGAAAGCATGTACCGCCAGATTCAAGAAAAGCTTCCTCCCCTCTGTTATCAAGCTTCTAAATGGTCTGAATAGTACATCTGGTCTGTTTGGATAGCATTGAAAACAAAGCTTTTTACTGCACCTTGGGACATGACAATTAAATCTAAACCTGTGTAAACAAGTGAGATTTGCACGTATCGGCTCGATGGGCAGTATAGACACAATGGGCCGAATGGCCTTTGCTGTACAACTCTGAGTCTATGGATATGTGTTTCATGTTTTAACCATTCTGCGCATCTCTTGGATTTGTTTTTATTTGCTCCATTTTTGTCAGCTTTTCCTTTGCATATTTCCTCTTGGAAAGCCAGTCACACTTTGAACTTCACTTATTGTTTCTTCCTGAAACTCATGTGTTGCATCCGTTCGAGTAGAAATACCTGTGTTGGCACTTTCATCTGTGAGTGATTCAGGAAGTAACGAATGCTGGAATCATTGTCACAAATGTCATCTGCTACTTCGTTTATTAACAAAACACGCTTGCACTGTTCACGGTGGGTAGGAATTGTTCGAGTGTTCAGTACGTGAAAGTTATTAAGTGAGAAGAGAAAGGAAGGATGATAAGCAAGGAAGATTCATCTTCCCGAGCAAGGGAATTTATCTTCAATCACTCCCCATCTACTGGCGCCCTGATTGCATCCCTAGTATTTTCATTTCACTCCCTGACTATCAGTTTTCCTTCTCTGTACACTGTTACTCATATTTCTTTATGCCATATGCTCCCACATGCAGGAACAGAGTAGAGAAATTACAAGGTTTTGAAAAGCAGACAATTTAATCCATTTGCCAATTGACATCACTACGTTTCTCAGAATCAGACGTGCCAGGATTTGTGGCCCAATCATTACATTTTTCATTGTCATGTTCAACAATGTTTGCTGTGGTGCACCTGGTAGAGTGGCTGCCTCACAATCCAGATATTGGGCTCATTCCTGACACTGGGGGCTGCCGTTAACCAGAATCATAATCAGACTAGCCACATCAATGCAGCCAGTGCAAGCACAGCACAGAACTAGGTGTTCTTTTGTGAGTGACTCCCCCAAAACCTTTTCACAATCCTATCAGGAATATCAGAAGCAAGTCAGCGATTGTGATGGCATATCCTCCATTTTGCCCACTTGATGCAGTAGAGCTCCAACAGCAATCAAAAAGCCTGCTGCTCTGCTGGACAAATTAATCTACCAGATTAACACCCAATCTTGAAAATCTCTACTCTTTTAGTACTGTGCAGCTGGAGAGTGCCCAATCTGCAGGTTTTACTATAGCACTTCCTACAATTTCAGCAGCACTTTCCCACCTTGAACAATCACCCAGAAGGATGAGACCGGCAGGTTTTTGGTCATGCCACTGTCTGCAAGATGTCCTGCAGCCATACACTGTCCTGAAGGCAGGAGAATGGGGTTGAGAGGGAAAGATAGATCAGCCATGATTGAATGGCAAAGTAGACTCGATGACCTGAATTGTCTAATTCTGCTTCTATCACGTGAGAATTTATGACTAGAAGGATTTGGCGGTTGAGAAAATTTTAATAACGTGATTAGGATTGTACTGAATGTAAACTGATGTTTTTGTCAATGTTTTTCTCATGCAAATATTATTTAATTTATATAAATTCCCAGTGTGTTCTCTATTACCCGATTTTTCTTTGGAAACTAACATTAAAGTTGTTCTGGAGATGATTAGTATTGGTGAATTCGGCAGCGATAAGTCTTGCATGAACCTTCATTCCATGAAGTTCAGTCGGACAATTGATTTTCCCGAGTCAACATCGGATGGTCTAACACTTCATCACTCTTCTCCCGTGACATTTTTGTCAATCAGACGGATTGGCAAAACCATAATTTCATTTACTTGATTTCACACCAAGAGTCTGAGAAATGGCCGAGTAGTTTAGCTGGTTTCCTGATGTAGAAAGCATTCATTCAATTTTATAAACTCGTCAGATATAATAAACACAGATAGTTAAATGCATATACAAGGAACTGCAGATGCTGGAATCTTGTTTAGGACACCACATGCAGGAGTAACTCAGCTGGTCAGGCAGCATCTCTGGAAGGGTCTTGACCCGAAAAGTCACCTATTTCTTTTCTCCAGAGATGCTGCCTGACCTGCCGAGTTACTCCAACATTTTGTGTCTATCCTCGGTGTAAACCAACATCTGCAGTTCCTTCTTGCACAACACTGGAAGACATGGATAGGCGACGTTTCAGATCGAGATGCTGAGATGCTGCCTGTCCCATTAGCCCTCCATAACCTGGCCCCATCCTACCTGACCGACCTCCTCCACAGACACACTCCCACCCGCACCCTCCGCTCTGCTGCTGCTAACCTCCTGTCCCCCCCCCCCCATCCGGACCAAACTCAGATCCTGGGGGGACAGGGCTTTCTCCATCGCTGCTCCCACCCTCTGGAACTCATATTTTTATCATGGAATAAACACTCCACATCTTCGAAAATATTTTTTCAGAATTGGAGGGAGTGTTTTTGCAACTGTAATTAGATCTCAGAATGCCATTAAATAAAAGCTATGTGCAAAATACAACAAAGTTTAACATTATCAATGGCTTATAGAGTATGAAAAATGTAAAAAAATATTGTTCAGACAAACTGTACGCTAATTGGCTTGGCAACAGTTGCAATGATTCATCCCAATGATTCATCAGTATGTGTAGCATTATAAATGTTTAATGTTGCTCATACCTTAATTGGTGATTGGAATTTTCAGATTAATTTGCTTTGCATTTATATCAATTTCCAATTATTTTGCTTTTGTTTCTCTTCCATCAGTATAATTTTCTATTCTTTTTCCCCATTTCTCTTTTATTTCACTCCACTATTTCCCAACTATTTCCTATTTCCCAAGAGGTAATAACGGTGCATTTGGATAGCAGTAAAAGGATGCCCAAGTCAGCATGGATTTATGAAAGGGAAATCATGCTTGACTAATCTTCTGGAATTTTTTGAGGATGTGACAAGTAAAATGGATGAAGGGGAGCCAGTGGATGTGGTTTATCTAGACTTTCAGAAAGCCTTTGATAAGGTCCCACATGGGAGATTGGTGAGCAAAATTAGAGCACATGGTACTGGGGGTAGGGTGTTGACATGAATAGAAAATTGGTTGGTAGACAGGAAGCAAAGAGTAGGAGTAAACGGGTCCTTTTCAGAATGGCAGGCAGTGGCGAGTGGAGTGCCGCAAGGCTCGGTGTTGGGGCCGCAACTGTTTACCCTATATATTAATGATTTGGAAGAGGGAATTAGAAGCAACACTAGCAAGTTTGCGGATGACACAAAGCTGGGTGGTAGTGTGAACTGTGAAGAGGATGTTAGGAGGTTGCAGGGTGACCTGGACAGGTTGAGTGAGTCGGCAGATGCGTGGCAGATGCAGTATAATATAGATAAATGTGAGGTTATCCACTTTGGCGGCAAAAACAAGGAGGCAGATTATTATCTCAATGGTGTCAGGTTAGGTAAGGGGGAAGTACAGCAAGACCTGGGTGTTCTTGTATACCAGTCACAGAAAGTTGGCGTGCAGGTACAGCAGGCAGTGAAGAAAGCTAATGGCATGTTGGCCTTCATAACAAGAGGATTTCGGTATAGGAGTAAAGAGGTTCTTCTGCAGTTGTGCAAGGCCCTGGTAAGACCACATCTGGAGTATTGTGTACAGTTTTGGTCTCCTAATTTGAGGAAGGACATCCTTGTAGTTGAGGCGGTGCAGCGTAGGTTCACGAGATTGATTCCTGGGATGGCGAGACTGTCATATGAGGAAAGATTGAAAAGACTAAGCTTGTATTCACTGGAGTTTATAGACAATAGACAATAGACAATAGGTGCAGGAGTAGGCCATTCAGCCCTTCGAGCCAGCACCGCCATTCAATGCGATCATGGCTGATCACTATCAATCAGTACCCCGTTCCTGCCTTCTCCCCATACCCCCTCACTCCGCTATCCTTAAGAGCTCTATCCAGCTCTCTCTTGAAAGCATCCAACGAACTGGCCTCCACTGCCTTCTGAGGCAGAGAATTCCACACCTTCACCACCCTCTGACTGAAAAAGTTCTTCCTCATCTCCGTTCTAAATGGCCTACCCCTTATTCTCAAACTGTGGCCCCTTGTTCTGGACTCCCCCAACATTGGGAACATGTTATCTGCCTCTAATGTGTCCAATCCCCTAATTATCTTATATGTTTCAATAAGATCCCCCCTCATCCTTCTAAATTCCAGTGTATACAAGCCCAATCGCTCCAGCCTTTCAACATACGACAGTCCCGCCATTCCGGGAATTAATCTAGTGAACCTACGCTGCACGCCCTCCATAGCAAGAATATCCTTCCTCAAATTTGGAGACCAAAACTGCACACAGTACTCCAGGTGCGGTCTCACCAGGGCCCGGTACAACTGTAGAAGGACCTCTTTGCTCCTATACTCAACTCCTCTTGTTACGAAGGCCAACATTCCATTGGCTTTCTTCACTGCCTGCTGAACCTGCATGCTTCCTTTCATTGACTGATGCACTAGGACACCCAGATCTCGTTGAACTCCCCCTCCTCCTAACTTGACACCATTCAGATAATAATCTGCCTTTCTATTCTTACTTCCAAAGTGAATAACCTCACACTTATCTACATTAAACTGCATCTGCCATGTATCCGCCCACTCACACAACCTGTCCAGGTCACCCTGCAGCCTTATTGCATCTTCCTCACAATTCACACTACCCCCCAACTTAGTATCATCTGCAAATTTGCTAATGGTACTTTTAATCCCTTCGTCTAAGTCATTAATGTTTAGAAGGATGAGAGGGGATCTTATAGAAACATATAAAATTATAATAGGATTGGACAAGCTGGATGCAGGAAAAATGTTCCCAATGTTGGGCGAGTCTAGAACCAGGTGCCACAGTCTTAGAATAAAGGGGAGGCCATTTAAAACTGAGGTGAGAAGGAACTTTTTCACCCAAAGAGTTGTGCATTTGTAGAATTCTCTGCCACAGAGGGCAGTGGAGGCCAAATCACTGGATGGATTTAAGAGAGAGTTAGATAGAGCTCTAGGGGCTAGTGGAATCAATGGATATGGGGAGAAGGCAGGCGCGGGTAATTGATTGTGGATGATCGGCCATGATCACAATGAATGGCGGTGCTGGCTCGAAGGGCCGAATGGCCTCCTCCTGCACCTATTTTGTATGTTACTATGTTTCTATGTAACTGTTGCCTCCTACTACGACTGATCCACCTCAAGCTGCTACTCCAAACTCACAAGCTGCTCAGCCTTGTTATATAAATTAAACATCTCAATGACTTGGGTTGGTACATTGCTGGAGTAGACTAATGGGCAAAAGATCAGCCAGGGCATTCAGAACTATTCTTTTTATATTCCATTTTGGCTCAGGGTTGTAGTCAATTTAGAGTCCATTCTATGGTTATTCATTCTTTTCCTCATTGACTGCTGCTTCCATCATAGAGAAAAATGAACCTCTGCTGCTGTAATATTATTACTCACAGGTATATCTTTTGAGATAATTGATAAATTCCAGTTACGAGAGCAGAACATTATTCCACCATTTTATTGATCCTACCATTTTCCAAGAGCATCAACACTTGTTAGCTATGCTTCCATTGACTCAGTGCCACCCTGTTATCTTTCCGCTAGCCTTAATCATGTTGACATTTGTGTAAATGAATTAGCACAATCTGCCTTCACTTAATGGCTGCTTACATACTCATCAGGATAAAAGTGAAGGCCCTTGTGTCTTGCAATGCATCCTGTACAGCACTTAATAGCCCATGAGCCACTTTTGAATGGTAGTCACATATGTAAGAATTGTAAAACATTTATCCACACAATAAGGACCTGCATCCGACAATGAAATTAATGACTAGATCGCCGTTTTCTTCGTATTACTGATTGATTAATAGATATTGGATTGGTAATCGGGCAGAAATTGCATTTTATTTTTCTTGAAAAGTGCAGTTGGATCTTTGATATCCAGTTGGGTGGACTACGCAACATTACACAGACATTATTAAAGCATTAGATAGACAAAGAAGGACACCCACATTATTTGGACAGCTTTGCCAGCCGTGTTATTTCACTCTCTCAGAGAAATTCCACCCACCTTCTCTGTTACCAGCACCAACTTGTTTCTATCTGTCTTGCTTACAGAGTCAGTCATACAGCACGTAACAGACTCTTGTCCATGTGACCAAAATGCCTCATCTAAACTAGTCCTATTTGAGGGTCCATATCCCTCTGAACCTTTCCTATCCATAAATGAAACCTCTGATGAAGGGTCTCATACTTGAAACATTAACTGTTTCTCTTTCCACAACTGTTGCCCTGGCTAGCCGAGCGTTTGCAGCATGTTCTGTTTTTATTATATAAGAACCCTTAGTTTAAAGTTTGATTTGAAACACCACTTCCAGCAGTGCATCAGTCACTCAGAACTCACTCAGTGAAATGATAGCCTGGGTTAGGACCTCATGTTTACAGGGTTAACTTTGAACCTTTGATCTTCTGAATCAAAGGGCTAGTAATGAGTTACAACTGGCATTAATAATCTATAACACTTTAAATACTTGTATTTGACAAGAGTGAAAATGATCATTAATTCTATTTTCCTTTGTCTTTTTATCTCATTTTTTATTCATTTTTACATTTAATATCATTTTTACATTTTATATCATTCTGTGAAAAAAAAATGTCTCGGGGACAGATTTCGCTGTCCTAATCAAATACCAGTCCAAATAATATATAACAAATTCATGATGGCAACAGAACAAGTTTTACTGATGTGAATAGACTTTAGATATTATTTGTGCTTTCTTTTCTGAAATAGTCTTCTTTATTGTGCCATGCAGAGATTGTTGACCTTTGTTAGGGTCATATTTGAAGCAATTATGTGGTTGTTCAACCTCAGATTCTGATTTTAATAAGGTAGATCAATTGATTACTTGAATCAGAAGCTAGAAGCATTGGACACAAACTGCTGGAGTACCTTATTGAGTCAAGCAGCATCTCTGGAAAACATGGATAGATGACATTTCAGTTTGTGACCCGAGACACCACCTATCCATGTTCTTCAGAGATGCTGCCTGCTTGCTGAGTTACTCCAGCACTTTGTGCCCTTTTGTGTCAACCAGCCTTTGCTGTTCCTTGTTTCTACAAGAAGCCTTGGAATTTAATAAACTGAATTCCCATTAAAAACATGAAGCTAACTTAAGCACCTCCCTGTACTCCCTTTTAATTATGGAAGAATCACTAGCATTAGCAATTTTCCAATTTCAGCACTATTTAATAGTCATATTTATGTGGCAAATATGTCAGATTAGCTGTTAGGTTTAACCATGCTGCATTTGTTCATAGTCTTCAATCGCTTTGTGCATTGAATTTATCTGATAGCATTTGCTTTTGTTTCAGGAGAATTATTAGTATGCGATGTGAAACATGAATTTGCTGTGATATTAGAAGCCTATTAAGAATTATAAATGGCAATTTTGTAAATAAATGGCCATATGTTACTTTTAACAATTGATTTGATTATCTAGGAAGTGGTATTTGGTCATCAAAAGCTACAGTAACATTATGTTCTCTTGCATTTGCTGAAGAAGGTTATTATTTGAAAGGTGAATCGATGCAAACCTGTTGACATATGTCAAGATGGATTGTGCAGTAATAAGGTCACCAAATTTTCTTGGGAGGCTTGTTTGGAGATAGGTCTGTGTAAAATCTGTTGAATAAGATGATAAGCCAGTCACCGAGCTCAGGAAGTGCAAAAGGCCACCATAATACAACATTGTAACAAAAGCTAAATATTGATCGAAGCCTGATAGTCATGTCTATTCCTTTTAACATGGAACTTAGCCTCAATTTCTGAATTGAAACCTTTTATACTTTGAGAGTTATCATCCCATTCAACACCAGCTAACTTGCAAATATACTTTTCAGAGCTGCACAAAGCCAGTGCTCCAAACGAACATTGTAATTATCAATTGCCATTCATTTCTGTTTTAATGACGTGACGACTTGAAATTTATGTTAGAATATTTTCCCTTGTCAACTAATGAAATATATTAATTTGATCTTCACATTGATCTGTCCACTTAACAGTAGCTTGTTTAATAAATTGAAACACATTGATTTCCTTGTGTTGTTGCCAGATGAAATGTGACAGGTGATTTAGTAGGTAATCATAAACACCCTGGGTCTTTTGAGTTGGATATCTCATGGAAAGCATTGGCATGAGACTCAAGAGTCAAGAGTGCTTTATTGTCATGTGTCCCAGATAAAACAATGAAATTCTTGCTGCAGCACAACAGAATATGTAAACATAGTACACTGTAAACAATATGATAAACGAGAGAGAAAAAAGTTCGATGTGCATATATACACATACCCACAAGCACACACACACACATACACACACACACACACACACACACACACACACACACACACACACACACACACACACACACACACACACACACACACACACACACACACACACACATATATATATATACATATATATATATACATATATACATATCTATAAATATATATATACACACATACTCAAAAAAAAAAACAATAGCAGAATAATAATAATAATAATAATAATAATAATAATAATAATAATAATAATAATAATAATAATAATAATAATAATAATAATAATAATAATAATAATAATAATAATAATAATAATAATAATAATAATAATAATAATAATAATAAGTCTATTGAAGTTCGGAGCTTATTTGAGATTGTAGTGTTTAATAGCCTGATGGCTGTAGGGAAGAAGCGTTCCTGAACCTGGATGTAACAATTTCAGGCTCCTGTACCTTTTTCCCGATGGCAGGGGTGAAATGAGTGTGTGGCCAGGGTGGTGTGGGTCTCTGATGATGCTGGCTGCCTTTTTGAGGCAGTGACTTTGATAAATCCCTTTATAGCCAAAATTGGCAGAGTTGATCATTGATCAAGTTCATTTGGAACACAAGCCAGTTGGAATCAACTGGGTTTTGATGGTCGCTGTAAAAAAAGGTTTAATTTTGTCTTCAATTTGAGAAACTGTGACCAGGTCAACAGAAAAGGAATAGGTGAAATAATCATCAAAACTAGTCCAACTTTGAGCTCCAATGAAGGGAAGGGATGCACTAGAGCTGAATCAAGGATATAGAGAAAGAGAACAAAGAAAAATAGTCGGAATAGGCTGAGGTGTGAGATGATGGTTTTTGGCTCAGATTACATAGTCTACAAAGCAAAATGCCCTTCCTGATTTGTTTTGGCAGCTGGAATTCCTTGCCTCAGGGTCCGTAAAGCATTCATGTGGTTTTTAATGTCTGCAAGCATTCAATACATGCTCCACATTACTTCTTGCATTAGTAACATTACATCTCTCTCAAATATTTGCCGGACTCTTTCTACAGGGAATTATGAATGCAGCAATGTAGTGGTTTTATTGGTAAAGTGTCAACATCACCACCATGAACAGCCTTGTGATAAGCACAGGAGGAAGAATGGTGGTAGGACAGTGAAACCTTTGTGGAAGGCCACCACAAAAGGGAAGCACCAAGATTAAATGATCAATTATCTATTTTAAAAAATGTATTAGCATTTTTCTTAAAGTTTTCTAAAGGGAAGGGATTTTATCATTGCAAGAACTGTTCGAACAAATTTTTAAAGAGATGTTTGTAAGTATCATTCAATATCCATCCATCTGGGCAATGCAGTCTCAAAGGTGCAGCAGACTTAGACTGAAAGAATTGCTCATTTCCACAGCTTATCCTCCAATAATTATGTGGTTGACCACTCACTGAATGTGGAGGGAGTCTGTGCCTTAAGTTCACGTAGAGCTCTGTGTTCTAAAGGCTACACAAAGCACCTGAAGGAGGGTAGTCCATGGGGAGCTGAACCATTGGGAAAGCTGTCATTGTAGTGCTCCACACTCTTCCGTACCAAGGCAACATTGACAAAGTAATTCTTCCTGGAGCAGAGAGCACCTCAGTAGAGTAGTGGCAACAAAGCGACGATGAGCAGGTAATTATGAGAAATGCCATAGATCAGTGGCAGTAACCCAGAATGGTGATGGGTTGAGCATGACCGTGCCTTGACCTCGGTTGGGAAATGAGTGGTTGCCAATCTGTGATTGAAACTTCAGAAGGTGGCAGACTTTTCTTACGACTGTCTTGGTGAACCTTAAGCCTGCAGAGGCTTTGTGCTTTGGGGAGGTTAGGTAGGAGCATGTGTCCCTGTGTGGCCTGGGGGAAAAGGTCACGTGCGGACTTCCTCTCTAGGTTGTCCCCCGGCGTTCCTGCAGCCTTTCCCACATCCATGATCCAGCTGCAGCATCGATCCCCATGTTGCACAATGATTCATGACCAAATAGCAAAAACTGCTTTCATTTAATTTTTAAACCCAAAGTTTGAACAATTATTTTGAATTATAAATAATAAGCTATTAACTTAAGCCTCTAACATTCCCACTATTCACTTGTACTAATTCCTACTGCCAAGAACGATTGCCTTGTAGCTCTTTTAAATTACAAGCTTCAGTCAGCCTTACACCATTGATATTTTGCAAATCACTGTATGTTTAATTCTACTACAACGGAGGTGACATCGATCTCTTCCAGCATTCATCTGGGAATTGTCCCAATGTACAAGGGCTACTTTGATGCAGGAAGTTCATATGCATTGTATAAAGAGGTTAGCACTTGTTAAACATGAGTTCATCCTGTTATAATGTACATTATTTACAATGTTTTGATTCATCAAGCTCAAATCCAATAAAACTAAAGTATAGCAGAATAATCTACCAGAAAGAAACTCCAATAATGGGCAGAATCACTTAGAAATAACAAATTACCACTTTACCAGTAGAAATTGGGCAAAGTGGAGCAGTTCGGCTATTGATCATGTCGAGTGAGAATGGACAGAACCAGAATTGTTCAAAGCCCAGTACAAATGAACATCAGAATAAATAAGTATAAGAAAATAACTGCAGATGCTGGTACAAATCGAAGGTATTCACAAAATGCTGGAGTAACTCAGCAGGTCAGGCAGCATCTCAGAAGGAATGGGTGACGTTTCGGGTCGAGACCCTTCTTCAGACTGATGTCAGGGGGGCGGGACAAAGGAAGGATATAGGTGGAGACAGGAAGATAGAGGGAGATCTGGGAAGGATGAGGGGAAGAGAAGGACAGAGGAACTATCTAAAGTTGGAGAAGTCGATGTTCATACCACTGGGCTACAAGCTGCCCAGGCGAAATATGAGGTGCTTTTCCTCCAATTTCCGGTGGGCCTCACTATGGCACTGGAGGAGGCCCATGACAGAAAGGTCAGACTGGGAGTGGGAAGGGGAGTTGAAGTGCTCAGCCACCGGGAGATCAGTTTGGCCAATGCGGACCGAGCGCAGTTGTTTAGCGAAGCGATCGCCGAGCCTGCGCTTGGTTTCGCCGATGTAAATAAGTTGACATCTAGAGCAGCGGATGCAATAGATGAGGTTGGAGGACGTGCAGGTGAACCTTGGTCTCACCTGGAAAGACTGTTTGGGTCCTTGGATGGAGTTGAGGGGGGAGGTAAAGGGACAGGTGTTGCATCTCGTGCGGTTGCAGGGGAAAGTGCCCGGGGATGGGGTGGTTTGGGTAGGAAGGGACGAGTGGACCAGGGAGTTAGGGAGGGAATAAATAAAGTGAGTGTGCAGAGCAGGTACCAGGCAGTTTTATTCAACCATCTGTGAAAATGAGAGATTTGAAGCAAATTTCCATACTGATGTTGGGATATGCAGTTCAAAGGAAGCTAATGAAAATTGTTGGGACATTGAAGGCAAAATTATCCGAATCAACTTCCTCTGTGCAAGTCAGTGAGTAGTTTGTGGAAGGGGATGCTGAATTGGGGCTTGAATGTCGCTTAGACTAGAAAAATAAATGAATATCCAGGCATTTGCTAATTCTGTGCATGTGCCAGTGCATGTGACATGCTTCTTCTATGAAGTGCAGCAACACCATGCCTGACTGGACCTGATAACTTCAGACACTACTTTATTTATCATGAAATTGTCTCCATCTGTTTAGGAGCAGTTGGAAATTGCTCCCTGTTCAAAGCTGCAAACCCAATTAGAAGGCAGACACTGCTCATGAAGATGCACCTCTTGAGTCTGTGATGATAACATAATACGTACCACACTGGATGTGTTTGGGAGGACAAGCTGGTTGCTGCTGGACTGAAGCTGTGTTTAACCAAACATCCTTCCTGTCCTACTGTTATGTTGCTTCACTATTCTGTTGACACGTAGCCACTCATGCAATAAAGGCTGCAAAAGTCTCTCCTTTCAAAACAAGATAGAAGCAGGTATGGTTACTGTCACATTGTTATGATCCAGACTGTAAGATTCAAAACAAGCTTTGTCAGTGTACAAGAGAGCAAACTTGGAAGAACCGGGACTTGCTGAATCTTAATTCGTGAAGCATGAAATAGAGAGTCCATTGGTATCAAGTTCTATTTCTAGTCTGTCAGGAGTGACTCATTACTTTTAGTTTCCCATGACTGTGTGCTGTTGTTATTAAGGACTTCCATATAATTATCATTTGTGGGAATGTCTTTACACATTAATCACTATCTTTCGCATTTAGCTAAATAAACCACTCCCCGTATATAGAGCAGCCTATCAAAATGTTATCATACAATTCAGATGTCTTGCAGATCTGAGGCTTAAAGCAGTTCTGGAAAAGCATAGTGTGAACTAGTCAAATCACACTCGTGGATATTGTACAACCTTCACAATAAGACATCCCAGCTTGCTGTGGTTCCAATCTGTTTCTAGGGGAATAAGTCAACCTAGTCCTATGTGCTACAGTAATTAGCAAACCATAAATATGATCCCAAACAACGCCGATTAAAAGAAGAGAACTTTTCCCCCATTTAAGTATCAGCGACCTGATCAACCTGTTGAGCTGACAAAACGCCTGCACAACTTTCTTATTACTGTCATGCAATGCCGACACTGGTATTCAGCTGCCTGGTATATTGGCTTCCCCATTGTTGTGGTTTCTACAATTTATTTGAGCTTCTATATTTTTTAAATTGTAAAGAAAAAATGGGATATGCAGGACTGAATGGTGTTGAGCTGAGTCCGGAGTGAGATTCAACGAAAAGTGGGCTTTTAGGGCAAATTGCACACTGGGTTTTATTACTAAACTGCCAGAGCTGAAGTTAGATGTATTCATACTGTAGGTGCTCTGATTTGCCTCCATTTTGATTGTGTTCGGTTTTGGTTTCGGAAACACATTCAAAAGATTTATATTGTAGAAATAAAGCAGAGAAGGGCAAGGAGACTCAACCATAGTACTTTGTAAGAGTGTATATGATAAATTGAATATGTAAAGATATTTTTAAGTACTTAAACCAAGGACAAAGCATGAAATTAATAAAAGCTATATTCAAGATTAATATTCAGCTTTAATACCAAAGGGTGATTACTATTGGAATAATTTACAGAGGATGATGGAGGTAGTGGATGTTCTGGAAGGATGCACTGAATTTCCTCCTGGTTCTTGGCATTTATCAGTTTAGCAGCTGCATGCATTAAACATTTAAAAAATTATGATACAGTGAATTACCGAGAGTTGGAACTGAGAGGAGACATTTCTTTTGAGAAAATCAACCTGCAGACTAGTTGTACTATTGGTAAAGTGTAATGTAACAGATGTAGATAAGACAGATTTCACAACAGAAGGGAGAAATTAAAAATAGAACAGAATAAATTATTAATTGGAAACATCTATAGTTTTCCAACTACTTGAGATTTTGCCAAATTCCACCATAGATTGGAGCAGGTGTGATATCATTTCAGTTATGTGTATCTGTTATTAATCCAACCCATGCTACAAGTAATGAGCACACCTCACACCACAGTCAGATACCTGTGCTGTTTCAGGGACGATTAGAACCTGACTAGATTGGTGTTATAGAATTATATAATTTTCCGCACTACAATTTCATGGACGTGAACATATTTGTTTAGTATTAATGCATGGGATCTGGACATTTCTTTACCTTGAGCTGGAATGGTGAGCTGCCTTTGTGCATTATTCCAGTTCTTGTATTACTGGGTATGGATTTCCAGGATTTGAACCCAAATGGTGAAGAAGGAAGAGCAATATTTTTTCAAAATATGATGGTTTTACGATTTGAAGGGAAACCCGTAGATAGCAGTATTGCCATGCAACCAAACACAATCACGATGTTAAGCATTACAAATACAGTGATTGCTTTGTACACAGTCTTAGCGAAATGCTGATGTGCATTTTGATATGGTAAGCAATGCGCTTACCGTACGTAATTGGCAGTATAAATGAATGTTTAAGCTGGAAGGACAGATGCTTTACCTTGGATGTTTTCAAAGTCTTTCAATGTTGCTGTAAATTATGCTCATTGAGGCAAATCCCATAACACAGCTGATGGGTCATTAATTTGGCGGAATGACTGTGAAGTCAGGAGATGAGCTCTTCATTTCAGAAAATCCTGCCTTTTACCTGTTGCTGCAGCCACAGTATTTAGAGTCTTGCTGGTTCAGCTGTAGGTACTGGTAATCTCTAGGATGTTGATAACGGAGGATTCAGCAATGGTAATCCAATTTAATGTCTAAAGGCAAGTTGTTAGATCGTTGTTGGAAAAGATTTTTATTGGACTTGGTAGCAAGTGATATTCTTGATACAAAACCCAAGCCCATTGCAGTTTGTAGCCTCATCTGTATTTTGTCTTCTTTGCCTTTTCTTGATGATCGCATGGAGTAATGGAATTGCCTTGTGTCCTGGTGAGAAAGCTTACAGAAAACCTGAATGCAAAATTCATTCAGCCCTTTCTGGATGAAGGTATTTCACTTCAAACACTTCTGCCCCTTTTACACTCAATTGCTGATTCTCACCTTCATCATAGACAGGGACGGTTATGGAATATTTTCTTCCCATTAATTGTGGAGCACCATTCACAACTGGATTTGACAGGATTTCACACATTTCATTACATCTGCTGGCATGGGATTACTCAGGTTTGCCTAAAACAAACTGCTCCCACTATGTAGCGTGAACATGGGTCAATGCTGTGGGTTTTGGGAATGGTTGCTGGTGCTCTTGGCTTGCCCATTTGTGCTCTGTGGTTGCTAAGTGGGCGATCACTTGGCCTTAAGTTTGCATTTAAGGTCAACAAGTTATGGTGGATTGTAATTCTGCTGCTGTTCATTGCCCAGTTTTGAGATTTTAGTTATGTTTTGATTGCATCCCATTTAGTGTTGTGTTAGTGCCACAGAAAACAACTCTTCAGTGCAAAGACAGGACTCTGCTTCCTCAGAATTGTCTGCTGGTTGTGCTACATATATCAGGGGCAGATGGATGGTGAGGAAAACATCAAACAGTTTTCTCTCTCTTGTTTTGGACCTCTTTCCATCTGCCATGTTCTTCAAATGTGACTTAATTGACTCTCCCCCCCCCCCCCCCTCTCCCCCCCCCCCCCCCCACCTCAAACTCCAACAGAGGTTGCAGACTCCTTCTCAGTGAGTATGCTCAGGTCTGAAACTGATACATGTTTGAACACGGAAAGTTAGGGGATATCAGGATATGATCATATAATGATTTGAGGCAAGCAAATGGTGGAAACATGCATTTTTTAATGGTTTCATTTTCTTAAGTTCTAGCCTTTGGTAATAAGCATTCCCATTCAGAGTACTTCCAATCCTTGCTGAAGATGGCCTGATTCATCAGTTAAGGAAAGTGAAAAAAACTGAGATTTCATAAGGTCATAGATTGATGTTGAAGATTTCTAGTGCCATTTCCCATCTCCCTGTTTACTGGTATGCTGACATTTCTGGTGCATCTGACCTATTGGTGGTATAATACGTAAACTGAGATGATGATGGATGAATTAGAAATGTTGTTGGAAATGTATTTATATTTGGCTACTTTGTGGGAGATCTTTCCCAAATTTAGCACATCTCTCAAAGTTTGTGCAGAGGAGTTTATGCAGAGGAGTTTGTGCAGGGTTTAATGGGGTTGATTGTGGCAGCCTCGTGTTTGATGTCTAGGTTGATGCCATTTAATCTATCCTTCTCTATTCTTATCATAATGTTTTATTCCAATTTGCTGGAATGTTTCAGAGGCTGGTTGAAAGTTAGCCATGTTGCTGTGGATCGAGTACAACACTGTCCCAATCGGTAAAGTTGACGGATTTCTTTCCCGAATGGACTTCTGTCCACTGATAGGTTTTTGTAACAACCTTGTAGTCCCATGGACATTATTGCTAATCTCAGGTTTTTATTCAAGATTTATTTAATAAACCGATATTACAGTTCCCGGGTGAACTTGGAAGGTTTTGAGCATGTGTCTTTGCATCTATTAGCTTGAGGCTCTGAATGAAATTTTAAAAAACTGCAGATGTGGGAAACTGAAAGAAAAACAGAAAATGCTAGCCTTCCAGTGCTCTGGATTTCTACTCCAGTATGAAAATGCTGTGTACTTCATGATGGCAATGGCCACACGGCACTCAGACACAGGAAAAATGCCCTGCAAAGAACCACATGATAAGTGAGCAATAAATGTAATATTGTACACATATGCCTCAGGTAATAAAACATTTATTTTGACAAAGTAAAATGCTATGAACTGTACACTACACTCAGATTAAAGTCCTTAATTCATATTTTTTGGTCTTTTCCAGGAATCAGAAACAAGGAAAGATGACCAAAGTCTGGATATCAGGCTGTCTCCGTCGTTGGACAGTTTTCCTCCAGAAGAGGAGGACAATCCTTATGAATTCCTGACCACCGCTGTCACAAAGAAACCACGTTCACTGGAAATATCCAGAGTGTCTTCAGGAATAACAGGTATTGAAACTTGAAAAGTGAGGAGGTTTATCCTTTCCTTTCACCTCTATAACATAGAAACATGGAAACATCGAAACATAGAAAATAGGTGTAGGAGTAGGCCATTCAGGCCCTTTGAGCCAGCACCGCCATTCAAAATGATCATGGCTGATCATCCAAAATCAGTACCCCATTCCTGCTTTTTCCCCATATCTCTCGATTATGGTAGCCCTAAGAGCTAAATTTAACTCTCTCCAGGAAACATCCAGTGAATTGGCCTCCACTGCCTTCTGTGGCAGAGAACTTTGCTTCAAATCTAGCTGTGATACATGTAGGAGCAATGAATGCTCCTACATGTATCACATAGGAGCATTCATTGTGAATGCATACCACCTGTAAGCAAAGTCAATTCATTTATATATTTTTGTGAAGCTACTGGTGGTTCTTCCATGGAAAAGTATCAGGTGACAACTATTATCAATAGGTGACTTCAGAGAGATAATTCATCTCCCACTGAAGATCCATGGTCTCATCTGATCAATCACATTTTGCTCTTTTGGAAGGACAGGTCTTTCAGGATGGGAAAGAAACTGGTCCCTTTAGCACTTGCATGAGAATACATTGTTTCTTGGGTTTCTTGTTGGTCGTGTATGAGAGAGAATATGTCTCAGAGATGCACAATAATAAGATGAGAGGAATTGGACTAATGGGGTTACGCCTCTAGGAGTCAACATGGACACAATGTGACAGAATGAACTCCTTTCAATATAAAGGCTAGGATTGTGTAAGGTTTTGACTTGATGTAGATGCATGGTGTCATAGGAATCTAGATGGCTTTAAGTGGAACTGGTCAATATCAATAAACACCATTTTGCACTTAAGTTATAGCCACATTTGATATGAAAATGTATGCGTGGCTCACATTGTTCTTCATACTCTCATTTAACATCTTTTTCTTCTCTCCAAATTCCTCCTTTAACTATGTTGGATATGCTCTGCAATCCCTTTCAGTTTTACTTATTTCTCTCTCCTCTCATCTTTCCTCGTTTTCTCCTTGATGCTTTCACTCTCACTTTCTCTCATGAAACCTGCCTTTTTGTTTTCCTATTTGCTTCTTTCCTCCCCCTTCTTTCCTTTAACCTACCTTCCTATTCACATATCTGACGCTTCTCTTGCAAAGAGAACCACTGTTAAAATGGTACATTTTTGCTTTTACTATTCTTTCAATTTGGTATATTTTCTGAATCTCGCATGACATAACCAGTTATCAGCATATCAGATTGGAATTTCTCTTTTTTTTTTAAATATTCCCGGGCACCTTGTTCATAATCATGGACGACTTGTTGAGAAATACATAAACTTTGCTTTTTCATTTTTCAAATATTAATTTTCCAGTTTAATTTTCTTCTTATCTACAAATATTCAAATTGCAGCCAAAATCCTGTAATGCTGCAATATGTCTTCCTAATTCTTATACTCAATATCCCAACCAATGAAGGCTTAGCATACGCCTTCTTTACCACTATAACTACTTCTGGCGCCACTGCCCTTAATCAGCCCATTCTCTTCCAAATGCGTGTAAATCCTATCCCAAAAAATCCTCTCCAATATCCTCTGTTCCACTGGCATGAAGCTTACCGGCCTATAATTTCCTGGATTATCTCTACTTCCCTTCTTAAACAAAGAACAACATTTGCTATTCTCCATGCCTCTGGAACCACAACTGTGGCTAGAGAACAAACAAAGATCTCAGCCAAGGCCTCTCATAATAAGCTGGGATAGATTCCATCAACCCCATGGGATTTATCCACCTAATGCTCTTCAAGAGCCCCAATACCACCCCATTCATGATCACAAACTGCCCTTGCACATTAATGATCTTACTGTCCTCCATGTCCTTCTCCTTGGTGAAAACAGATGCAAAGTACTCGTTTAGTACCTCACCTTCATTCTGACTCCAGGCCTAAATTCCCTCTTCTACCCTTGAGCGATCTTACCTTCACCTTGGTCACCTCTTGTTTTTAATGTACGTATAAGACGCTTTAGGATTTTCATTAATCCGGAACTTGCCAATGACATTTCATGCCCCCTTTTGGCCTTCTAATTGCCCACTGAGTTTTTTCCTGCTTGTTCTCTTGATTATATCTTTCTACACCTTACAGAAGATTCTTGCTCTATTCTGCACTTTATCAGTTTATCAGCAAGGCTGCCACATGCATGGAGTTGCTCATTTACTCTTTTAAAATACTAGATCAGATTTCCTTCTGGTGTCCTCTGGGCATCAGATGTTAGTCCCTAAAACTGAAATCCCAGTTGTCTGTGTGTAAACCGGAGCTAAGACATTTAAAAAAATGCAAACTTAAATTTGGGCATTATGCATTCCCTCCTTTTACAGTTCAGTGTTGTCTCCACGAATTCCACTAAAATATTTGTTTTGTTATGTTAACTTACCTTTTATGCTAATAAATTATTTATTTTCAATTGGGCTGGCTTCTTAACAAGGAGAAAGTATTAGTATATTGAGCAAGGCAAAGTGATTCATTAAAACAATAAAGCCTATTAAATTGTTTAACATTCTTTCTGTTTAATGTGCAGCTAATTATAGAAAGTCTTATGCTATTTGCAACTAATGGACCCTGTTTATCTTTCAATTCCACCATGTTAATTAGCATTCTGTATTTTGACTTATTTAGTTATTTACCATTTTTCAGGATGTGGGCACTATTGATAAGATTTGCATTTATTGCCCATTCTTTATTGCCCTTCAGCAGAGAAAAAGTGCAACCTTCTTCAGCAGCTGTCGTTCTACTGAATGAATGAACGATACTTTATTATCACGTGACATGTCACAGTGAGATTCTTTGGTTTGTATACCCAGGGTATGCAAAGAGTCGCCACATAAAGGGCGCAGACAAAGTTACAAAGTATTCCATTTGTGGTCCCCTTAGTTCTTGGTGATCCCCCCCCCACGCCAGGTCCTCCTTTGTTCTCCCACTTTGTGGTCCCCCCACGCCAGGTCCTCTGTTTTTGGCGGCCTGTTTGACCTCCGGCACCCACTGTCGACCCATCGACTGCCAGCGCCCGCGGCCTCGATCTCGTTCTCGACCTCGTCCTCGACCACCTGGGAGGCGTCTGCCGCTCGCGGCCTCCTTGAAAACAATCTCCCAGCTCGTTACCTGCGAGGAATTTCCAGGGTATAGACTCTGCAGAGTTGAAGGAACAGCAGTACACTGACAAGTTTTGAGAGGTGATCTCAGAATAGTCTGGAGGAGGAACAGTAAAATATTTGTGGACGTAACCCATGTCGGCTTGATGTGACCATGATGGATGGAATAAATGTTGAAGGAGGTGGATGGATTGACAGTCAAATGAGTTGCTATGTCCTAGATGGTGTTAGGCTTCTTGAGTTTATTTATTGAGTGTTGTTGGAAACAAGCTTATCTAGTCAAGTAGACAGTATTCCATCGTACTCCTGACTTGCCTTGCAGATGGTGGAAAGGTTTTGCAGTGTCACTGGGTGAGTCACTTGTCACTGAAAATCCAATTTCTGGTCTATTGCTGCAGCCATGGTATTTATGTAACAGGTCCACATGAGTATCTGGTCAATGATAACCCCTCATCGCCTCCCAGCATGGAGGAAGTAATGCCATTGAATGTCAGGGGTAGGTTGTTTTAGGAATGCTAGAGGTAGGTAGACTTTCGTTGTTGGAGATGGTCATTAGTTGGGACTTTGTGGCACTCACGTTACTTGCCATTCATCAGTACATGTCTAAATATTGGCACTTGTCGGGCATGCACTGCCTCATTATGTGAAGAGTTGTGCAATCACTCGGTGGAAGTCATTGAAGAAGAAGCTGAAGGTGGTTGGGCTGAGGTCAGTGCCCTGAGGAATCCCTGCAGTAATATTCTGGGATGGTTGACTTAAGCACAAGGTTACATCAATTTTTACTCTTTCCATTAATCCTTCCAGGAAAGCAGTTCTGAGTGAATGGCAGAGAAGGGATGAAACATAGAAACATAGAAAATAGGTGCAGGAGGAGGCCATTCAGCCCTTTGAGCCAGCACCGCCATTCATTGAGATCATGGCTGATCATCCACAATCAGTAACCTGTGCCCAACTTCTCCCCATATCCCTTGATTCCGCTAGCCCCATGAGCTCTATCTAACTCTCTCTTAAATTCATCCAGTGATTTGGCCTCCACTGCCCTCTGTGGCAGAGAATTCCATAAATTCACAACTCTCTGGGTGAAAAAGTTCCTTCTCACCTTAGTTTTAAATGGCCTCCCCTTTATTCTAAGACTGTGGCCCCTGGTTTTGGACTCACCCAACATTGGGAACATTTTTCCTGCATCTAGCTTGTCCAGTCCTTTTATAATTTTATATGTCTCTATAAGATCCCCTCTCATCCTTCTAAACGCCAGTGAATACAAGCCTAGTCTTTTCAATCTTTCCTCGTATGACAGTCCCGCCATCCCAGGAATCAATCTCGTGAACCTACGCTGCACCGCCTCAACTACAAGGATGTCCTTCCTCAAATTAGGAGACCAAAACTGTACACAATACTCCAGATGTGGTCTTACCAGGGCCCTATACAACTGCAGAAGAACCTCTTTACTCCTATACTGAAATCCTCTTGTTATGAAGACCAACATGCCATTAGCTTTCTGCACTGCCTGCTGTACCTGCACGCCAACTTTCAGTGACTGGTGTACAAGGACACCAGGTTTCGCTGCACTTCCCCCTTTCCTAACCTGACACCATTGAGATAATAATTTGCCTCCTTGTTTTTGCCGCCAAAGTGGATAACCTCACATTTATCTATATTATACTGCATCTGCCACGCATCTGCCCACTCACTCAACCTGTCCAGGTAACCCTGCGACCTCCTAACATCCTCTTCACAGTTCACACTGCCACCCAGCTTTGTGTCATCTGCAAACCTGCTAGTGTTACTTCTAACTCCTTCATCCAAATTATTAATATATATGGTAAACAGTTGCGGCCCCAACACCGAGCCTTGCGGCACTCCACTCGCCACTGCCTACCATTCTGTGATATCAATGGTCTGAGATATGATTGGTCGACTCCTGCTTCTATTTCTCTTTATGGTCTGCAATGGACTTTAACTCTTGCAGTGGAGTGAGTAGAGCAGGAACCTTGATGTCACAAATTAACCAATATCTACATTAGGTAATTTGTCCCTTGTTGTTCAGTAATTCTTCTTTTCATAATG
This sequence comes from Rhinoraja longicauda, assembly GCF_053455715.1. Classification (NCBI taxonomy): domain Eukaryota; kingdom Metazoa; phylum Chordata; class Chondrichthyes; order Rajiformes; family Arhynchobatidae; genus Rhinoraja; species Rhinoraja longicauda. The sequence continues at coordinate 23,046,995 of NC_135975.1, forward strand.
ATGTTCTGCTGGTTCAATAAATAAACAATAAGTCATAAATAACTAATGAATTCATTTACAATCACAAGATCTTGCAAAACAGCAATATTTTTGACATTTGAATTTGGATGTATAGAAACAAGAATATAATTAAAATATAATTTGGATGTATAGAAACAAGAATAGAAACATGGAAACATAGAAAGTAGGTGCAGGAGTAAGCCGTTTAGCCCTTCGAGCCAGCACTGCCATTCAATCTGATCATGGCTGATCATCCAAAATCAGTGCCCTGTTTTTTTCCCCCCATATCCCTTGATTCCCTTAACCATAAGAGCTAAATCTAACTCTCTCTTGAATGCATCCAGTGAATTGGCCTCCACTGTCTTCTGTGGCAGGAAATTCCACAAATTCATAACTCTCTGGGGGGAAAAGTTTTTCCTCATCTCAGTCCCTTATTCTTAAACTGTAACCCCTGGTTCTGGACTCGGGAACATTTTTCCTGCATTTAACCTGTCCAATCCCTTAAGAATTTTATATGTTTCTATAAAATCCCCTCTCATCCTTCTAAATTCCAGTGAACATAAGCCCAATCGATCCATTCTTTTAACATTAAATACTTTAATATTATTAAGAAAACCCAATTCTGTGTTCCATGACCAATTGAATCAAATATATTGTTTTCATTTTGAAGAAGCTGATGTGCCTTTCCTACAATTATTTTTTGATTGTAATCAAGATAGAATCCAATTCATATTCCTCTATTAATGATCTAAGGATTAAAAGTATGGTTTTGTTACACATATGCTTCCATCTGCTTTTCACAAAGCTTTTTCTCAGCTTTTGATGCTTTTATGACAAATTTTCTGCTGAGGAGACATCTGTTTATAGTTGTCAACAAAGTCCTCACCAGAGATCAGTAGATGTTGCATTCTCCACGAAAAGTGGCGGTAATAAAATTGCACTATCATGGGAAAAGAGTAGAAAACCCAGCTACTCATTTTTAATTACTTCTTCCTGATCAGCAGGAAAGGTAGAAATTTCCTATTTTTTGTTACTGAAAGCAATGACAATAGTGGCAGTTATTTGTAATATTTTGGTGAGGAGGATTATTCCCAAATGTGGCTTCAGGGAGACCTTTTTGTGCATTTTAATTAACATCTTAAACCACAGCATGCTGTCAATATTTCTCAGTATTTTAGTCCAGTTTAATGTAGAGAGACTCGGTGCGCGGTCTCAGTGGGCTGACGGGCCTGGAAACCGGGCCTTCAGCCCACCGTGTCCGCACCGACCAACAATCTCCACACACGAACAGTACCCTACACACACTAGGAGCAATTTACAATTTTACATAAGCCAATTAACCTACAACCCTGTACATCTTTGGAGTACCTGTTTTGAACCTGTTATCCACATAACTGTCTAGCAACCGGTGAGGTGCATCGAAGCTGAGCTTTGGAGTCTCAGGAGCTAAATCAATCGAGTATTGGGGAGGATGCTACCACATGGGGCTGGTTGATGTGGGGGGATGGCATGCCAGGGAGCACGGAGGTAAGTAAGGGGCTTACCTTGTTGGATTCTCAGTCTAATGCAGTGGCATTGAATCCAGGTTTTCCTGGTGTGATTTCTCCTGGGAAAGCTGCAAGGAGCATGACGCCATTCCATGAGCACGTGTCACAAATTGCAACTGGTACAGAAAAGTGAACCATTCAAGGAAGAGCTGGGTCGAATTTGTAGAATGGGATTGGATTGAACAACTGGGAAAGGCTGTTACCATGTTTCATTCTGTGTAAAGTTAATCCTCAGTCACATAACACTGAGAGTACTGAATGTCTAAGCCAATATACATGCATTAATTAATGAGAAACTTGCATTTATGTCATGAAAGATTGTTCTTCTAGCTGTTCCATCACACCATCCAGCTATACTGTCAACTTCATCACTGGTTTTTGCCTACATTGTCTTCTCCAGTTCAGGAACATATGAATGACCAAGACTGGAAAATAGCATGCCATTCTAACTTGTTGACATCAAAATTCATCCATATACAATGGACGATGTACTTGCATTTAAATTCTAATTTACACCTTGAATTGCACATTGATTACATTTTTGTATAGTTATTTATTAGTATTAGTTCAACTATATCCCTCAAATCAACTTATGAAAGCCGTATGCATTTAATGCTCAAAACAGTGAGTGGAGCATTTAAAATGCCTCAACTTACTTAGCTGCCCTGGAGCAAATATCAGGAAAATTCATTTTTTGGGCAAGATTACGGAGCTTTATAGTAGGTTCAAGCAGATGATATTTTTAGAATCTAAGTATTTGTGCATGAGCATGTCCGTGAATTTCTGGCCAGACCACACCCGTTGTGTAAAAGCATGAAACACAAATGATCAATTTTACCATCCCAAATGTGGATAAAAGGAGAAGGAATGCTCCTTTAGGCTTTTGAGCCTGGTAAGGAAAACATGGATCTCCCAATAGTCAATAGTCGTTTATTTGTTACATACACATAAATGTGTAGTAAAATGAAACATTACCCGCAGTTGAACAATAAGACCAATAAGATTAATCAATAAAAATGCAATAACACATACAATCACAACTAACACCAACAAAAAGAAACATCCATCACAGTGAGTCTCCTCCAGTCCCTCCTCACTGTGATGGAAGGCCAAAATGTCTTTTTCTCTTCCCTGCCGTCTTGTCCCGCGGTCAGGCTGTTGGAGTTGCCACGTCGGGGCGGTCTGGGCTCCCGATATTGAAGCCCCCGCTGGGCGGTGAAAGGTCAACGGCCTATTTCAGGCCGCGCCGGACGGTGAAAGGTCCGTGGCGGGCCGACCCAAGCCCCGCGATTCGGGGCGGGCAAACACGCTGCCTCTGCCGGAGCTCCCGATGTCGGCCCCCATCCAGGGGCCTGCGGGCTTCCGACGTCCACGCGGCCCGCGCCGGAGCCTCCGGAGACGAGTCGCAGCCGTTCCCGCAGCATCCGCAGGCAGCCAGCGCCGCAGGTGGTGAGTCCGCGCCGCGGGCTCTGCGAACCAGAGCCCCAGGTGTTCCCAGGTGAATGGCCGGTGGTAGGCCGCAACGGGAACGGAGACACGACACAGAACAAAGGTCGCGTCTCCGTTCTGGAGAGAGAATGTTACAGTTCCCGTTCCCTCCCTCCCACCACCCAAACATAACATACAACACTACATCATATTAACTACAATTCAGACAAAAACAACAAAAAACACAAAAGACAGACGGACTGCAGGCAAGCCGCAGCTGCGACGGCAGCGCTGGCTCCTCCCCAACCCTGCTGCAAACTCCCCTTTTTTCCCTTTAGGATGAAGAACGTCAACTGGATATTGTATCCTGTGCACCCAACTCCCCCTCCCCACTCTCTCTAGTCCCACCATCACTTTCCCTCTGAAGCTGCCTTAGAGTCATAGAACGATAGTGTGGAAACAGGCCTTTCGGCCCAACTTGCCCACACCAGCCAGCATGTCCCAGCTACACCTGCTCCACCGGCCCGCGTTTGGTCCATATCCCTCCAAATCTGTCCCATCCATGTACCTGTCTAACCATTTCTTAAATGTTGGGATAGTCCCTGCCTCAACTACCTCCTCAGGCAGCTTGTTCCATACACCCACCACCCTTTGTGTGGAAAAAGTAACCCCTCAGATTCTTATTAAATCTTTTCCCCTTCTCCTTAAACCTTTGTCCTCTGGTCCTCGATTCACCTACTCTGGGCAAGAGACTGTACATCGGTGCCAAGGCGATTTTTCACCTGTTCCGATAAAGAATGAGTGGCAAATTTGTCAAAGGGATGTAATTATAATGAAATATGCCTGATTCTACTTCATGAACCATGAGTGAGTTTCCAACTCACACCACTGCTCACCAAATGAAAATTAACATGGGATTAAAATTAGAATGCATCTCACAATACAAGCATGCATTTCTCCCCTCTAGGATGGTTTGGTATTATTTAAGCAATTTGTTTCTGTTTCAATGCACTGACTTGTAAGATTTTACAAGTTCAAAGCCAGAGTACAGATCAATCACAGACATAAAACAGCATTGATAAAATCAGTAATCTTTTATTGTTTGTTTAATAGAGTGTTAGCAATAACTGTGAGGAAACCAAACATCACAGTAATTTTTCATCCCTCCTCTCTCTCTCTCCATCTTACAAAAGTAATTTTCTGATCTTCCACTGCTCTCAAAAGTTTAGCTGAGCAGCTGCCTCCTTAACTAGTCCTTCACCACTGAACATAATTCCCATCTCTAACCTTGTAAGCAATTAACAATTCAATATTCTACAGTTTCTGGTGCTGTTAGCATTTTTAGCAAACTTCGGTTTCCCGTTTAATCCAAGGTTTCTTCGCAGTTTTATTAAAATTAAAAAATATATAATCATTCATTTTCTACAACGTGGCGACACTTTGTATGAATCATACTGTGTATGATTTTACCGGATTGTATGTAAAAACAAAGAATGTGCATGTGACAATAAGGTATCATTGAATCTATTCCTTGCACTTCCATGTGCCTATCTAAAAGGCTCTTAAACACCACTTTCATATCTGCTTCCACCACGACCCCAGGCAATGCATTCCAGCTGCCACTAATCTCTGTGTAAAAAAATCTTGCCCTGCATATCACCATTAAACTTTCCTCCTCTCATCGTGTAATTATGTCCTCTGGTGTTGGACATTTCCACCCTGGAAAAAAAGGTTCTGACTGTCCACCCTATCTATGTTTCTCATAATTTTATGCACTTTCCTCAACCTCCAATGTTCCAGAGAAAACAGTCCATATTTATGCAACGTCTCCTTGTAGCTGAAGCCCACTAATCCAGGCAGCATTATCGTAAACCTCTGCAACGTCTCCAAAGCCTCCGCATCCTTCCTCTAATGGGACGACCAGAACTGCACGCAATACTCCAAATGCGGTCTAACACATCTTATAGAGCTACATCGTGACTTCCTGACATGGAGGGATATGGATCATGCACAGGCAGATGGGTATAGTTTAAAGTAGCATCATGTTAGACCAAGCGGCCTGTTCCTGTGTTGCACTGTTCTATGAAATGCTGAGCGCACCATTCAAACCATTGTCCGAGGTTCAGTATGCTGGTGCTTTGACACTGAGCTGCAATCCATGGCTATCTTTGTGTCCTGCATTATTAAAATGACTGGGAGAAATAATGGCGACAGCGAAATTTATGATATACCTCAGGAAGTGACTTACAGCAATTTCCTGTCTTCACAACAGTAGCAGATTAAATAAGCTGTCATACTTGTCCACTATATTGATATCCTGATGCAATATGTGTGCTTAGTTAAATTCAAAAATTTACAATACTACCAGATCATTTTTCATTTTCTTTATGATATATGACAGGACTGCTAGAACTTCAGTGTGATTCTACCAAACATAACAAAGGAATCGCCGTTTCATCTAGCAATAGTTTATTTGCTTCAGGCAATATTAAGGAAAAAAATATTAATGCATTTAAAGAGCATTTGATAATGTCTGCAGGATGTGTCAACGTGATTCACAACCAATTAATTACTTATAAAATATAAGTCATAGTTTGTTTGCAAATGTGCCAGTTAATTTATCTACGTCAAACTTCCACAAGTAATAAATGGGTTACTTTCTATAGCTAAATTTGGTCGAGGAATTGTGTTGACCAAGACTGAGGCAGACTTTCTGCTAATCCTGAAACACTTGCCAAAGAGTCAACTGTTCCAGTAGCTGTGATACTGATTCTAGACATTCATGCTGCACAGACATATATCTGGATCTTTTATAGGCAGTGGTTAAAATCAGTGGGAAATATGGATTCACTAATATCAATGAGGCCTACAAATTTGATCTGCCTTTAGCTGCATTTTACATGTGTCAGTATAGAGGATTGACTATCTCCATAATTTAGAAACCATTTCCTCTGTTCCTTGTGCTTATCCTTTGATCCCTTTCGAAGTAGGGGAGTTGTAAAGATGCCAACCCTGCTGCCATGGTCATGCATCTCAATCGTGGACAGCTGAGTAAGGCACCAGAATCAGCACTTATTTACATCCAGCATTAGTCTGTGGCCCAAGGCGAGAAAGACAAAAAGAATGGAAATTTGAATACAAGTATTTATTGAGAAGTGGAAGAGTCAAATTCCAGATGGTATTTTAAAATACAAAATCTGTCCTGGAATGGACTGCAATTGCCTGATGTCAAAGATAGGTTTTGGAGGTCAATGTGCAATCTGTACTTACTTAAAATGTGTGCATTCTGTAGAACGTCAGTCCATGTAACAACACTGTCAAATTGTCCATCTCCACCTCCATCATTCTTTAAAATTATAAGTATGACCTTTGAATCCATTTGATGTACAGGAATAAAGCTCGAACCCCTGTGGATGTGATATTTCACCGATAAATTTATCTGAAATCATCACTTCTGCATTATTCAAGAATATAAGTCTATTGAATAAATCTCATAACCAGGAAGTCCCTCATGCATTACTTCTGTTTATTAATATTTCCTATTTGGCAGCCAAACAAAAGATAGAAAGCAGATGTGCTGGACTTTAATATGATTGTCACTCCATGCTATGGATATTTTCTTTGGGGAATGGCTGCATATACCATGTGTTACTAAAAAAAGATAGCGAATTAATTATTTCACTGGTTTGCATTGTATGGCCCTGCAGCATTGTGTGCATTATGGCTATGCTGTAAAAATAAAGGAAATGCTATTCCTCTGGGATCATCCCATGTCCTTCTGTGCACGTTGCAGGAAACCAAACATCAAAGAAAAGGTATTATTCCATAAGAAAATACACCAATTAAAATTTGACTTGAAGTGGAAATGCAGCTCCGGCATTCTAATCTGTGTAAATCCTCGAATGTTAGCAACCATTAATAATGTATGATAACCTATAAATTGAATTAGACACTTTTATGTAGGCAGAATGGAATGTTAGCACCAGAACTACCATGTAAAAATCACTAATTTGATAAAACTGCATTTGAAAGTGCCCTAATGTTCTTCCTACTTTCACGAAAGTGGTAAGTCCTGGGCTGTGGGTTTCCTAAAGCCAGCTGCATAGACATCCAATAACTGCTTGCCACACCGATCGCATGGAGGCTGACTGGATTGTAAAGAATGGCTCAGAACGACGTGCAGAGCATGGCTGCCTTACTCTAGAGAAACAATGTGACCATCATTCCCTGTGACCATCCACCAACCCCCCCCCGCCCACATGATCCACTGGCCTGATTCATTCCTATGCTATGAATGTTCTGATATTACTGCAAGATGCACGACAGTCAGTGAGTCAGTGAGGCAGGGACCCCAGGATGATGCGCTGAAGTGCACAATGATGAAATAAGCAAACATTGTTTGGAAAGAAAACTGCAGATGCTGGTTTAAATCGAAGGTAGACACAAAATACTGGAGTAACTCAGCGGGTCAGGTAGCATCTCTGGAGAGAAGGAATGGGTGACGTTTCGGGTCAAGACCCTTCTTCAGACTGACATTATTGTTAGACGTATTGATCATTGGAATATGTCTATTTGGCGCTGGGCTTAAAACATCAAAGTCAAATTGGAGATTCTTTCATTTCTGATTCACCGGGGATTTGCTCTAGTTGTCTCATGGTGGTCATTCTCCTAATGTGATTGGTCCAGTTTCAATCACAAAGGTCTATGGTCATCTGACTGCATAGAGCTCAGACACCAGGAGAGGTCCTGAATGGAAATGTCTGGGCCAATTTCATTGTAACCCTTATGTGTGTAACATTCCAACACCCCCTCCCCACCTCTCCTCCTCCACTCACCCCCAGAAATGATCTCTAATCCAATCACTCCTGTGATAATTGACTTTGTGTTGCACAACATGCACAGTGCCATCCAATCTTTAGGCAGATACTCTTTAATCCTTAAATAGGCATGTATCAGGAAAGGTTATTAATTTGAAAAGGCACATTGATATGGTGATGTAATAGTGAATTGTTTAGAATTGTGATTGTTTTTGCTATATTTGTCTCATGCCATTTACGTATTCTTAACAATTTCAAAATTTTCATGAAGTCTAGAGATTCAAGTGGTCCAGTGTTGTTTTTAATTTGATGCAAAAATATGGATAGTTCTTATCTCGTGATTTCATTCATAATTGACATTTAATGAAAGCATGGTGCAATTGAACAAATTCATGAAAAATGAAATGAAATTAGTTGTGGATGCTTAACCCATCTTAGTTGATTATGATGAACTTTAAAAAGCATCTGACTAAATGCCAAGAAAGAAAAGGAATGTTTATTGTTTGTTTTATTATATGCACATGAGATAATAGATGGGAAAATGCATTATGTGAATTCTCAGAACAATGTAAATTTAACAATACCAGTGAAAAGCCTGTCTTCAATCTGTGAAATGAAATGCTGTCATTTATTTAGCATTTTCCATTTTGGATATATTTCAATCACTGAAGTGAAGCTTTGCTGTTAAGTTTGTCATTTTATGACGCTTCAATCAGTTGGAATGCATTACAAACTCTTCAAGTTTCCAGTGTTTATTTTTACTAATTTACTTTTAAAAATTTATTATTTTATTACTTTTGAATTAAATTACTTGAAAATTTAGACATGTTTTACATATTTTGACTTTGTGAAAGTCTGGCCCATCAAGAAATTGGACCAGGTACTTCTGGGCACATTCATATTGACATTTCTTCAGCATCATTTTGTGCAAATGATGACATTGTCAACACAAATTGCACTCATTTGTACCTTACCAACAGAAACTGAAGAAAACGTAAGCACCTTTTGAGAGTGACCACCTTAACTCCCGTAAAAACAAGAAACAAATCCTATAGAAAGTAAGGAAGGAAACCTGAACATTGATACATTGCTGTGTGTATCCTCCTGCTGTGTTTTCAATGCTGTGCCCAATTGTTGTGTAACTGTTGGGTCTTGCACTCAGTACACAAGTGCACAATTTCCCCACCATGTATGGTACAAATATGCCGTCTTCCTCAACAATGAGCCTATGCCTTGCACGGGGCTCCTTGAAAACATGGTCATGTCGTGGTTGGGCTACACATATTAAAGGCATTCACCACTATCCATGGCAGCCTTTTCTGTGGCTAAATTGTGGCTTACTTGGAGTCGGTAATTTGTTTTAAGGCAGTGATTTGCTTCCTGAGATTGTTGCTGGTGAAATGTGGAAGCTGCACTCTCTGTAGGCAGCTGTCATTCAGAACCACATAGATCACATTTAACTGTAACTGTCATGGTGAAAACCATAATGATGTTTTTTTAAGGTAAATTTTCCTAATTCCATAATCCGTTGAATGACTTTTTTTGCACAATTTAACCTTATTCTGAGCTACTTCCAATGCATTCACATTCTTCCTTAAATAAACATATATTGGTCAGAGAGACAAAAGAAATTGCTGATGCTGGAATCTTGAGCAAAAGTGCTGGAGTAACTCATCGGGTCAGACAGCATCTGTGGAGGGAATGCATAGGCAATGTTTTGTGTTGAGACCCCCCAAAGGATGCCTGACCCGCTGTTTTACTCCAGCACTTTGTGCCTTCTAACTAATCTCTACTTTGCATTCCTGCTTCTCCGTGATAAACTTTCATCCTTTGTTTATTACGAATCTATCTACCTCATCCTTAATAAAAAAAATTCAAACTCTGCTTCCACCATCTGGAAGAGCATTCCAAAGATTTCCAACCTTCTAGGAGGAAAATAAAGTCATCTGACCTGTATTTTAAACGAAGAACACCTAATTAAATAATGCCCTTAGTTCTAGATTTTCTGACGGGAAGTTACTCTGATCTACTATCTCAATTGGGATATTTCTTCAATAATCACACTGCATCTTAAATTTTTGCAATGTAGTGATCAAGCCAGATAACTCTACTTTTGTATACAATTCGTTATGCAAACAACGATAACATTGCATAAGCTTTCCTAATTCTGAGCTATACCTACAAAACAAGCCTTTTGCAAATTCTGAACACTCAGATTTCTCTGCATCTCAGAGCCCTGTAATCTTTACTGTTTAAATAATATGCTTTCTCAAAAATGTTCCTGCTAAAATGGGCATATTGTTTATACATATATTCCTTTTGTGAGATTTTTGCTACACAGTTAACATATATACATCCCTTTGAAGCCTCCTTATTTTCTCTTCAAAACATCCTTTCCTGCCTATCTGTGCCATCAGAAATTATGCATAGGAAGGAACTGCAGATGCTGGTTTAAACTGAAGATAGACACAAAAAGCTGGAGTAAGCTCAGCGGGTCAGACAGCATCTCTGGATGGATCAACCGTCTCATTAGCCACATATTGAAATCCTGGCATGAAGTGCATAAGGATCTGTGAACTTGTTAGCTTACAGCTTTTTATTCATTTTGCCTAGCACCACTTCCTCTGTAATTTCCCTGGGTTCCTCCCTCACGTCCAGTTCCTAATTTACAGCTATTTCTGGAATATCACTTCTATCCTCCATAGTACAGACTATAGCTCCATAGTTCTGATTTTCCACTTTTAATTCCACAGGCTCACTTTCAGTCGAACAAATGCTCTGTTTTTGGTATCTACGGAAATACTTACCATCTGTTTTACATTTCTCTTTTGCCTTTTCGTGTGCAATAATTGTTCCTTATTAACCTAAGTTATTCTTTTTTTTTCATTCTGTCCAATTTTCTGACTTGCCACTTTTATTGCACAATATATGCATTTTCTTCCTCTTTGTTCCTCCCATCTCAGGTCTTTGCAGACTTAATTTGAGCATCTTGAAAGAAACAGCTAATAAGATAGATGAAGCATTAGTTCCAATTTTCCAAAGTTTCCAAAGTAGCAACGATTTGGGAAAGATGCCATTGAAGACCCCTTAGATTCCACTATGTTCCAAGGCTTGATATGCTTTCCTGCTCTTTGCCATCTGTGTGGAATGTGAAAGATGCAATTTGCATGCACAAGAATTTTCATATCTACTGGTGTAATGTGTTGTTTTCATCTATCACAAGGGAATAAGTAATATTCTAATCAAGCATTAGCATTCCCCCAATGGATGTATGAGGATGACATTGTTCAGTTAAGAATAGAGTCTGGAGAGCCTGGGACTGTTCGTAAATTGGTAAAACGTTAAGAGAGGCATTGTTCAAAATGTCCAAAATTTTGAAAGAGCTTTTAAAAGAGTAATACTGAGAAATTGTGACAAAGGTTCAGTGATCCTGATTGATTGCCAAAAGAACCAGAGATCACATAAGGAAACATAATTCTGGGATACAGTCTTTGTTAAAAGGGCAAGGATGAGATGCACCAGTATCCTTCAAACAAGAATGGGATAAAAACGAAAGAAAATTTGTTCTCAAGTTAATGGAAAAGAGGACGGGATGGCATTAATAGGATAGCTCAATCAAAAATTTCCTGCTTCACTCACGGATGTTGGCATTACTGAGGAGGTTATTGATCATTCCTAAATTCCTAAGCAGTTGATGGTGAGCCTTTGCCTTGAACCACTGCAATCATCCTGATGTTCTTGGGTAGAAAGTTCCAAAATTTTGCCCCAACATGTGTGAAAGAATGGTGATATATTTCCAAGTCAGTATGGTCGTTTGGAATGATTGATGGGGAGTTTCCCAAAATCCATTCAATTCCCAAAAATGTAGTCTTAAATTTATGCTGGCTTTCCAACAAACATTAAGGTTGCTATTGCTGTTGATATAAGATTACGCAGGTTCTTCTTTTGGCTTGCATTTTATTATTCTTAGTCATAGTTACTTTATTGACAATAACAATAAACTGAAAATCTAAATAGAAAGCTGATGTTTTAGTACAGGGGAAAACAGATAAAATTGCTTTTGAGAATTGGGGAACTTCAATTGTATTTTCCACTTAAATGTACCGATAAAACACAGTCTCCTGAGCATTGGAAGGGTTTGAGTTTTGATAGAACCAGGCAATACAATTGATGCTGACTCCAGAGTGATTAATGGTATTAATTCAACCCAAGGTTGGTCAGGTTTTACACACAAATGATAGCAGTACTTTTATTATTTGCTTGATCAGTAAAATGAACTAAAATGCTTCAGTTTTTGAGGAAAAATATAAATGATAGAATATATTTGGAGGATATTTTGGAGGTAGCAAGTGTTATCATAGTCTCCTTGAGATATATTGGTTAAATCTAAAAGATTTAAAAGATCCCAAGGCTTTATTTCTGAGACCAGAGGGCTGCTTCCCAGTGTCTGGAACAATACTTACTTTTCATCCAACATCACCAAAGCTGAATATTCACTGTCACTTCATAATTTCTGGTAATAAATGATACAGTAAGGAGAAAATGACTCTGGTAGCGAGAAATTGGCAGCTTTATTCTCAACATTATGATTGTGGTGGGACATTATGAAAATGCTTCATCAGTATATTTGGGCATTCAGAGCATAAATAGTGCTATATAGTGCCATATTCAAGCGTCTTTAAGAAAACAATTGCAGACATCAAGTAGTTTAGCTTAGTTTAGTTTAGAAATCCAGTGTGGGATCAGGCTCTTCGGCCCGCCGAGTGTATGCCAACCATCGATCATCCATACACTAGTTCTATCCTACACACTCGGGACAATTTTACAGAAGCCAATTAACCCACAAACCTGCACGTCTTTGGAGTGTGGGAGGAAAAATGAAGCACCCGGAGGAAACCCACGCAGTCACAGGGAAAATGTACAAACTCTGTACAGACAGCACCCATAGTCAGGATTGAACTTGGGTCTCTGGAGCTCTCAGGCAGCAACTCTGCCGCTGTGCCACTGTGTCATCTGGAACATTTGCCTTTGAATAGTCAATGATCTGTAATGTGATTAAAATTAATTCAAAATTCATTATTGATTATCACTGACAGTACCATGGATGTTTCCACAAGTGGTTACTTACAGGTTCAGGGAATTAGATTTACGAATGTTAAAGGTGATAATAAGGAAGGGTCGTCAGTGCAATTTCCTCAAACAAATGTAATCAAGTTTTTTAATGGACTTTATTCAATCAGTTAGTAAAAGAGTTTTCATAAATATCCTGTGATCCCCAGTTTAGTAGAAGGAAGCTCCACAATGTTAGTTCACCTTCACATCTGATAGAGGTATATCATTTGACTAGACAAGTATAAGAAATAAAGTGGATGACACTCAGTTAGAAATTGGCAAGTATGATGTTGTGGGAATTACAGAGACATGGCTGCAAGAGGACCAGGGCTGGGAACTGAATATTCAGGGGTATACGTTTTATCGAAAAGACAGACAGGTGGGCAGAGGGGGTGGGGTAGCTCTGTTGGTAAGGAATGATATTCAGTCCCTTGCAAGGGGTGACATAGAATCAGGAGATATAGTGTCAGTATGGAGAGAACTGCGGAATTGTAAGGGTAAAAAGAACCTAATGGGAGTTATCTGCAGGCCCCCAAACAGTATCCTGGATATGGGGTGCAAGTTGAATCAAGAGTTAAAATTGGCATGCCGCAAATGTAATGCTACGGTAATTATGGGAGATTTCAACATGCAGGTCGACGGGGAAAATCAGGTTGGTACTGGACCCCAGGAGTGGAGTGCCTCTGAGATGGATTCTTAGAGCAGCTTGTACTGGAGCCTACCAGGGAGAAGGCAATTCTGAATTTAGTGTTGTGCAATGAACCGGATTTGATAAGGGAACTCAAGGTAAAGGAACCATTAGGAGGTAGTGACCATAATATGATAAGTTTTAATCTACAATTTGAGAGGGAGAAGGGAAAATCGGAAGTGTTAGTATTACAGTTGAGCAAAGGGGACTATGGAGGAATGAGGGAGGAGCTGGCCAAAGTTGACTGGAAAGAGACCCTAGCAGGGAAGACAGTGGAACAACAATGGCAGGTATTTCTAGAAATAATATAGAGAAGGTGCAGCATCAGTTCATTTCAAAGAGGAAGAAAGATTCTAAGGGGAGTAAGAGGCGACCGTGGCTGACAAGGGAAGTCAAGGACAGCATACAATACAATACAATACAATACAATATATCTTTATTGTCATTGTACCCAGGGGTACAACGAGATTGGGAATGCGCCTCCCATACGATGCAATAATTTAAGTAATTAACAGCAACCCAACGAAATGAAACAATTGTAAGTTTTTAGACAGGGTAAAGTGTAAGTTGATCTATGCGTTGTGGCCATCCGGCTCAGCAGGACCGATTCATAGCAGCTATGGCCCTGGGGATGAAGCTGTTCCTGAGTCTGGAGGTGCGGGCGTAGAAGGCCTTGTATCGTCTGCCCGATGGAAGGAGTTCGAACAGACTGTTGCAGGGGTGTGAAGAGTCTTTGTGGATGCTGGTGGCTTTTCTGAGGCATCGTGTGTTGTAGTTGCCCTCCAAGTCTGGTAGCTGTGTTCCGATGGCCCTCTGAGCTCTATGGACTACCCGCTGTAGAGCTTTCCTTTCTGCCTCCGTGCAGCTGAGGTACCACACAGGGATGCCATGCGTTAGGATGCTCTCTATGGTGCAGCGGTAGAAGGTCGTCAGCAGCTGTTGGGGTAGACCAGACTTTTTCAGTGTTCTTAAGTAGAACAGTCTTTGTTGTGCCTTCTTGACCAGCGCAGCAGTGTTATTGGACCATGTTAGGTCCTCCGAAATGTGAGTGCCCAGAAACTTGAAGCTGGACACTCTCTCCACACTGTCCCCGTTGATAGAGATCGGGGCATATTCCCCGTTATGTGACCTACGGAAGTTGATGATCAGCTCCTTGGTCTTGGTGGTATTTAGGGACAGGTTGTTATCCGAGCACCAGTCCGCCAGGTTCTGCACCGCCGCTCTATAGTTTGTTTCATCCCCGTTGGTGATAAGCCCGATCACCGTTGTGTCATCTGCAAACTTGACAATGGTGTTGGTGTCGAATGCAGGAACACAGTCGTGTGTGAAGAGGGAGTAGAGCATGGGGCTCAGAACACAGCCCTGTGGTGTGCCGGTACTCAGGGTGATAGTGGAGGACAGGTGCGGGCCCATTCTCACTGCCTGCGGTCGTTCCAGCAGGAAGTCCAGGATCCAGTCACATAATGACGAGCTGAGGCCTAGCTGGTGGAGTTTGGTGATGAGCTTGGTGGGGATGACCGTGTTGAAGGCAGAGCTATAGTCAATGAATAGCATCCTCACGTACGTGCCCTGTCTCTCTAGGTGAGTCAGGACAGTGTGAAGAGCCAGAGAGATGGCGTCCTCTGTGGATCTATTTGCCCTGTATGCAAATTGATGTGGGTCCAGTGAGTCAGGGATGCTGGATTTGATGTGTGAGAGGACCAGCCTCTCAAAGCACTTCATGACTATCGGCGTTAGGGCAACCGGGCGGTAGTCGTTCAGGTTGGAGATCTTTGCTTTTTTCGGCACCGGAACTATGATAGCCGACTTCAGGCACTTGGGGACCGTAGCTAGAGATAATGACAGGTTAAAGATCCTGGTGAATACCTCAGCCAGCTGTTCAGCACAGTCCTTCAGTACCCTTCCTTGAACTCCATCCGGTCCTGCAGCCTTGCATAAAAATAAAAGAGAAGAAGTATAACATAGCGAAGATGAGCGGGAAACCAGAGGATTGGGAAACTATTAAAGAGCAACAGAAGATAACTAAAAAGGCAATTCGGGGACAAAAGATGAGGTACGAAGGTAAGCTAGCCAAGAATATAAAGGAGGATAGTAAAAGCTTCTTTAGGTATGTGAAGAGGAAAAAAATTGTTAAGACAAATGTGGGTCCCTTGAAGACAGAAACAGGTGAATTTATTATGGGGAACAAGGAAATGGCAGATGAGTTGAACAAGTACTTTGGATCTGTCTTCACTAAGGAAGACACAAACAATCTCCCAGATGTACTAGTGGCCAGAGGTCCTACGGTGATGGAGGAACTGAAGGAAATTCACATTAGGCAGGAACTGGTGTTAGGTAGACTGATGGGACTGAAATCCTCAGGGCCTGATGGTCTGCATCCCAGGACACTGAAAGAAGTGTCTCTAGAAATCGTGGACGCATTTGTGATAATTTTCCAATGTTCTATAGATTCAGGATTGGAGTGTAGCTAATGTTATCCCACATTTTAAGGAAGGAGGGAGAGAGAAAACAGGGAATTATAGACCAGCTAGCCTGACATCGGTGGTGGGGAAGATGCTGGAGTCAATTATACAAGATGAAATAGCGGAACATTTGGATAGCAGTAACAGAATCGGTCCGAGTCAGCATTGATTTACGAAGGGGAAATCATGCATGATTAATCTTTTGGAATTTTTTGAGGATGTAACTAGGGAAATGGACAAGGGAGAGCCAGTGGACATAGTGTACCTGGAGTTTCAGAAAACATCTGATAAGGTCCCACATAGGAGATTAGTGGGCAAAATTAGAGCACATGGTATTGGGGTAGGGTACTGACATAGATAGAAAATTGGTTGGCAGACAGGAAACAAAGAGTAGGGATTAACAGGTTCCTTTCAGAATGGCAGGCAGTGACTAGTAGTGTACCGCAAGGCTCGGTGCTGGGACCGCAGCAATTTACAGTATACATTAATGACTTAGATGAAGGGATTAATAGTAACATTAGCAAATTTGCAGATAACACAAAGCTGGGTGGCAGTGTGAACTGTGAGGAAGATGCTATGAGGTTGCAGGGTGACTTGGACAGGTTGTGTGTGGGCATATGCATGGCAGATGCAGTTTTATGTGGATAAATGTGAGGTAATCCACTTTGGTGGCAAGAACAGGAAGGCAGATTATTATCTGAATGGTATCAAGTTAGGAAAAGGGGAAGTACAATGCGATCTGAGTGTCCTTGTTCATCAGTCACTGAAAGTAAGCATGCAGGTACAGCAGGCAGTGAAGAAAGCTAATGGCATGTTGGCCTTCATAACAAGAGGAGTTGTGAAGAGGAGCAAAGAGGTCCTTCTGGGGTTGTACAGGGCCCTAGTGAGACCACACCTGGAGTATTGTGTGCAGTTTTGGTCTCCAAATTTGAGGAAGGACATTCTTGCTATTGAGGAAGTACAGCGTAGGTTCACTAGGTTAATTCCTGGGATGGCGGGACTGTCGTATGTTGAAAGACTGGAGCGACTGGGCTTGTATACACTGGAATTTAGAAGGATGAGAGGGAATCTTATTGAAGCATATAAGATTATTAAGGGATTGGACACGCTAGAGGCAGGAAACATGTTCCCGATGTTAGGGGAGTCCAGAACCAGGGGCCACAGTTTAAGAATAAGGGATAGGCCATTTAGAACGGAGTCGTGGAAAAATGTTTTCACTCAGAGAGTTGTGAATCTGTGGAATTCTCTGCCTCAGAAGGCAGTGGAGGCCAATTCTCTGGATGCTTTCAAGAGAGAGTTAGATAGAGCTCTTAAAGATAGCGGAATCAAGGGATAAGGTCAGAAGGCAGGAACAGGGTACTGATTGTGGATGATCAGCCATGATCACAGTGAATGGTGGTGCTGGCTCGAAGGGCCGAATGGCCTACTCCTGCACCTATTGTGTATTGTCTATTGTCTATTGATTAGAAGGATCCAGACTTTATACAGGCTGATGTAGGGAGTAGTGTTGATAGGCAAAAAAAGTCAGCATGGACATGGTGGGTCAATGGGTCCATTTCTGCACTTTAGAACTCTATGCCGATGTGGATATCTTTGTTTTTCAAATTTGGACATTTTTCTCCATCTATTCTCAGTCCATCAATTTATCCAATTGAATGTTCAATCATTTTAGCTTCAGATTTTGCTGTTGCTATTATTAGTTATGCAGCTAAAACACTTCAACTTATTTGACATAGTGCATGATTCATATTAAGCATTATTTAACAGTGTGAATACTGACTAATCTTATCATATCATATCATATATATACAGCCGGAAACAGGCCTTTTCAATCCAACAAGTCCGTGCCGCCCAACGATCCCCGTACATTAACACTATCCTACACCCACTAGGGACAATTTTTACATTTACCCAGCCAATTAACCTACATACCTGTACGTCTTTGGAGTGTGGGAGGAAACCGAAGATCTCGGAGAAAACCCACGCAGGTCACGGGGAGAACGTACAAACTCCTTACAGTGCAGCACCCGTAGTCAGGATCGAACCTGAGTCTCCGGCGCTGCATTCGCTGTAAAGCAGCAACTCTACCGCTGCGCTACCGTGCAATGCATAGAATTTGCAAAAACAATGGGCTAGCTAGTTATCATTTGATGATAAACCTCTTCAGAGAATGTTTACTCACCAAATATAAAGACATGAACTAGTAATAAATCTTAATATATAAATGTGGTTAATATACATTTACTTTATCTGCAGAAGTTGCACCTCAAGTAACTATCACTGCACCAAGGGCTAATCACCAGAGGAAAAGTACAGGCCCCACCCCAGACTGTTCACCTCCATCCCCGGATACAGCACTGAAGAACATTGAGAAAGTTATCCGACCCCAGGTGAGTTGGAACGATATATTGTGTTGAATATTGTCATTCTTGAGCACGATCAGTGTTAATGGTGATCTAATCTATCACTAACATCCACTACCAGTTTGTTTTCTTAAAGTGAATATAGAATTTATCCTGTTGGACCTTTTGTGTTCAATCTATGTCTATTTTACTGCCAACGGCACACTAATTTTGAGCTGTTTGTTCCTAGTTTTATTCCTGCCTGATGTATGCAAAATGGTACCAGAGCCGTGTGTGCTGAATACATGGCTCACCATTTACAAGGATCTTGTATGAATTGATCCCACTATGAATCTCATATCAGAAGTCAATTTTACTTTAAATGTGAAATTCAGCAGCTATTCTGGCTTAGTCAGTCAGGTAGCAAATTGTTATATAACAGGAATTAGCTCTAATCTTTGATCTCTGCTGGACAACTTTATTTTGGAGGAGACAGTAATTCCTGCTGTGTTACTGCTTCTTTCACCTTACTTTGTGTGGTTACTGATGAGTTCATTTGCTTAAGACTTTGGTGCTTCAGTATATGCCTTATAATAAATTGTACTGAATTGAAAAGACATTTGTTCAGGTAGGAATAACCTTGAATGTTCAAGGTTCAAGGTGAGTTTATTCTCACATGTACAAGTGAATGTACAGTGAAATTCAGATTGCCATACAGTCATATCAATAAAGAGCAACAAGACACCCAAATACATTTTTAACATGAACATCCACTAAAGCGACTTCCCCACATTCCTCGCTGTGATGGAAGACAAAAACAGTTCAATCTCTTCCCTTCTTTGTTCTCCCGCGGTCAGGGCACTCGAACCTTCCGTTGTCGGGGCGATCTTGGCTCCCGCAACCGGCGGTCGATCCCTCCGCATCGGGGCGATCAAGCTCCCGCATCGAAGGGATCTCAGCTCCCCGCGACTCCCGAGTCGGGGCTGGTCGAACCTCCTGCGGCTTGGAGCTTCCCGACATCAGTCTCTACCCGAGACTGCGAGCTTCTCGATGTTGGAATCCGCAGGGTGCGGTTGGAGCGTCGATCCCAGGGAAGGGATCGCAGGCTCCGATGGTAAGTCCACGGCCCCGCGGTGGGGCTGAACGTGTGACTCAATGCGGAACTAATGATATGACTGTGCTCCACCAGCTGCAAGGTGTTATATTAATGTCACGGCATTCCACTTGGTACTCGCAGCACATTTCTGGAGTTCTCCCTTTTCCCACAATTTTCCATCATGAACATCATGAGCTGAGGGGACGTAGGGGTTTTGATCATGTGCCACAGCTATGCCAAAGTGGAAAATACATTTAAGTTCACACGAGGATGGCCTATTGATTTATTCCACTTTAGTACATATGAAGGTATCACAAAATGCTGGAGTAACTCAGCAGGTCAGGCAGCATCTCTGGAGAGAAGGAATGTCCATACATTTGAGATCGTTGTACCTTTAAGAATCCAGTGTACCATATGATGTGGCTTTTGATACATTGGCTTGTACCTGTCTTTACTTTAAGATGAGTGGTGTCTTCCTTAAATGAAGATTTTTTTGTTATCAGCTCTCCATCTGTGGTTGGCTTTAGTCAGCAGTGGCTCCTAAGAGCCCACATGCAGTTCATCTACCTGTAGCTCAACCTATTTTAGAATTGTCATGCATGGCCATGGATATACTGAAGGAGATATTCAAATTTAAGAAGAACTTTTGAATGACAGGAAACAACAATTGTTAACATTTAAAAAAAACTTACAAATTCTCACTACACCTCAAACTATCACACAATCAATGGTCATGTAAATATAGCCACTATTGTTTTGAAGATGACCATATCAACATTACCCTGCTTTTATATATGCCTTTAACATTTAAAACATTCCAAGGTTCTCTAAATGCATAATCTAATGAAAATGAGTCAGAGAAAGAAGAGTAACTAAAGCATTGGCCAATGTGAGACATTTAAAAGAGAGTCTTAGAGAGAGAATTTGGGGTTGATGGTTCAGAGGGTGAGTGTTTGGGAGTTGTGAATTTGAAGTTAGTTGAAGGAAACATTTGCAAATAATAAGGCCTAGATAGCTGAAAGCTGAGTAATCAATGGAAGTGAACGAAAAGGGGAATACACTTTGGAACGAGTCAAAGGGTTGGAGAATTCTGTGGTATAGTGGACTGCCTAACTTTCTCCATGACTGCCCACATCTACTGATCTTGCCACATTGCCTTATTCTTTTTACAATCAAATGATCTCTCCCTCCACTTTCTAGACACGAGGGCATTAGAAATAAGAGAATTAAAAGCATATTAGGCTTCTTGTGCCTTTTTTGCCATTTAATAAGGTCATGGCAGATCTGATATTAGGCCTCATCTATTTGAGTGGAATTTCTATGTTTAGTTTAATTTAGTTTTAAGATACAGCATGGAAACAGGCCTTTCAGCTGATCGAGTCAATACTGATCATCGATTACCCATTCACACTAGTTCTAGGTGATCCCACTTTCTCATCCACTTCCTTCATATTAAGAACAATTTACAGTGGTCAATTAACCTACAAACCTGTATGTCTTTGGAATGTGGGAGGAAATCCATGCAATCACAGGGAGAACATGCAAACTCCATAGGATCGAACCCGAGTCTCTGACACTGCACTTCACACTGGTAGAAATGCTGTCTCACTGTGCCAGAGACCCGGGTTCAACCCTGACCTTGGGTGCTGCCCGTGTGGCGTTTGCATGTTCTTCCTGTGACTGGGTGGGTTACGTGCTGGGAGCCTTCTTCGGACTCCAGTGATGGATTGGTAGACTTCCTGCCCAGTGCATATGTCATTGATCAATAAGAATTTCCAATGGTTAAGTAAAGAAAGATTGAAGCTATTGTCTTCCACTTCTGCCACATTCTTCTCATCCATACCATCAATTCCATTCCATTCCTCCATGAGGGAAATGGATTTTTAACAATTTATATCTACTTCTGGAAGCCCAGGGAAACATTCATCAACTTGCTCCTTATGGATTCAGAATCTGTATTTATGGAATTTGAAAATGTTTAACAAAGCCATTTTTGATTATTTCCTATCATATTTACATTAATTAAGGAGATTTTACCTAGGTACATTCTAAAATTTTGAGTTAAGAAATGTATTCATGTCTGTAGTGTTAATACACCATAAAATTGTGCCTTGTACTGTACTATGCTTCTGAAATTCAGATGCATTGGACTAAAATTGATTGATTACTTCACATTCAAATCAAGCTGTGTGATCCTATCTTTTATACTTACTGAAATCCCAGTCTTTCTTTGCCTCTCTTTACTCCTTCACTCTCTTTATTTTGTGGACTAACCCATTTTCTCCAGTAATGTCTCCGTTTGACCCTACAAATTCCTTCTGCTAAAGTTGTGTATTTTCCCTTTTGTCTGGAATATCTCCAGTATCTTAATTAAGTAGAATTAAATAGCTGTATAACATTTTATAAATTAATTACGTATAGAAAATCACAAGAGGCATAGACAAGGTGCATAGCCATCATCTTCTCCCCAAGGTAGGTGAGTCTAAAACGAGATGGCATAGGTTTACTGTGATTGGGAAAGATTTGAAAGGAACCTGAAGGGCAACTGTTTCACACGGAAGGTGTTGTGTAGACGGAATAAGCTGGAGAGGAAGTGATAGAGGCATTTAAACGGGTACATGGATCGGAAAGGTTTGGAGGGATATGGGCTAGGCCCAGGCAAGTGAGACCAGCAACTTGGTCGGTCTGGACAAATTGGGCTGAAGGCCTTTTCACATACTGTGCAGGTCAATGACTGTTCGACTCAAAATATTGTCTGATCTGTCATGGTACAACTGCTACACTGGACAGTTTCCCAGAAAACATCATAACCTTTTTCCCCTTCCTTAACGAAAAGAGTTCAATAAATAAATTGCCTTCAAAGGCTTTAACTTGATAGCCATGTACTTTGTGGCATGACTATTTCAATGTGCATAATCTACTGAAAAATGAAGCTTTTTAATATTGTGAACCCATTAAATTTTGTGTTTGGTTTACTCTTCTATCCTTGTCACCTTTTAAAATAAGTGCTGTCAACGTTAATGTAACTTTGAATCTAACTGCTTTCTTTAGTTTTTGAGAAATTCAACATTTCCTTGTAAATGTCCCTATAAATATATCGCTGAATTCATTATTACATCAGCTCTCATTTATCTAAAATCCCTATTTCTCATTTTAATTGACAAAATGTATTGTTTGTAATTGAATGAATGAATGTAGCCTCGATTTTAATTACAGCATATTTTGGAAGTAATAACTTGCACTTTCATGATCAAATATTCATTACGATAATTAATTCATTTTGCCCAACTTAATATGAATTCATTGATTTGCTTAAGTAGTAATTACAACACGTTTTGAAGCAGGAGATATAATGAAACTGGACAATATATTTGGTTGTTATTTTTGTATGACGTTGCATAATAGCAGCAAATGGGCATATTTTCTGTGGTGCATAACTCCAATTTGATATTAATTTCTATTTAAATTATGCATGGCCTAGTTCATTCGACTACCCCAGCATATACATATGTTGTAAAATATATTATGCATCTGTGTAGCAAGAAGTCTAAATGCACATTTTATAGCTGGGAAGATCAGAAAAATGCAAAAGTGCCCCATAACAATGTTTGGAATCGTTTCTAACTCATAGAATGTTCTGCATTTCTGATCCAAGTGAAGACAAAAGTGTAATCTTGAAACAAAAGCCGTCTTTCAATCACTACTCTAAATATTTGAGGTTTGTTGTGAACAAAGGCATGGTTGTATATTTTATGACTGAAGATGATCTTGGTGTAAATTTGGGTACAAGGAGTCTGTGAAGACTATCAGTCACAAATTTGAGCACCAATGTTGCCAACTGGCTAGTAAAGCCTGAAACCATTGCCAATCCATCGTCACAGGGTGGACAAGAAGGCTTTTGGCACATTGCCCTTCATCAGTCAGAGTTTTCAGTATAGAAGTTGGGAGTTCACGTTAAAGTTGTATAAGATATAGGTGAGGTCACATTTAGAGTATTGTGGTCCGTCTTAGTCACCTTGTTGTCGGAAAGCTGGAAAGAATGCAGAGAAGATTTCCGAGGATGTTGCCACGACTTGAGGGCCTGAGATATAGGGAGAGGTTGAGCAGGGCAGGACTTTATTCCTTGGGGTGCAGGAGGATGAGAGGAGTATAAGATTATGAAAGGAATAGATAAGGTAAATACAGAGAGTCTTTTACCTGGAGCAGGAGAATCAAGAACCAGAGGACCAGAGGTTTAAGGTGAAGGGGAAAGATTTAATAGGAACCTTTTTACACAAAGGGTGGTAGGTATATGGAATGATCTACCGTAAGAGGTCGCTGAGCCAGGTACTTTCACAACATTTAAAAGACAATTAGACAGGTACTTGGATAAGATAGGTTTAGAGGGATACTACACCAATTGGACCTGTTGCGCCCATTCCTCAGAGAGGGGGGACAGGGAAGGGGAGAGGGTGGCACTCATCTCGGCCCTGTGGCGCCAGCGCTGCAGCCAGAGCGAGCTGTGGACCCAAAGCCTCTCCTGTATTAGTCTAGCACCCTCACCTCCCCACTCACTCACTCAACC
The DNA here is from genome assembly GCF_053455715.1 of Rhinoraja longicauda. Classification (NCBI taxonomy): domain Eukaryota; kingdom Metazoa; phylum Chordata; class Chondrichthyes; order Rajiformes; family Arhynchobatidae; genus Rhinoraja; species Rhinoraja longicauda. The sequence continues at coordinate 23,071,051 of NC_135975.1, forward strand.
CCCCTTATTCCCCCCTCCTCCCCCGCAATCACCCACTCCATCCCCCCTACCCCACACCCATTCCCCCCATCCCCTCCCCCCACCCTACTCCCCCTCCACTCCCATATCCCCTCCCCCACTCCCCCCTCCCCCACTCCCCCCTTCCCCCACCCCTCCCCTCCACAACTCCCCCCCACTCCCCCCTCCCCCACCCCCCACCCACACTCTCCCCCCCAGCCCTACTCACCCCTCCCCCACTGCCCCTCTCCACCTACCCCCACTCGCCCCCTCCACTCCCCCCCCTCTTCCCCCCCCACATCCTCTACTCCCCAATCTCCCCCTCCCTCCCACTCCATCCCCCTCAACCCCCCTTATCCTCCCTCCTCCCCCCTCCCTTCCCCCTCCCTCCATCCCCCTCCCTCCCCTCCCACTCCTTCCCTCCCCCCTACTTCCCTAGGAGATAGATTTAAACTAAAATGTGAATATCTTTAAAAATATAACATCGATTTCAATGAAACCTCTTCCATTTGCACCAAAGGGACTTCGGTGAGTAAGGTGAGCCTAAAATTGTCTCGCTAAGGTGTACCGTTTTGGCTGTAGTTCAGGAACAAACAAACAAACAAACAAGAGTTTTGGTATATAGATATAGATGTGACAAAAGAGACGGGTGGGTCTGTGTCGATGGGGCATGTTGGTCAGCATGGGCAAGTTGTGCCACAGGGCCTGTTTCCATGCTGTATGACTCCATGACTCTTCGGGAGAGGATAGAGTCAATGACTAGGAATTAATCATTTCTGGCAGACAATTTCTTGTTTGGAGTAACACTTAAATGGACTGTCATTTTCATTTCAAAGAAATGTTCCAACTTGGGTCCAGTTAAGTTGAAAATCTGAATTGAAATTGACTTGTCAGATCTGCAACAATGGTACATGATCGTAATAGGCTGACCAAGAGAAACATAGAAAAATAGGTGCAGGAGGAGGCCATTTGGCCCTTCGAGCCAGCACCGCCATTCATTGTGATCATGTTTGATCATCCATAATCAGTAACCCGTGCCTGCCTTCTCCACATATCCCTTGATTCCGCTAGCCCCATGAGCTCTATCTAACTCTCATTTAAATTCATTCAGTGAATTGGCCTCTACTGCCTTCCGTGGCAGAGAATTCCACAAATTCACAACTATGGGTGAAAAGGTTTTTTCTCATCTCAGTTTTAAATGGCCTCCCCTTTATTTTTAGATTGTGGTCCCTGGTTCAGGACTCCCCTAACATTAGGAACATTTTTCCTGCATCTAGCTTGTCCAGACCTTTTATAATTTTATGTTTCTATCGAAACCCCTCTCATCCTACTAAATTCCAGTGAATACAAGCCCAGTCTTTCCAATCTTTCCTCATATGACAGTCCCGCCATCCCGGGGATTAACCTCGTGAACCTACGCTGCACTGCCTCAATAGCAAGGATGTCCTTCCTCTAATTAGGAGACCAAAACTGCACACAATACTCCAGATTTGGTCTCACCAGGGCCCTGTACAACTGCAGAAGGACCTCTTTACTCCTTTTCTCAAATCCTCTTGTTATGAAGGCCAACATGCCATTAGCTTTGTTCACTGCCTGCTGTACCTGCATGTTTACTTTCAGTGACTGGTGTACAAGGACACCCAGGTCTCGTTGCACATTCCTTTTTCCTAATCCGACACCATTGAGATAATAATCTGCCTCCTTGGTTTTGCCACCAAAGTGGATAACCTCACATTTATCTACATTATACTGCATCTGCCCTGCGTCTGTCCACTCACTCAACCTGTCCAAGTCACCCGACAACTTCCTAGCATCCTCTTCACAGTTCACACTGCCACCCAGCTTTGTGTCATCTGCAAATTTGCTACTGTTACTTTTAATCCCATCATCTAAATCATTAATATAAGGTGTAAATAGTTGCGGCCCCAGCACCGAGCCTTGCAGCCCTCCACTCGCCACTGCCTGCCATTCTGACAGGGACCCGTTTATTCCTACTCTTTTTTTCCTGTCTGCCAACCAATTCTCTATCCATGTCAATACCCTACCCCCAATATCATAGACAATAGACAATAGGTGCAGGAGGAGGCCATTCGGCCCTTCGAGCCAGCACCCCCATTTAATGTGATCATGGCTGATCATTCTCAATCAGTACCCCGTTCCTGCCTTCTCCCCATACCCCCTGACTCCGCTATCCTTATGAGCTCTATCTAGCTCTCTCTTGAATGCATTCAGAGAATTGGCCCCCACTGCTTTCTGAGGCAGAGAATTCCACAAATTCACAACTCTCTCACTGAAAAAGTTTTTCCTCATCTCAGTTCTAAATGGCCTACCCCTTATTCTTAAACTGTGGCCCCTTGTTCTGGACTCCCCCAACATTGGGAACATGTTTCCTGCCTCTAACGTGTCCAACCCCTTAATAATCTTATACATTTCGATAAGATCTCCTCTCATCCTTCTAAATTCCAGTGTATACAAGCCTAGTCAATCCAGTTTTGCTCTAATTTTGCCCACTTATCTCCTGTGTGGGACCTTATCAAAGGTTTTCTGAAAGTCCAGATACACTACATCCACTGGCTCTCCTTCATCCATTTTACTTGTCACATCCTCAAAAAATTCCAGGAGATTAGTCAAGCAGGATTTTCCCTTCATAAATCCATGCTGACTTGGACCAATCCTTTTACTGCTATCCAAATGGGCCATTATTACTTCTTTAATAATTGACTCCAGCATCTTCCCCACCACCGATGTCAGGTTAACTGGTCTATAATTCTCTGTTTACTCTCTCGCTCCTTTCTTGAAAAGTGGGATAACATTAGCTACCCTCCAATCCCCAGGAACTGATCCTGAATCTATAGAACATTGGAAAATGATCACCAATGCATCCATGATTTCTAGAGCCACCTCCTTGAGTACCCTGGGATGCAGATCATCAGGCCCTGCAGATTTATCAGCCTTCAGTCCCATCAGTCTACCCAATACTATTTCTCGTCTAATGCAAATTTCTTTCAGTTTCTCTGTCTCCCTAGATCCTCTGTCCTCTAGTACACCTGGGAGATTGTTTGTGTCTTCCTTAGTGAAGACAGAACCAAAGTACGTGTTCAATTCTTCTGCCATTTCCTTGTTCTCCATAATAATTTCACCCGTGTCTGCCTTCAAGGGACCCACATTTGTCTTTACTAATCTTTTTCTCTTAACATACCTAAAGACGTTTTTACTATCCTTCTTTATATTCTTGGTCAGCTTACCCTCGTATCTTTTCACCCCGTATTGCCTTTTTTGTTACCTTAGAGTCATAGAGTCATAGAGTCCTACAGCACAGAAAGTGGCCCTTCGGCCCATCGTGTCCGCGCCGCCCGTTACCAAACACAGTCTAATTTTAATCCCATTTTCCCGCATTTGGACCGTAGTCCTGAATGTTGTAGCATTTCAAGTGCCCATCCAAATGCCTTTTAAACGTTGTGAGTGTTCCCGCCTCCACCACCACCCCAGGCAGTGAGTTCCAGACTCCAACCACCCTCTGGGTGAAAAAGTTATTTCTCACATCCCCCCGAAACCTCCCTCCGCTTACCCTGTATCTATGTCCCCTCGTTGTTGAACCTTCCACCAGTGGAAGAAGTTCCCCGCCATCTACCTTATCTATGCCCCTCATGATCTTGTACACCTCGATCATGTCCCCTCTCAGCCTTCTCTGCTCCAGGGAAAACAATCCCAGTCTGCTCAGTCTCTCCTCATAGCCGAGGCCCTTCATCCCTGGCAGCATCCTGGTGAATCTCCTCTGCACCCTCTCCAAAGCTATCACATTCTTTCTATAATGTGGTGACCAGAACTGTGCACAATACTCCAGCTGCGGCCTCACCCGTGTTCTGTACAATTCCATCATTACCCCCTACTTTTATATTCGATGCCCCGGCTAATGAAGGCCAGTAACCCATATGCCTTTTTGACCACCCTGTCCACCTGTCCTGCTGCCTTCAAGGACTTGTGTACCTGTACTCCAAGGTCCCTCTGTACCCCTGTCTTCCCTAGGGTCCTTCCATTCATGGTGTACTCCCTCTCCAAGTTATTTCTGCCAAAGTGCATCACCTCGCACTTTTCAGGATTAAATTCCATCTGCCACTGCTCCGCCCATCTGACCATCTCATCTTTATCTTCCTGCAGCTTGCAGATCCCTTCCTCGCTATTCACCACCCCCCCTAACTTTGTGTCATCTGCAAACTTGCTGATCATGCCCTGTACGTTGACATCCAGATCATTAATGTAGATTACAAACAGTAAGGGACCCAACACCGATCCCTGCGGCACCCCACTGGACACCGGCCTCCAGTCACAGAAGCAACCTTCTACCATCACCCTCTGCCTTCTGTCACTAAGGTCCCACATAGGAGATTAGTGGGCAAAATTAGGGCACATGGTATTGGGGGTAGGGTACTGACATGGATAGAAAATTGGTTGACAGACAGAAAGCAAAGAGTGGGGATAAATGGGTCCCTTTCGGAATGGCAGGCAGTGACCAGTGGGGTACCGCAAGGTTCGGTGCTGGGACCCCAGCTATTTACGATATACATTAATGACTTAGACGAAGGGATTAAAAGTACCATTAGCAAATTTGCAGATGATACTAAGTTGGGGGGTAGTGTGAATTGTGAGGAAGATGCAATAAGGCTGCAGGGTGACTTGGACAGGTTGTGTGAGTGGGCGGATACATGGCAGATGCAGTTAAGCTGCGGCTTACCTGCGGTCCATTTGTCTTTGTGTTTTTGTTGTTTTTTTGTCTTAATTGTAGTTGTGATGTCGTGTTTTTGTGTTTGTATACTGTGTGTGTATGTGGGGGGGAGGGGGGGAACTGTAAAATTGTAAATATGTGTCCCTTCCGAACGGAGACCCGACCGTTGTTTTCTGGGCCGTGTCTCCGTTCCTGCTGCGGTCTACCATCGGCCCAACTCCTGGAGCTGGTGGCTTCCAGGGCTCCGGTTCGCTGAGCCCGCGGACCGGACTTACCATCAGCGGAGCCGGCCGTCTTCGGAGGCTGCGGGAGCGGCTGCGACTCGCCTTAGGCTCGGGCTGCGTGGATGCCGACATCGGGAGCTCCGGCAGCGGCAGCGGGTTCGCCCGCCCCGGATCGCGGGGCTTGGGTCGCGGACATTTCACCGTCCGGCGCGGCCTAAGATATGCCGCGGGATATTTCTCTGGTGGGCGGGGGCTTCAATGTCGGGAGCCACGACCGCCCCGATGTGCAGCAACAGCAGCAGCGTGTTCGCCCGCCCCGGATCGGACATCATCGGCGGAGCCGGCCGTCTTCGGAGGCTGCGGGAGCGGCTGCGATGCGACGCGCCTTGGGTTTGGCCCGATGTGGACCGTCCGGTGCGGCCTGCAACCACAACAACCTGACTGCGGGAGAAGACAGCAGGAGAAGGGAAAGACATTGTGGCCTTCCATCGCAGTGAGGAGAGGACTGGAGGAGACTCACTGTGCTGGATGTTTCTTTGATGGATGTTTCTTTTTTTGTGTGTTTTTGGGGTTGTGTAATTTTAATGCCTATTTAATGTTTTTATTGTTGGATTGTGTTTTTGGGGTTTTTGGGGTTGTGTAATTTTAGTGCCTATTTAATGCTTTTATTGTTGGACTGTGGGTGACTGAATTTCGTCCAATATTGGATGACAAATAAAGCTATCTTGAATCTTGAATCTTGAAGTGCATTAAGCAAGAATGCATTGAAGACCAGTATGAATAAGAGAAGGTGAGCACTAACTCCCAAACTATCCTTCTGCCCACTCAGTCACACACCTGTGTATGAAGGAACTGCAGCTGCTGGTTTACACCAAAGATAAACACAAAATGTTGGAGTATCTCAGGGGGACAGGCAGCATCCCTAGCGAGGAATGGGTGACATTTTGGGCCGAGACCTTTCTTCAGACTGCTTCTTTTAATATGAAGAAGGCTCGACCCAAAATGTCATCCATTCCTTCTCTCCAGCGATGCTGCTGAGATACTCCAGATACTAAGTTGCTCCAGCATTTTGTGTCTCTTTGCGGTCACACACCTCCTCCCCCACCTGGGGTAGAATCTCACACATTGACATCATTATCCACCTCAAAACCCAGAGAACTGGAATGGAAGCACATCATCTACAACCCGAAGGCATTGTCAAAGAGGATAACAGTCAAAGAAAAGATGTTGCTTTCACGATATTCTGCACATATATTGAATAATTATTACTAAAATTAAAAAAAACTGCACAGATTTTCAATTTAGAAAAAACTGTGGCAGCTTCACTTCAATTTTTTTTCAAATCCCCATTGATTCTTTAACTTTGTGTAATTTCAGTGAAATTAATTAGAAATGAAAAACGGGGCTTTCAAATCTCCACTGTGCTCATCCTTGGCTTCAGCCACTCCCCCAAATAGGCAGTGAAAGAAATATTGAAAAGGTAGTAATTACTGGTAGCAGGAAGCATCCCTGTGCATTAATATTCATGTGGCAGAGTTGTGAACTCTCAGTGACACAGAATGAATCGGAGCAAATTTAGGAAAGTTTGCAGACAGTTTGCTGTTTATGGTTTGTGTGCCATTGTAATGGAGCAAATTTCTAAAACATTATAAATTGTGAATATACGCTTGGGACCAGCAGTGAATGGAAAATAACAGCATGGTGTTTCAACAAGGCCAACAGCAACAAAATTAATTTTCTAACACTTGATGAATTGCAATCACATAACCCATCAACAAATGAAAAAGATGTTTTCATGATGATTTTTACTCATGAAAGTGGGTCATCATAATGCTGGACAATGTACCATTTTGCCATTTCAAGCATAAATAAGTCACATAGCTAAATCAGATTCAGAGCAATGCTCTTTGATTTTGAAGAAAACAATTGAAGTGAATTCTATATTGGCAAAAGTGGGTAGAAGTAAATGACACAGTACACCATTTGTCTCTGTTGAAGTCATGGAGGAAAATGTGTAACTGCACGAGTAAAAAATGTTCTATTGCCTTCATCAATTAGCCATAAACTTTGATCGAAGTGTCTAATTTTGCCTGGCATTATGCTTGTCAATATGTTCAAATAGTTTTTGGGCTGTATCAATGAGGTACTTTGTGTAATTAATCATCCAAATCTGACCACTCTTTTGGATTTTGAGTTCATTAGGAATTTGTTTGGCTAAAACTTATTGCCGTCCTATCGTATTGCAGGGAAACAAATTCTCTGTTTCCACGACTTTGAGTACAGCCTTGTCAGCTGCACTTCAGACTCCTTTGTGAACAGCTGGGTGCTTATATCTGGGAACCAGGTATCCCAGAGTGTGGTGAGACTGAACCACACACGTATCTATAGTCACATGTGGAAATCAATGCTGGCCATTGATGGAGTTACCCAGTGGCGCGTGAAATTGCCAACATTTGGAAGTAAGATCGCTCAGTTGTGGTGTCAGAATTTTTTCAATTAACCGTGTGTCTGTCTGATAAAAATGAATTTCTGTCTTCTCTGGGAAGTTTCGAAGACTTATCTTTTTCTTTAATAAATGTACAAGTACATGAATGGGAAAAGTTTAGAGAGATATAGGCCAAACACGGGCAGGTGGGACTAGCGTAGATGGCGTGGGCAAGTTAGGCCGAAGCTGTATGACTATGACTCTACACACATTATTTCATGGTCTACACAAAGGGAGGAAGGTATATGGAATGATCTGCATTAAGAAATTGCTGGGACCCTCTGCATCTTTTCATGGTTTCATGTCAAATCGAAGATCGTTAACTTTGAAGGCCAAATGTCATTTGGGCAGTTTACCTTTTCTGACAATCATGACTCAGTTGGCAAGTCTCTTGCCTCAGAGTCAGAATGAAGATGGTTGAAGTGATCTCTGCAGACCTGTGCACAAAAGTGGAGGCTGTCAGTCAGTATAATAATGAGGAAGCACTGTCACTGTCAGAGTGGCGTTTGAACATAAAAGCTTCCATTTACTTTCTCAGGTGTCTATAAGAGCCTGTACGGTCATACTTCAAAGCAGAACAGGAGAGTTATTAAGGCCACAACAGGGAAGGAAGAAAGAAATTGGCCAGAATTCTCACTGGATGAGAATGGCAGTGAGCCAGTAGCAATTATGAAATCATGTTAAGGGTCATTTCTTTCCGGAGAGGAGAGGAAGGGCGAAAACCAACAGAGAAAAGAACATCACAACATTTGGGAACAAAGAATGTCACAGTGAGTCTTTATGTAACATAGCAATGAGTAGCGGGAACCCAGAGGATTGGGCAACTTTCAAAGGATAAAAGAAGGTGGAAAGCTGTGTGTGGAGCCAGAGGATGTAGGAGATGTTTTAAATGAATTTTTTGCATCTGTTTTTACGAGGGAGGAGGGCGATGCGGACTTAGAAATGGAGCAGGAGGGTTGTGATGTTCTTGAGCATATTGCTATTGACAGGGAGGCGGTGCTAGAGGCTCCGACAGGCTTAAAAGTGGATAAGTCTCCGGGCCCTGACGAGATGTATCCCAGGATGCTGAGAGAGGCAAGGGAGGAGATTGCGGGGGCTCTGGCACAACTTTTCAGAGCCTCTCTTGCAACAGGGGATGTACCGGAGGACTGGAGGATAGCTAATGTGGTGCCATTATTAAAAAAGGGCAGTAGGGATAAACCTGGGAACTACAGACCGGTGAGTCTGACATCGGTGGTGGGGAAGCTGCTAGAAAATATTCTAAGGGACAGAATCAGTCTTCACTTGGAGGATCGAGGGTTAATTAAGGATAGTCAACATGGCTTTGTTAATGGAAGGTCGTGTCTGACTAAATTGATTGAATTTTTTGAAGGGGTGACCAAGGAGGTAGATGGGGGTAGTGCAGTGGATGTGGTATACATGGATTTCAGTAAGGCTTTTGACAAGGTCCCACACAGGAGACTAGTCAAGAAGGTAAGAGCCCATGGGATCCAGGGCACCTTGGCAAAATGGATTAAAAAACTGGCTTATAGACAATAGACAATAGACAATAGGTGCAGGAGTAGGCCATTCAGCCCTTCGAGCCAGCACCGCCATTCAATGCGATCATGGCTGATCACTCTCAATCAGTACCCCGTTCCTGCCTTCTCCCCATACCCCCTAACTCCGCTATCCTTAAGAGCTCTATCCAGCTCTCTCTTGAAAGCATCCAACGAACTGGCCTCCACTGCCTTCTGAGGCAGAGAATTCCACACCTTCACCACCCTCTGACCGAAAAAGTTCTTCCTCATCTCCGTTCTAAATGGCCTACCCCTTATTCTTAAACTGTGGCCCCTTGTTCTGGACTCCCCCAACATTGGGAACATGTTATCTGCCTCTAATGTGTCCAATCCCCTAATTATCTTATATGTTTCAATAAGATCCCCCCTCATCCTTCTAAATTCCAGTGTATACAAGCCCAATCGCTCCAGCCTTTCAACATACGACAGTCCCGCCATTCCGGGAATTAACCTAGTGAACCTACGCTGCACGCCCTCCATAGCAAGAATATCCTTCCTCAAATTTGGAGACCAAAACTGCACACAGTACTCCAGGTGCGGTCTCACCAGGGCCCGGTACAACTGTAGAAGGACCTCTTTGCTCCTATACTCAACTCCTCTTGTTACGAAGGCCAACATTCCATTGGCTTTCTTCACTGCCTGCTGTACCTGCATGCTTCCTTTCATTGACTGATGCACTAGGACACCCAGATCTCGTTGAACTCCCCCTCCTCCTAACTTGACACCATTCAGATAATAATCTGCCTTTCTATTCTTGCTTCCAAAGTGAATAACCTCACACTTATCTACATTAAACTGCATCTGCCATGTATCCGCCCACTCACACAACCTGTCCAAGTCACCCTGCAGCCTTATTGCATCTTCCTCACAATTCACACTACCCCCCAACTTAGTATCATCTGCAAATTTGCTAATGGTACTTTTAATCCCTTCGTCTAAGTCATTAATGTATATCGTAAATAGCTGGGGTCCCAGCACCGTACCCCACTGGTCACTGCCTGCCATTCCGAAAGGGACCCATTTATCCCCACTCAGCCGCCATTTTGGATCTTGAGCTTCACAGTAGCATTGAAAAAGCCCCATCTCCATCTTGATCAGCCAAGGGGATTCCAACAAGTTTATGAAGGCATCACAGATTTTTAAAGAAACTTTGAGAACATCTTTTAATCATTTCCTCCTTCCACTGGATCGTCTCTTGTTGCGACAGAACTCAGAGTCGGATGTCTGTGTAAGAGTCAAGCATTGGGTACATGGGGAACGTGAACTGCCATTGGAACAGACTGAGTGCAATTAGAACAAAGATTTAAAGACCGCCTGGATGAATTCCAAAAATTGTTCATCCCTGTTTGGCGAAAAAATAAAACCGGGAAGGCGGCTCAACAGGGTAACGAGAGAAATCAAGGATCGTGTTAAATCAAAGGAAAAGGCATATAAATTGGCCAGAGGAAGCAGCAAAAGTTAGAACTCAACAGAGGAGGACAAAGGCGTTAATTAAGAGGGGTAAAAAAGAGTATGAAAGAAAGCTTGCTTAATATAAAAACTGACTCTAAAAGCTTCTTTAGATATGTAAAAAGAAAAAGATTAGTGAAGACAAATGTAGGTCCCTTACAATCAAAGACTGGTGAATTTATAATGGGAAACAAGGAAATGGCAGAACAGTTAAACGATTACTTTGGTTCTGTCTTCACTAAGGAAGACACAAACAATCTCCCAGAAATACCAGGGGACTGAGGATCTAGTGGAAGGGAGGAATCCACATTAGTCAGGAAATGGTGTTAGGTAAACTGTTGGGACTGAAGGCAGATAAATCCCCAGGGCCTGATGGTCTGCATCCCAGAGTACTCAAGGAGGTGGCCCTAGAAATCGTGGATGCATTCTCTCGACTCTAGGTCAGTTCCTGTGGACTGGAGGGTAGCCAATATAACCCCACTTTTTAAGAAAGGAGGGAGAGAGAAAACGGGGAATTATAGACATGTTAGCCTTACATCGGTAGTGGGGAAGATGCTTGAGTCGATAGGTGTCATAGCAGTGCATTTGGAAAGTTGTGACAAATGGGTCAAAGTCAGCATGGATTTATGAAGGGGAAATCATGCTTGACTAATCTTCTGGGATTCTTTGAGGATGTAACAAGTAAAATGGATAAGGGAGAACCAGTGGATGTGGTGTATTTGGACTTTGAAAAAGCCTTTGACACGGCCCCACACAAGAGATTAGTGTGCAAAATTAGAGCACATGGTATTGGGGGTAGGATAGAGCATAGGATTGACATGGATAGAGAACTGGTTGGCTGACAGGAACCAAAGAGTAGGAATTAATGGGTTCTTTTGAGAATGGCAGGCAGTGACTAGTGAGGTACCGCAAGGTGCTCCCCCAATCTAAAAGTGACAGTTCATTTCATAATCAATAACCTCAAATGAAATTCATGAGACACGATTCTGCACATACAAAACCATGCTGACTATCCCTAATCAACCAGTTTTTCCAAATGCATGTATATCCTTTCCCTCAGTATATCTCTCCAGTAACTTTCCTAACACAGATTTTAGGCTAACTGGTCTATTATTCCCAGGCTTTTCTTAGCAGATTTCTTTTCAAATAGAAGAACTTTTGCCACCCTTCAGACCTCCGGCACTTAATCCATGTCTAATGATGATTCATATATCTCAGCCAGGGCTCCTACAATTTCTACTCTAGGTTCTCACAATATCCTAGGATATATCTGATGAGGCCCAGAAAAATCTAATTACATTCACGTGTCTTAGGACACCCTACACCTCCTCAACCATAATACATACTATCCTTGAGATATCTTCACTTCGCCTTTATGTCTTTCTTGCAGTAATACAGAGGAGAAATATTCATTGACGATCTTACCCATCTCCTGTGGCCATATATAGATATCCACTTTGGTCTATGAGGGGCCCTCTTCTCACACTAGGTGACTTTTTTCTAATTTTATGTATATATTCTCTTTGGATGCTGCTTAATCCTGTCTGCCAGAGCTATCTCATGCCCCCATTTTGCCCTCCTGATTTCCTTCTTAAGTATGTTCCTCAATCCTCTAATATTCTTCCAGGGAAACACTTGATTGTGGTTGCCTATACCTGACTCATGCTTTCTTTTCCTGACAAGAGCCTCCATTTCTCTCCTCATCCAGGGCTTCTTACTCCCACCTGTCTTGTCCTTCGCTCTAACAGGAGCATGAACCTTGAACTCTCACACACTTTAAAAACATCCACTTTCTGGTAGTCCCTTTGCCCACAAACAATCGAGTTCCTATCTAATGCCATCAAAGTTGGCCTTGTCCCAATTTAGATCTTTAATTTTAGCTTGTGGACCAGCCTGTCCTTGTACATAAACATTTTAAAGCTAATAGAAGAGTGGTTGCCCACTAGCACGCCAGTCACTTGCTCTGCCCATTTCTTCCAGAGTAGAGCATGCTTTGCTCACTGTCTTGTAGTGTCCTCTACATATTTCCTTGTCAAATTCCACCCCATTTCAGCCCTTGGCACTAAGGCAGTCCCAATCAATATTGGGAAAGTTAAAATCCCCTTTTATGACCACCCTATTAGTCTTGCAGCTGCTTGAAATCATATTTGTTCCTCTAATTCCTGTTGAATACTTAGGGGGCCGATAGTACAATCCCAACAAGATGACTATCCCCTTTTCATTACACAGATCCACCCACAGATCCTTCAGTAATATAATCTTGGATTACAGCTGTAATATTCCCCTTAATCAATAAAGTACCTGCCGCCACTTACCACCACCACAATCTTGCCTGCAGCACCTGTGCCCTGGAACATTAAGCTATCGGTTCTGTCCCTCCTTTACCCAGGTTGCTGTAATGGCTATAACGTCTCAGTCGCACTTATCTATCCACTACTTGAGTTCATCATCCTTGCCTGTCAGGCGTCCAGCATTGAAATAAATGCTGTTTAATCCAATTTCCTCACTCATTGCCTTGCTCCTGCCTGCCCTGTCTACCGATCCTCCTGTTTTTGCCTTCTGTGCTGACATCCAGGCTCTCACCTGCCTCACTATTGGATTGGGTCCTGTCCCCTTTCCAATCTAGTTTAAACCCTCCTGAGTAGCACCAACAAACCTGTTGCTTACAATCATGTAGCAGGCATAAGATGGAGCCACATTTCTGCGGGTAGTCAGATGTGACAATAATGCTCCATAGTCCATTAATGGAGTTAACGGCTTTTGTCAGGTTGAGAAAGGCCCAGTGTTGCGATCTGCATTTTTAAAAAAGGTTGTTGCACAGCAAAGACTGTGTCTCTAAAAATGTTTAGAATCCACAATCTAATGCAGGGAACAACACTTGTACCCCGTAAGAAAATAATTAGTTACCATTTGATTTAATAACTCTCAAAGCTGTTTACACCTCTCTTACTATCTGTACGCGAGTGGATGATAAATGGAAAATATCTATCACTTTGTGCCTTTTCTTTGAAGAAGAATAACAATTTTATTCAAAGGACATATTTTAATATGATGATTCCTTTTCAGAATGAGAAATGAATACAAGTGATAGTGCTGGACATGCAGTAACACATGAATATTTTCTAAAACAAGAACAGGAAGAATAGAATCCATGCTTATTGGTATTCTCTGCTAGAGCACAGGAAACATTAGGAAAACATTCTGCTATTTTGATGGCTTTATTGACTGCTTGCTGCAAGATCACTGGTTGGATATTACCATCTTCCACCATTAGTCATCTCACCTACCGAGTCAAGTACATGGCTGTAAAAATAAATTTACATTAAAAAATTGTCATATATTTGCTGTTCATGTATAATGCAGCTCTGGCTAACCCCATTAGCAAGTGAGGGTCTGGAGTTTCTGTACGGCCCAATATCTAATTCTGTCATACAATAACCTCAGAGCACTTAACAATACCATTTGTGATATTAACCAGAAAGATGATGCCTTCAACTGTAGCCAATTAATTACATGGTGGAGTGATAACAGTGAGATAAAGCAGTACTGAATCATTTAATGTGCTGGGTTTTATTAAAATAAATGCACAGTGTAAGAATTATCAGCAAATCTCATTTTAATCTAGCTAATTTCTGGTCCACCTTGTGAAGAATACAATGTCAACAGTATTAACTCTAATGCATATAATAACTTTCATTTAAACATCACTTTCACAGAGCAAAATGTCACAAGGTGTTTGGCGGAACTATTTCTAAATGAAATTAACGCTGTACCACATAAGGATTTATTACTGCAGAGGCCCAAATGCTTTGTCAAACAATTGTTCTTCAGGACCATCTTAAACATGGATAGAGAAAGAGACCCATTTAGGAATGGGATTCAAAAGTGCAATGGGTTGGCATCCAAAGGCAGAGCTGTCAATAGTGAAGCAAGTTAATTCTAGGATGATCAAGAGAACAGAATCAGTGGAACATGGATACCCCAGAGGGCTGGAGAATGTCGCAGACATTGGGAGAGAGGCAAGAGGAAGATTTGAAAGATTAGCTGTTTACATAAATTGTACGGTTTGAAATGAATGGACAAAAAAATTGCTTATTTTCATCTGTTTTGCTTTATTAATATTGTTTTAGCAATTCATTGCCTAAAACTGAAATGATGTAAAATGAAGTTGCATCAATAATTTATCCCAGAGCAACTCCAAAGTTAAAGGTTGCATCATGTGGCAATGTTTTGTTTTGGTAGGTCTATTTTAAACCCAAAGTTTGTTGCAGAACTCTGACCCCGTGCCATCTAATAACTTTTGCAGCAGCAGCACAACGATTTGTCTGACAGTGAGCATCCCACCCTCCTCCAGTCCCTCATACCCAACCTCCTCCTTTTCACTGCATTTCAACATGTCCTCTCTGTGGTCAGCATTCCTATGAACATTCCTTTTCATGTTGATTATAGGTTGCAAATAAACTGACCAAAATGGTCTTCTTACTCTTTATATTCCATCTTTGAACTTCAAATCTCATCTCCATTTGTAATTATCTTTTACCTTCTTCAAAGTTTTGAAATTGAAACTATTCATTATCTAATAACTATCTTCAGATGTTTTTTGACTTGTCTTTTTACCATTTTTTTGGTATTCTTCCATTTCGTCGACTGAATTTCTTAAAATTGAAGAATTCTGGGCCCAATAGCAAAATCAAAGAGGACTCATCAATGGACTTCTCCTCATTGATGAGATGCAATCAATCTTCTGATCATAGCCAAATTAAGGATATAAGAAATAATTCAAAGGAGTGATTGTATATTTCATAACTCTCCTTTGACGTAAATTGCAATTTACATTCAGCGCAAATCAAGTTTCTCTGATCATTTATGCTGGTTAAAAACAAATCTCTGGGAAATGAGTCAATTCCAGATTAAATCAATCACCTTTTGAGTTAAGAACTTTGAGAAGGTTTTTAAAATTAAAGGAGTTTATTTAGCTTGAAGGACATTAGTTGGGATTATTTGTGAACAGTTAGCTTGTTTCAATTTACCCAGAAACTGACTACTTAATCGAATTGGAGAATAGTTCTGTGTGCTTTCAGTCATTTTAAGTAATTTAAAATTGGAATCTGCACAGTTGGTTATGGTGATTGAAAAATAGCTATTTTTTTGATTAAATTTTTTTTTCATTTTGAAAATTCATTTTACATGATTTGGGCTTTGCTGACAAGATGATTACTTCTTGCCTTGCAAATATTTTAGATTTGTTAGACCTTCGAAACACAGCACGGAAACAAACCCTTTGACCCAACAAGTCCACGCTGACCAGCGATCATCCCGTACACTAACACTATCCTACACAATAGGGACAATTTATAATTTTACTAAAGCCAATTAACCTACAAACCTGTACGTCTTTGAAGTGTGGGAGGAAACCGGAACACCCAGAGAAACGTCACGAGGACACAGGGAGAACGTACAAACTCCGTACAGACCGCACCCGTGGTCATGATCGAACCCGGGTCTCTGGTGTAGCAAGTCAGCAGCTCTACCACTACTCCACTGTGCCGCCTCAAGATACATCACAGTTCCTTCATCGTGCTGGATCCCTCATGAGATCCCTTATGCATTAGTATTGTGGACATAACTGCTTCAGCAGGTTTGCAGCACTTGAAGATGCTGGCTAACCACCAACTTTCCAAGGATGATTTGGCGGGGAATCCGGAGGTGGCGATACTCCAGTGCACCTGCTGATCTATTTCTTCAGGGTGATTGAGGTTGCAGGTTCAAGAAGAGCTGTCAGAATAGTTGAATTACTTACACTGCACCCGGTTAATCTTTTAACCTGGTTAACACTTTTAAACCTGTCAAAGATGGTTTTTGAAATCACGTTTTTTGAAAACAATATTGTTATTAAACGTTTCCCAATCATCCAGGTCATAGCAGATTTTTGCCCATATGCAGATACTTTGAAGTGCAACTGAACAAAAAAATCACTTTTGAAATATTGAGTAGAACTTACTGTTTGATCCACGGTTGCATACAAAGCAGGAACTCTTTCACACACCATCATGCATAACAACCTCAGTAGAACCGTCATGTTGGGGGCCGTTAATAGTATTCACAGTAGCTCAATGTTCATTAGATTTAAGTATGTTATTCTTGTCAATTGTGGTTAGGTTTGTGTAGTTTTATATTTAGCCTCTGACCACTAAATCTTATGTTCAGGATGAGTACTCTGCTTACCACAAATCACAAGTACAGTCAGCAACTACATTGGAGAGTTGACAAATAAGGAATGACTGGAAAATAAAAATAAAAGTAGCATCACAGTACCAATTGTTGACAAAAATGTATTCCACAATAATCATGCCTTTGTCTTAGCAATTATAAAAATGAAGTCAACACGTATAAGCAATCTGTTTAGCGAGTTATTTCTCTTAAAAGCATTACAAGAACAGTGTACTCCATCGTTACATTGAAGAAAATATTATTTCATATGATTTAAACCATTGCCACATAATTCATTTTTGCAGCTTATATAAAATAAAATGAATTTGCGAGCTTAAATAAATTTTGCATATATCAGAGTCAAAGAGTCATAGAGTGATGCTCTAACACCCTTCGGCCTAACTTGCCCACACTGGCCAACATGTCCCAGCTACACTAGTCCCACCTGCCTGCGCTTGGTCCATATCCCTCCAAACCTGTCCTCTCCATGTACTTGTCTAACTGTTTCTTAAATGTTAGGATAGTCCCAGCCTCAACTACCTCATCTGGCAGCTTGTTCCATACACCTACCACCCTTTGTGTGAAAAAGTTACCCCTCAGATTCCTTTTAAATCTTTTCCCCTTCACCTTGAACCTATGTCCTCTGGTCCTCGATTCCCCTACTCTGGGCAAGTGACTGTGCATCTACCCGATCTATTCCTCTCATGATTTTATGCACATTATTATTGCATTAAAGCAAAATAATCCACCATTCATCATATTAATGTAACCCCTACCTAATTTCTATCAAAATATTTACTTAAGTATATTTATTCCTTTAGGAAAGTTTCTTAAAATTATAATTGTTCTGCTCTGTTGCGTAATATATTCATGATATTTACAATGAAGACAGCCTAAAAGCTCTGCACAAGCACAATTCATCGTGTTGGAACTGAATTTAGCTGAAGGCTTGGGAATACAAAAAGTATATAACCATTGCCATGGCTTACCTAATCGTACTTGATCAGCAATTTTGCAGGCAGAAATCGCAATAAGTCCATCGTCAGTTTATAGAGGAAGAATATAAATAGATCCTAGCACTGTCAAATTGCAGTACTAATTAGACAGACTAATTACATATGGCATTACCCCAAACTATTAAAATGCAATACACAACACTATGTAATTCTCTTTTTAAATTTTTTTCCCTGTGGATCTTTGTTTTGGGATCTTTGCACCATTTGTCACTCACCAAATACGTTTAGCAAACTGAATTACGGGTCTCTAAATTACAAGGAATGGTGCAACTTTGCTCTGTTACTAGGTGTCGAAGATGAAAAGATGAACACTGATAATTTAGGATCCCTCCTCCTTTCTTTTCCCAAGTGATGCTTCGTCTCTGCACGTTGCTGTAGCTGAGAACGCTAGCATAGTTGCTCTCCATATAATGATGAGATCTTAAAAACTACCAATTGTGTCATATACATGATATTTTACCAACTTGCTTCCAGCCCATTAGTTCTCAATCATATCATATCATATCATATATATACAGCCGGAAACAGGCCTTTTGGACCCTCCAAGTCCGTGCCGCCCAGTGATCCCCGTACATTAACACTATCCTACACCCACTAGGGACAATTTTTACATTTACCCAGCCAATTAACCTACATACCTGTACGTCTTTGGACTCACAATGTTTAACATAAATAGATAAAATAATATTGAGAGAAAGAGGGTGTTTGTATTTTGGAATATTATTGTAACCATGATGAAACAAAACCCAATATTAAGATGATCACGACAAAGTATAAATATTCAGGATTGAACGTTATGGTTGCCTTGATATTTCTTATTTCTTTACAGCATACTAGGAGGACATTCAGTCATCAAGTCTAAACCAGCTCAGAACAACTCAGCAACTCCCTTCCCCAACGTATTTTCTCTGTAACGTATTCTCACGAGGTTCCCTTCAACTTGTCCCGATTCTGCCGTTTACCTACACACTGTGGGCAACTCACAATGGCCTGTTATCCTGCCATGTCCCTGGGACGTGGGAGGAAACCAGAACAATAGGGGGAAACCCTCACATTCAGAGAGAGAATTGGCAAACCACACACAGCCTGGTCTAGAGGTCAGGATTGAACTTGGGTCACTGGAGCTTTGCAATGGGCACTTGCCACCCTAAATGCCTATCAATGGATAAAGTAGGCTGATGTTCTGGAGCCTATTTGGTACTATTTATGAAATCACAAGTACAAAGTGCATGAGACCTGAATGCAGTGTGGCCTGAAAGGTGAACCTGAGCTAATTACATTCTTGTTAGACTATCAGTGACATTTTACTGCATGATATGAATATTTTAGTTTAATAGGAGTTAGCAGCAAAGGTGTGGAGGCTCTTGTCAATTTGGCAAATTATGATTTCTACTTTGAAGTAGAATTCAGTCCTATTGTAGGACGATGCAGTGATCTCATCCATATATTACTAAAACTCATCTTGTTTGTTTGATCCTTATTTTTGTGTCCCCGTCACACGATAGCGTGACAATTTTAGGACCACCTTACTCATTTTCCTGGGATCACCTTAATGCAAGTTTCATTCAAATTGGTCTTATATTTTTAAAGTTAGAGACATTATAAAGTTTAAAAATTACCCTTTCCAAGTCCCTGGCCGTCAGACGCATTTGGCGTCACAATGGGACCCGTCCGAGTGACAGGAGTGGCGGCCAATGAGGGGGGGGGGGTTCGGGCTGATGAACTGCTCCATCCTCCCTGAATGCCCAACCCCCCTCCTCCCCTCCCCCTCCACTCACCCACTCCATCCCCCCTCAACCCCCTCCTCCCCTCCCCCCTCACCCACTCCATCCCACCTCAACCCCCCTTATCCCTCACCCCCCAACTACCCACTCACCCGCTCCCCCCCCCACCCCCCCCTGCCGGGAGGACGAGCTGCGTTTTCAATGTCAGTCCGTGCGTGCGCAGTTGGGGTTACCTACGATATTTCCACTTTGAGATGATGTAAACGGCAGCGACCCTTAGCGAGCCGCAGCTCGCTTCCGGCCACGTGAGGAGGGATGGAGTGGTTGAGTGGGAGTGGGGGGCGGGGGGGGAATAAAGGGGGTTGAGGGGGAATGGAGTTGGGTGAGTGCGTGAGGGGGGGTGAGGAGAGGGGGGGATAAGGGGGGTTGAGGGGGGATGGTGTGAATGGGTGAGGGGAGAGGTAAGGAAGAGGGTTGAAGGGGGATGGAGTTGGTGAGTGGGGGGAGGGGAGGAGGGGGGGATAAGGGGTTGAAAGGGGATGGAGTGGGAGAGTGGGGGGGAGGAGGGGAGATAAGGGTGGTTGAGGGGGATGCTGTATGTGAGTGGGTAAGTGGGGGGAGGAGAGGAAGGGGAGCTTGGGGGAGGGGAGGGTGCTAGACCAATGCAGGAGAGATTTGGAGGGCTGAGGGGGGATGGAGTGGGTGAGTAGGGGGGAGGGGAGGAGGGAGGTTCAGGGGGGATGGAGTGGGTGAGTGCGGGGAAGGGGGAGGGGGGAGGACCGGCGCCGTCCCGGCTTGCCCCGCGCCTGACCTTCCTCCCGTGGTGCAGAGCGGCGGCAGAGGGTCCAACATGACGGCCGTTGCCGCCCTTCGCCGCCCTTCACCGACGATCGCCACCATGCTGCAGAAGTGGCTTCTGGCTACAGCGCTGGCAACATGGGGCTGAGATGAGTGGTTCGCTCTCCCCTTCCCTGACCCTCCTCGACCGCCCACAGCCCCGGGGGACACTCCCCGCCCGGCAACGGGCTTTGTCAGTTGGAGAGGGTTGCCCCAGGAGAGGCCCGCAGGAGAGATTTGGACCCAATGGGTCCACCTCAGTCTAGTAACATATAAAACTGAGAATCCCTCTGTAAACTATGCTCTAAGCAGTCAGTGTTGAATTATTGCAAAGACCAATGACTGAGGTGTTTATTAGTGTGTTTCACGGAGTTGCTTGGGGATTTCCTGATTTATTGCTAATCTATCACACAACATAGCAGCATAAAAATATCAAGAATGAAAATATGAAAGTCTTTGAAACTTGAAATCAATGACTTTTTGTTATTCCATATCGTGGGATATATAGCAGTTTAGTCTAAATCTGGTTGGTAGTTAATATTCTGACTTTCAAGGAGCATACAAGGCAGACCCATACAACATTGGAACATGCCCTCCAGCTCACCTTGTCCATGCCGACCAAGTTAGCATACTGGGCTGGTCCCATTCGCTTGCATTTGACTCATTGCCTTCAAACCCTTTTTATCTCTATATCTCTTGAAGTGTCTTTTGCAAATCATAATTGTATCTGTTACTATAGATTTCTCTGACACCCTGGGAAAAAGACTCTGATGGTCTTGTCATCACATCAGTCAGGTCATCCCTCGGCCTCCTATGCTCCTAAGAAAAAAATCTCAGACTGCCCAACTTCTCCCTTTAGCTCGAGCCCACAAGCCCAGGTAACATCCTGGTGAATCTCTTTGAACCTAATGACATCCTTCCTCAGGCTGGACAACCAGAACTGCACACAGTAAGACAAGTTGGTCTCACCAACGACTTGTGCAGCCGAATCAATGCATAGATGGATGGGTATTCACAGCACCATTATTCTCAAATCAGTTTCAAATGAAATTAATGAAAATATTTTATAAAGCTCCATCAAAGTCCCAATAAATAATGTACAGACGAAAAGGACTTAGCAGCATTACTTTAGAAATACAAGCTAACAGACAATACAATAGAATTCTTGAAGGTTGTTACTAAATTTATGGACATATAATATCTTCAATTGGATATAAAATCTCTGAGATTTCAGAAGACACTTAATAAAAATTCTATATATGTGTCTATCAAGGAAATTAGAGTACAAATAATAAACAATAAATTGAAGTGGCTCTGTTGGAAGTTGACTGCAATGAAAAGTGGATGGTAATATTCTGGTTTAGAAATCAAGAAAAAAGAGTTGCACTTTGATTCTCCTGTTTTATTTATGTTATTTTTTTTAAATCTGGAAAAGAGCCTTCCTGGTGGTATAACGTTTATCAATAACATTAGATATCAGTGAAAATATGATTTAAAAGGATCTGAGCCTGTAAGGTGAGTGGGCTTTGGCCTGAACATTTAATATATTTCCTGACAATAACAGTAAATACCATGAAAAGATGAAAAATGAAGTAATATAAAATGCATCCGAGGAAAGCTTTTGTATAAGCAAGAATGGAAAGAAAAATAAATTTTGGATGGGATAATTGAGCTATGACTAAAACTATTCAGGTTATTTTAATCTTGTACATCTCTTAGCTTAAGATCTCATTTGGAATATTATGCTAAATAAGGGTCTCTCATATGCTGGTAAGCATTTAGAGGATAGCCTTAAGAACATCCCAGTGAATCTCTTAGGGCAGTATGATGGCGTAGTGGTAGAGCCACTATCCTCACAGTGCCAGAGACCTGGGTTTGATCCTGACTACGGGTGCTTGTTTGTATGGAGTTTGTACGTTCTCCCCGTGACCTGCGTGGATTTACTCCAAGATCTACAGTTTCCCCCCACACTCCAAAGACGTACAGGTTTGCAAGTTAATTGGCTTGGTATAAATGTATAAATGTAAAAATTGTCCTTGGTGTGTAGGACAGTGCGGGGATCGCTGGTCGGTGTGAACGTCGTGCCGAAGGGCCTGTTTCCGCGCTGTATCTATAAACTAAACTAAACTAAACTCCTCTGCACCCGTTCCAACTTAATGACATCCTTCCTATAGCTGTGGTACAAAGTGGTACTCCAATTTGGTCTTACCAATGATTTGTGCAGGTGCATCAGTACTTAAATGAATAGGTAGTAATCCATTATCATCAAAAAGAAAGGCAAAGGTAGTGGAAGTACTTTCAGGATATTTCACCTGCATTTGTAAAGCAGGGAAATGCACTAACAATGTTAATAGGCTCTGAAGCAGATTAGGTAAGAGGAACTGTTTTCTCATTCAGTTTATATGTTTGGAGTAGCTGGTGACTTTGCAAGTATCTAACGCAATGTTGTTTAATTTCTTTAAACGCACCAGGTTAAGATTAGAAATGAAGGTGAAAGCAATAAGCATAGACATGGATGATTAAATACTTTATTGAGCACTGGGATAAGGTACATGCTATTTATAGGATATGGCTGGTTGGGGTTGTATAAATAGATTAATATCCTGTAGGTTCACTGATTTAACTTCGGTTCAGTGAAAAATCCCACAAAAAAATTGTTGTCTTATCACATTAGGTTCCAGAATCCTTGGTGTTGGATTGCACTATTGTGGAAAGGTTGCTTTTCATTGTTACTTTAGAGTATTATTTTCAGAGGTCAGAAAGACCACCAAAATCACAATAAACAAATGGAATGTTTTCTGTAAAATATTGGTCTGTAATGCTTGTTTTTTTCCCGATCTAGCAACCTCTCAACCCTTTTTACATCTCATGGGAATTTGCCATTTGTAGATCAACATCATCATTATTGCTCTGCTGCTGTTGGTATTCACATTTTGGAATCTACTTTAATGTCTGTGTTATACTTATTTCTATAATAGGTGGCAGGTGATAGGTTGACACCTTTTATCAAGTGAAGCTGGAAATGATTGGCTTACCAATTACAAGGCGAAACATGTTTCATGTTCCACAATGTTTTTTTCCCTTCACTTGAAAACTGGATTACAGCATCTAATTTTCCTCCCTTGTTGCTAAATGTTTTCATTATATTGAGCACAAACAACAAAAAGTATTGGATTTTAAAAGTACAAATTAATTCACCTCACTTTTATTATTATATTATTATATTATTTCAGGTCAGCACAATTAATAAAGAATTTTTCAGTCTAAGAAATGCATTGAAAAGTAAAGTATTTACCAACTAAGTGTCATTAACTCTTCTCAATGACATCCATCAAATGTGTAACAACGGTGTTACAGTTTTCCTTTTTCTCCCCCCCCCCCCCAAAAAAATGTATTGTTGCTAAAAACGGAAAAATATTGCACTCAAGAAAAATTTAAATTGATCTTCAGGTTAACCACCCTAATTCAGATGTAGCCTTTAAATCCATTACAAATTATCCAGAACGCCTCTGCAATTTATTCTGGATAACCGTGCACTACTTATGTGCTGCTGTGTAAAATATAGAGATCAAGAGAAAGAGACTTCAAAAGTATGACTTGAGTTTCTTCCTTGAACTCCAAACTTGAACATCCACGAACAAAGGAGCCTGCAGAAAGTGGTGGACGTTGCCAGGTCCATCATGGGGATTGGCTTCCCATCATTGAAGGGATATGCAGGAAGCACTGCCTCAAGAAGGTAGCTAATTAAATCAAAGACCAACACCACCCTGGCCACGCTCTCACCTCTCTGCTACCAGAATGTACCTGAGAACCATTACCTCCAGGTTCAAGAACAGCTTCTTGCAGTCAACCATCAGGCCGTTGAACCATACTGCACAACGCTAACCACTGCACTATCTCAGCACTGAACTAATATAGACTTATTATATTTATTCACAAAATGCTGGAGTAACTCAGCAGGTCAGGCAGCATCTCAGGAGAGAAGGAATGGGTGACGTTTCGGGTCGAGACCCGACTGAAGAAGGGTCTCGACCCGAAACGTCACCCATTCCTTCTCTCCTGAGATGCTGCCTGACCTGCTGAGTTACTCCAGCATTTTGTGAATAAATACCTTCGATTTGTACCAGCATCTGCAGTTATTGTCTTATATATAGACTTATTATGTTATTGTTAATTGTATAATTATTTGTTGTGTTGTTGCGTTAATGTCCCTGTAAACCTATGACAAATAAGAATTACATTGCTCCATCCTGGTGCACATCACACTTAAACACTCTTGACTCTTGGAAAACTATTTATTTCGAGACAAGGAAGAGGTCAAATATTTCTGTGGACTCGGCAAGCTTAGTGTGGACTGCCCTGGTCGTCAAAGTAAATGGGACCTCCTGGCAGAGGGATTACACAGCCAGACACTTGCATCAGTGGTCGGCACCAAATTATTATCCTACTCCATAATTTCAAGAATGAAAACAAAACTTGTATTTTTATTGGAGACATGAGAACCTACAGATTCCGGAATCTTGAGCAAAACACATAGTGCCGGAGGAATTCAGCATCTGTGCAGAGAATGGACAGAAGATATTTCGGGTCAGGATCCTTCTTCAGGCTTGTATTTATATTGTGCTGTTAAATATTCCAAAATATTTTCAGGTGCTTCACAGAAGCTATGCAAATACTGAATATGAGTGAGTAGTTACAAATTTATATTCCAAGTTTGCTTTGGTGTATTTTGTAAGTAAAAATATATTCTCAAAAAAATGCATTTATGTTCTGGGGTCTTTCAAGTTATCCCAGAATATCATGGATCAGTTGTTCTCTGATCTGATGTTTCAAGCGAGCCTCCCATCCAGCAGAATGGTCCTTGCACAGAAACATAAGTATCTAGAACAGGAGGAGGCCACATGGCCCCATTACACCCTTACCCTTAAGTGAGATTGTGGCTAGTAATCTGTGCTTTCAGCCCAATCTCCAATCTCTTTGATATTCGGTCTCCACCTTGAATAAACGGTGTCTGATCTTCTGCACGCCGTTGCAGTGGACGATCCCAAGGATTCGTAGCCATCTGTGCAAACGAACATTTATTCATATAACCTCATGGTGTCCTTTAGTGAACTGTTTCCACCCTCCTTATTGTTCATTTCCCAAGCTGACTTTGTATCAGCAATAAATTTGAATTGCACGCTGTTGTACAAAGTCGTACACTGTCATTGAGGTTGTTAAAGTAGATTGTAAATAACTGTACTAAATCTATAGTATTAAAACTTGTGGTAACATGGTAAAACATATTCTGCTAATTTAAAAATGACCTGTGTATTTGTGATTATTTTCTGATACTAATCCTATATCCATGCTGATATGTTGCCAATATCCCTGTGAGCCTCTATCTTCATGTAATGACTTATTTTGAAGCATCTTATCAAATTCCAATTGAAAATCCAGTCACATAATGTCTACTGGACCCCTGTTTAAACCCTGCAAATATATCCTGAAATTTTAACGTTAGCTTTTGAATCTGACAAAATACATTTTCCGGTGTCCTTTCACTGCATCTTCAATAATGGTTTCCAGCATTTCCCAATAATTGATGTGAAACAATCAGCTTGTTCTTCCCTACTTTTTCTTTCCTCCATGTTGTGTACTATGGTGTTACACTCATTATTTTCCAATCTATTTAGACTTTTCCAGAACCTAGTAGATTCTTAAACACTTGTTAGATGGTACAAAATCTTTGACCAATTGATTCTGATGGGGAATGTAGCACTGCAGGGAAGACAGGAAAGAGAACACGTTTTTTAAACTATTTTGTTTTTCTCTAATGCTTTTCTTTTAGTTTGAAGTGATTCTGTGTTTTAGGCTGATTCTATTTTTTTATTATTTTTTATTATCGCATTGTAGCTCACAATAAGTACATGATTTACAAAAGGCTAGTATGCAGGGAAGCAATTGATTAGGCAATCTAAAAGAATATTCTTGTATTTTTATGCAGGAAGTGAATCAAAGAGTAGGAAATGTATGCTTCATTTATATAGGGGATTAGTTAGATCTTATCTGCAGTATTGGTGTTCCTGTTTAAGGAATGATGCTTGCGCATTGGCAGCAGTTCAGAGAAGGTTTACTATTCTAAAGATAGATACAAAAGTCTGGAATAACTTAGCGGGACAGGCAGCACCTCTGAAGAGAAGGAATGGGTGATGTTTCGGGTTGAGACTCCTCTTCAGGTCTGAAGAAGGGTCTCGGCCTGAAAAGTCACCCATTCCTTCTCTCCCAAGATTCCTTCTCTCCAGCATTTTGTGTCCACAGAAATAAATCCTTTGGGCCAACTTGTTCATGCTGAACAAGATGCCCCTTATATGCTCGTCCCACCTGCCAGTGTTTGGCCCATATTCCTCTAAACCTTTACTACCAATGCACAATATTCCAAATGTCTGAAATCTAGAGCCAGTTATGTAAAGAAAAGTTTCAGAGCGCTGTACATAATAATTGATTTTCATTCAATTGCATTGTTTTCAAGAAACAATGAAAATAAAGAAACAATTTCTAGATTCCTCCACAGGGAGGAAACTATTTCTCCATACCCAATTTATAAAGACTTCTCTCCCGAGATGCTGCCTGACCCGCTGTGTTACTCCAGCATTTTGTGTCTACCTTCGATTTAAACCAGCATCTGCAATTTTTTTTCCTGGACCTATTTCTGTGCTTCTGTTCACTCTACAGAAAGGGATGGGGAAATGGCAGATGGAGTTTAATCTGAGCAAGTGTAAAATGTTGCACTTTGGGAGGTTGAATATAAGGGGAAGGTATACAGTTGATGGCTGGAGCTTTTACAACATTGATGTGCAGAGGGATCTTGAAGTCGAAGTCCAAAGCTCCTTGAAAGTGACAATATCTTTGGTCGCCCCAGTACAGAAAAGATATGGACGTCTTGGAAAGGGTGCAGAGAGGTTCGGCAGACTGCTGCTTGGATTGTGTGGTATTAGATGCAAGGAGTGGTTGGACGGACTTGGGTTGTTTCCTCTGGAATGCCAAGGGAGGTTGAGGGAGGACCTGATAGAAGTATATAAAAGCATGAGAGGCATAGATAAGGTGGATAGTTAGAACATTTCCCCCCAAAATGTCAGAGTTGAGAGGGGAAACATTTAAAGGAGATGTGCAGGAAAGTTTTTTTTGTACACAAGGGGTGGTGAGTGCCTGGGGTGAAGGAAACAGTGTGTCTTCTGCCAACATGTAATCCATACCCCTCCATTCCCAGCAGATCCAGATAGGCATATGGATATGCTGGGAATGGAGGGGTATGGATTACATGTTGGCAGAAGACATTCGTTTAATATGTTCGGCACAGACATTATGGGGCAGAGACCCTTTTCCTGTGCTGTACTTTTCTCTGTACTATGTTCTATCTGGGGTCACAATAAATGAAATCATTTTGTATAAAACATGGAGGCCAAACACTGCACAGTGTAAGCACACAGCATAAGCATGAAGCTGTCACAACATAATGTTATAAATGATGCCGGCTGATGATTATTACAATGACTTTTGTCATGGATTTAAACGTGCCATGACAACTGTAATCCATCTTTCTGATTTATTGCTTTAGTCAAAGTAGCAATTTCCAATTTAACTCCTACTTCATCCATTGTCCATGGAAGTTCAGACCCCACCAATACTCATTTTATTTACCTCCCCTTCCTATCCAAGTTACGTAACTGATTGGAGATATCGTTGTCGTGAAGACCAGGCAGTTTGTATGGTGGGTGGCAGATCCCTCCACCCTGGTTACTGCCTGGGAGTGACATAGAAAAATGCACCCATCCTACCTGCAGCTGCTGCCAATTTGCATTCAGTCCTGTGAGAATCGCTAAACTGCAGAAGCTGGGAATCTGAATGACAGAGTCATATTTGACACCAGTCTTCACTGAGAATAGATCTGCTGCAGAGCCATATAATCTGAACAGTGAAAAGCTGTTTTGCGTATTATGCAGGCAAATAATACTATACATGAGTACATCAGGTAATTTAACAGAGACAAAAAGCAACTGCTGGCAGAATATAATGTTGCACCTACAGAGAAACTGCAGTTAAAAAGTGCAAGAGCTACAATGTAGGTAGGTTACAAAGAAGATCGAGAATTCAACCCAAGTATGAGAGGTCAGTTTAAGAGTCTCTTTAACAGTGGAGAAGAGAAGGGGTCCCCGAATTTTCCAACACATGTTTTCAAGTTTTTACACTTCTGCGCAATGAGAGATTATAAGATCATGAGTGATAGGAGTAGAATTAGGCCATTCGGCCCATCAAGTCTACTCTGCCATTCAATCATGGCTGATCTATCTCCCTCCGAACCCCATTCTCCTGCCTTCTCCCCATAACCTCTGACACCTGTACTAACCAAGAGAGGGGGGAGAAGAAAGAAGGACCGGGTGTGAGTGATACTTAACTCTGTTGGCAGGTTTCCTGAGACAGCAGGAAGTGTAAATGGTTAATGGAGGAGGGGAAGGTGTGGGGAGGGGGAGGATGAGGGGAGGTTGATAGTGTGATGGATTGGGCTGCATCTAGAACTCTGCAATTTCTTGCAGTCCTAGACAGAGCAGTAGCCATGCCAAGTTCTGGTGTATTCAGATAAGTTACTTTCCATGGTACATCTGTGAAAATTGTTAAGAGTCATTGAAGTCATGTTAAATTTTGTTTGGTCTTCTGTGGACATAAAGACGTTGGTGTGTTTTCTTGGCTGTTGCTTCAACGTGGTTAGACCAGGATAAACTGATCCTGCATGGTGATATTTACACCAAGGACCTTGAAGCTGTCGATCATCTCCTCTTGGGCACCATTGACACAGACTGGGACATGTAATTCATCCCTGGATGGAGGCTCCATGTACAGCGACTGAAAGGAGTCAATTGAGGAGGATCTGGCGATGATTTCTCTGTGGCAGACAGCAGGAAGATTTCTCTGGAGCCACAATTAGACTTGTCTGCTTTCTTGAAAAAATAGTCACAATTACTACATTGCTGAGGTCCCCTACAAGATATTCAAAGATGTGGCAAAGATACAACAAAAAGCCCTTCGGCCCATTGAGTCTGTGCCAACCTTAAGAAATACTTTACCCTAATCCTAAACTAGTTCCATTTTTTTATTCTCCAACGTTCCCATAAACTCTTCCCAGATTCTACCACTCACCCAGACGAGAGCATTTTATGGCCATTACCAGTGGCCAATTAACTGAACAACTTGCGTATCTTGGAATGGGGAAGAAACCTCATGAAAGCCATGTTGTCACAGGGAGAACAAGCAAACTCTGCACAAATATCACCAATGATCAGGATTTTAAAAAAGACACAACGTGCACAGCAGGTAACTCAGTGACTCAGCAAGTCAGGTAGCATCTCTGGAGAACATGCATAAGTGACATTTAGGGTTGAAACCTTTCTTCAGGATCGAATTTGGGGTCTGTGCTGAGAGGCAGCAGCTGTATGAACTGTGTGACTGTGGATGGGGAGGCTGTGGAATTGTGACTGCAAGCCAGTGCCTGCCACAACCCATCTGGTCCTGGTTCTCCACAGTCTTGTGTGAGCCAGAACAATAAATTAAGTGTTATCATGCAGATTGAGTATAGCTTGAAGGGAATGCATTTTGGGAAATTAAGGCTGAAGTCTAAAATTACTACTTATCTGTAGTTTCTCTTTTATCTCTATGGAGAGAATCTTGTATGGATAATTGGCTGTTTTCTCACGTAATCACCTCTGGCCTGTCAGCCGGCATGATACGTGCTTCGTCTGGCCAATTCTTCTAAATAGCCTGCTTCATTTACTCAATTATAATTTGATCACTTAAAAGTATTTTTCTGGAGGTCCTACAGTTGTCATATTTTTTTAATAGCAAGCATGGTGCTTGTTCCATTTTACATATCAAGGTAGAATCATAGAAACTTAGATATTCATAAAAGATCGGATGGCTCTCAGTTAGTGATTATGCAGGTGATTAACTGTAGGTGTCTGCGTGGGATGAATGAAAAACTGCGGGCTACTGAATAGACAAGTAACAGTGTGAGTAAGAAACTGCCTGACTGAATGGCGATTATGTACGTGGGAGGTCTGTACTCAGCCAAATTCTCTGCTGAACTATTACTGAAACCACAAACTTCTATAAAGGGTCTCAGCTTTTTTTACTAGCAAGTGAGTCCTTAGAGTGTAACCACCTCTCGAGGATAGCGACATGTGATGTGGGTCTCCATATTGCCAAGGTCAGCATTTTTACTGTCCATTCAGAAGTTAACGATGATTTTTATATTGGCAATAGTCTTTGTGGTGTGGGGACACCAGCAAGGCTGGTAGGTGAAAGGTTCCAGGGTTTTGAACCAACAGTGATGAGGGAACAATAATGCCAAGGTGGTGCTGACATGGAGAAGAACTTCCATGTGAACATATGAATTGGGAGCAAGAGTAGATCACTCATCGCCTCAAGATCGCTGTACCATTTCAGAAGATCATAGGCTGATCTGATTTTAACCTCAGCTCTGCATTCCCATCTACTCACAGTAATCTTTCTCTCCATTGTTTAACAACCATCTATTTACATCTGTCTTAAAATATTTCAGAAACCCTGCTTCCATCGTAGTCTGAGGAAGACTCATGGCCCTTGGAGAAATAACTTTACCTTATCTTTGCTGTAAATGGTCGAGCCCTTATTTTTAAACAGTGATATCTGATTCTAGGTATTCCTACAAGAGGAAACATATTCTTCACATGTATCCTGTCCAGACCTGGCTAATTCAATATAATGTGGAAAAATGTCAGAGGAAAAATAAGATGATCAGAATGCCCTTGTGCATCATCTTAAATGTTTCTGTCAAAACATCTACTAAACTCCAACAGAAACAACAGATAAATTCCAACAGGCTGTCCAACTTTAGTCTCGCCTGGCAACTCACCCACTACTCACCCCTCTACTCAGTGAAATTCAAAGTCTTCCAGCAATTTTGACAACCAGTGTAGATGTTCAAACAATTAATGGTTAGAAGAAAATGCATTGGGACAAAATCCAATAAAATGGCAGGGTGTGGCCTTTTCCTGCTCTCTGATTTAAATCAGAATTCTCAGATATTGGAATTCTGCTGGTGGAGGGAGGTTGATTATTTATTTTTGAACAACTTGATTTTGTAACCATTTCTCGCCAAATCTTTTGTGAATTGTTTTATGTTAAATAACAGTCCAAACAATTGAAACTGCCTCGAGGATCACAGGTTTTCTTTTTCACTCCTCCTCTGATGAGTTTCTTGTTGCTTATTTAAGCGTTTATTCACAAGTGGTGTGATTCAGACTGTGCTGTTGAACTGATACTGGTTTAGACCTATGATTTTCGGTATTGGGCTAAATTTACGTACTTGTGGGGATTAGGTTTTTCTTAATTGAGAAGTTGAAGGAGAACCATCTGCATTATAATCAGATATTTGAAATGTGCAGAGATATAATTGTTTCAATTATAAAATCCCCATGTCAGTTGCAAAACAAAATCTTGTCCGAAACATCTTGATTTAAAATAAGAAAAAATGGTTGTAATACGACAGTGCCATTTATAATTATTACATGTATTATAGAATCATAGTTTTACAACACGGAAACGGCCCTTCGGCCCAGCTTGCCCATGCCGACCAAGATGCCCCATCTACACTGGTCCCACCTCCCCACGTTTGCCCCATATCCCTCTGAACCTTTCCTATTCATGTACTTGTCCAAATGTGTTGTAAATGTTGTTATGCTTTTTCCTTAACTATCTCCTCCGGTATATACCTACCCCCCTCTGGGTGACAATGTTGCCCCTCAAATTCGTATTAAACCTTTTCCCTTCTCACCTTAAACCTGTGTTCTCTGCATTTGAATTATATTGGCAAAAAAACACACTGTGTACTAGTGGTCTGGAATAATAAGGGCACCATGGAAAGTACATTAATGTTGGCAGGGACTAAGACCAGGCATCTGTCCAAGGGAGAAAGAATGGGACCAAATGGGGAACCCATGTGCTTCCAGGAAAGCAACAAAAGATATAATTCAAATGCTTCTCCATCTCAGCCTGGAAATTTGTTGTGAATAACAAAGGCTGTCAAAACTGCACACAAAGAGTTCTGTGCGGTACTGTTTAGAATCTCTCATGTGCGGTTTTTATTTCTTACCAAATAAACAAATAAAATTGAATGTAGTTTGAAATACTTGGAAAGCTTTGTACTGACAATTTTATTTTTTTATATATTTCAGCCTAAACAGAGAACTTCACTAATTTCCTCACAAGAGGTGTACAGACCAAGTCATGTTTATGATCAGTCAGAGGTCAGTTCATCTGCAGGCTATGCCAGCGTTAACACCACACCTCCCATTAGCCCTGCCAACTATTCTATTGGATCGATGGAGGGCAGCGATATAATAGGTAAGCTAACAGTTTGGAATAGATTATAGATTTTTGGTTTCCTGCTTTGTGTATGCTTTATATGTACTTGTCATTGTTTACATACATTGAGTATATTTTAAATAGTTTATAGCCCAACACAACTACATTATTGCAACAAATTAAAAAATATATGGTGTATTCTTTTGAAAGGATCTCAAAGTAGCTAACAAATCAAAAGAATAATTCAGATGGAACAGCCAGTTTGAAATGCATTGTAAAGTCTAAATGGGATAATCCACTATCTGTTTTGCCTAATCAAACAGTTCCTATTCAATGCATTCTCAATAGACCTCGCAAAGCACTTTAGGGTACATACATAAATACAAATAAATATAAGTTTTGAAATACAAATCTGGGGCAGGAGTCGGTTATTAAGCCATTTGACCCTGCTCCACCATTGAGTATGATCCTGACCAACCTAACTGCCTGTGAAGAAACAAGGAACTGCAGATGGTGGTTTACAAAAGAAGACAAAGTGCACAGTAACTCATTCCTGGAGAACATGGATAGGTAACATTTTGGATCTGGACCCTTCTTCAGACTGATTGTATAGGGGTGGGGGGGAAAGAAGAAAGCTCGAAGAGAGGAGGGGCAGGACAACGTGTAGCTGGTAATAGGTAAACATAGGTGAGAGATTAAAAAAAAGGTGTGAGACAAAGTATTGAAGAGTTGCTAACTGGGGAAGGAATGTAGATGAAGGGGAAGGGAGGCACCTATTACCTGCCATGCTTTCTCCTTCCCCTCGCCTCTTCTAACTTTCTTTGCCCCCCCCCCACTACAATCAGTCTGAAGAAGGGTCCTGACCGGAAAGGTCACCTACCCATGTTCTCCAAGGATGCTGCCTGACCTGCTGAATTACTCCAGCACTTTGTACCTTCTAACTATAATCTCTACTTTGCATTCCTGCTTCTCCATGATAACCTTTCATCCTTTGCTTATTATGAATCTATCTCCCTCACACTTAAAAAAAATTCAAACAGTATGCTTCCACCACCTGTGAGGAAGAGCATTCCAAAGATTTCCAACCTTCTCGGAGAAACTAAAGTCCTCTACCTCTACCATAAATGAAGGACACCTAATTAAATAATGCTTTTAGTTCTAGAATCTTAGGCAAGGTGTTATTCTGATCTATCTCAATTGGGATATTTGTTCAATAGTCACACTGCATCTTAAATGTTTGTTTCTAATTGGTATAAAGTCTTCAATATATTCAAACTCCAACCCTATCATTCATCTCTTATCAAGTATCACAACTGAACAAAGTCTGTGACTCCTGCAATATATGTAGCATCAGTTGTCGCTCATATCACATAGGATTAAAAGAGTTATGCTTATTTTGTTTCCCCCTTACAGGGCTACACACTGACACTGAAATGATTATACATGTTATCATTCTAAATATGTTGATTTTAGTGAAATAAAAAAACAAATTACAAGCTAAATTATTGACCTAGATTATCATCTTGATATCCATTTGTCCCCCACTCAGCTGATTTGGATCCATAAGGCCAATCTGCTCCCTGAGAGTATCCTGGACCCAATCACCGAGGCCTTGCATACATGGCTGGTAAAGCATATTGGATCATGTGGCAAGCATTGAAATAAACAATTAAAACATACAACAATTTACAAAAATCATAATCATAAGATTATGTGATAAGAGCAGAATTAGGCAAATCGGCCCATCATGTCTACTCTGCCATTCAATCATGGCTGATCAATCTCGCCCTCCTAAACCCATTTTCCTGCCTTTAAAAATTATACACTTTCAAATACTTCAAAACTTTACTGCAAATAAATAATTTCAAATATATAATCTACCTTAATTGTTCTTTCCCCAAACCACAATATGCAAGATCAATGAGCAGATTTCTCAGCATAATTCCCCAAAGACAAGAATTTTGCTGAATGCAAGAGAACCCAACACAAAGTATCAAATTAAAAGAATAATTTTCTTGGTTGAGGAAATATTTTTTTAAGCTGATTCGATTTAAGTAATTGATTGTCCATATCCTGTCTTCTGTATACTGTCTTCTCTCATCTGAAGAGTCTTTCAGAAAGGTCACAGGACATGCTAGTTAGTTCTCCAACTGGAGTAAATCGAGGCCAAAGGGTTGACAGGCCACTGGATTTTGCTTTGCGCATTAACACATTACATATTTACAGAAGGAGTGGGGTTGGGCTACGCTGTAATGTTAGTTGGGAGCAACTAAGGATTCCGTTGGATTTACTCATCTGAAAAAAAATCACATTTAAAGCACAGTTCTGCTGTATGTTCAATTGGTTCTTGTGTACATTGAGAAGAATAAATTAATTAAATAACCCTTCAGTCAAATCTGTTCATCACATCCTGAAACAGAGGTGATCATGGAGCCTTGACTAATACCATGACGATTGCTTTCAATAGCTTGCAATAAACCTGTGTTCACAGCTTCACTTTTGAAGTTGGGGCATTTCAACGCACAGGCAGACCAGCAGGAATTATTGAAGAGTCAACAATAACATTTGGAGAATCTTACCAAATGTGCCTAAGTCTAAATGTACAAAAACTACTTTTCTGATCTAACTAGAAATTGGTCTGTGGCTACATATCCATTTCCAGGAGGATGACTTTCCAACTGTTCCATCTGGCATAAGTACAGAAATGGTCCTTACAGGATCAAAGTCAATATTGTTTCTATCAGTAATGTGCATTCAGTTCTGTAGTGGTTTCAGAAATAGGCTTCTCTTCTCATTTTGCACAAGTTCAAGATAGGCTTCTCATCTCATTTTGCACAAGTTAACTATTTCCTAAAAGAGACCCATTTATATTCACTCGCAAATCATAGGCAAATCTCTACCCTGGCACCAGCCACATGAATCCCACTTGCAGCGGGTCAGAGGCTGGAGTTTTGCTATAAGTGTCTCTCCTCCTGATTCTCAAAACCTTATCTTATCTATGAAGCACAAATCAGGAGTCTGAGGGAATCCCATCCTCTACTTCGAATAAATGTAATTGCATTAATTTAAGAAGCTCAGCAATAAACCATTGTGGTTGATAAGTCCTCCATTCAACAACCTAAACATTCACTAACATTGAATCATGCCTTCATGCCTTCTAAATTATGCCTTGTAGCAAGTTGGCAAACCTTATTCAGCACAAGCCTCACAAACTGTGTTTACATTTGAGAGCTACTTTATCCTCAGCACCCTGAGGGTGGCGGTGAAATATTAGTCAGAGTTTCGGCATCAGATTCTTAACCGATGACCCCTGAAAAGCACACCAAAGTATACATACCGTAGTGGTGTATTTGACTTTGTAAAGGGTGCAAAATGTGTGTTGCGTGCAAGGTTAATACATGGACAATAACTGTCCTTTTGTGCTCTCACTCCTTCAATGATGATTTATGTGGTCAGCTGCTGGCTGGTGTTATTGTGGGGTTTGCAGAAGAAAATTTTGGAAGAAGGCTATTTGGAAACAAACAAACCACTGTGATGCCAGTTAGTCCTGTCAGCTGTTTCATGAATAATATATCTTTGTTTATAGTTTAAATGACTATTTACAGTGCCCTGGAGAGTGAATATGAGTGAAATGGTGAGGCAAGGTGCCAGGAGTGTTGGTTCATGAAATTCTGTTTTAAATGCCATGTTTGAATGGGAATATCAGACAGCAGGAGCTGAGAGACAGCAAAATGTGGGATTCAAATGAGGGAGTACATAATGGAATAAATGTGACCATTAGATTTCCAGGCAGGTATGTGACCAGAGAATGGAGAGAGTGGAAACAAAAGCTTACACTGTAAATTGCGCTGACAATGACAGATAAAACAGAGCAGAAATGAGTGCACAATGTCTGGCAGAGGGCAGCCCTCAGTCCACCTGCTAGTAAAGGGTGGACGCGCTGCATGCCCCACCATTCTCCACACCAGTCCTCACAGTCAGCCTTTGCTCAGTGATCCATGGGATGATTCATTGCTGGATTTGTGCCTGTTTCCTGGTATCCAGGATCCCAATGCACCAATGGTGAGGACAGGAGTTCCCGTGGGGCTCCATGTGCAGTAGTGCTGACAGCCATGTATTTTTCTGCACATGATGCTGCAATGGCCCCTTTCAGTGCTGGCTTGTGTTCTCTCTATCCCGGTGCATATCCTGTGCACTGAGTGAGGAAAGGGGTAAAGGTAGAAACAAGGAACTGCACATGCTGGTTTACAAATGAAGACACAGAGCACTGGAGTAGCTCAGCAGGTCAGGCGGGTCATGATGCCAGTGCAACTGGGAGGAGGGCAGGGATAAAGCTGTTATTTAGTTTAGTTTAAGTTAGTTTTGTTTAGTTTAATTTACTTTAGAGATGCAGCGCTAAAACAGGCCCTTCGGCCCACCGAGTCCACGCTGACCAGCGATCCCCTTACACTATCCTATACTAAAGGAACAATTTACAGTTTTTACCGAAGCCAATTAACCTACAAACCTGTAAGTCTTTGGTGTGTGGGAGGAAACCGGAGCTCCTGGGGAAAATCCATGCAGGTCATGGGGAGAATATACAAACTCCGTACAGACAGTACCCATGGTCAGGATCGAACCCCAGTCTCTGGGGCTGTAAGACAGCAACTCTCCCGCTGCACCACCTAATTGTAACTCAATGATCACAAGAGGAAAAAATTAAATCATTCCATGAGGCGCTTATTACAAGCAATTCAAAAGTTAAAATGTTTACATTTAAAAAATGGTTACTTTATTCTAATTCTTTTATTCTTCCCAATAAATCGAGAAATCGGTTCTTTCAATCTTGCAATGGCATACATTTTAGCCCTATGTTAAATCTATTGAATCACCACATTCAACTCAAAGTGCCATTTTCTATTTGACAGCATATCAGATAGAGCATATCAGATAGAGCAAGCTACATTTGTGCAAATGGCTTGTTTTCTGTCATCATTAGAAATAGCATTGGAATTGTTTCAAGGCTATAAATTTTAAAAAGTTTGCAAAATATTTGTTTTTGATAGATCTATTTTTTAAAAGCTATGAGCAGTTTAGAAATCATCAGATTGCAATTGAGCAATATGTCAGTCTGGCAGTATTGCTCTATTGAATCTGCATTACTAATAGCATTAGCCGTTCCATCATGGCAGGAAGGTACTTTGCTAATATGGTAATAATGCAAATCTAAAATAATTTTAATGAAACTAGAGGAAATGACTTATGAAACTAGAGAAAAGATGTGTCTCTGGAGCATGCTTAATTTAGAAGGACCAGAGAAATGAATTTTATTTATTTTTTTAATTTGGGCTACCCTGCCCAAAAATATTGAGCGTCCAAATGCCATTTATATTTGAGGTAAGCACAGAATGCAGCATTTATTCCTGCCATTGTGGCCTATCCTATTCCATTGAAAGGCTC
This sequence comes from Rhinoraja longicauda, assembly GCF_053455715.1. Lineage (NCBI taxonomy): Eukaryota > Metazoa > Chordata > Chondrichthyes > Rajiformes > Arhynchobatidae > Rhinoraja > Rhinoraja longicauda. Next base: position 23,109,089 of record NC_135975.1, read on the forward strand.
AGTGTGATGTTAGTAGGCGTTGAATGATGCTGGAACAGTTCCATTATGAGCTCTCTGCTGTTACAGTGAAGCTGCAGGAATAATATGACAGTGTGAGTCAGAGTGCTTCTGCAGCTGACGCACTTGGGAGATGTTTTTCAGCTCTGGAGAGAGCTTGGCGCTACCATACCTCAGGGCTTACTTTCCATGGAGAGTACTGATTACTAGGAGTACCAGACCCACTTCAGCTGCTGGTTTATTTTAAAATCTTGCTTGGATAAGCTAATGAACTGATGTTGCAATCTTTAGTGGGTGTGCCAAGATGGCAATCTGTCAGCAGTGAACACAAAGTAGAGTTCAATTTTTCCACAGGATTCGATTTTTTTGTGTTCTGTGTTATTAATTTTATGACACCGGCTGTACTGTTTCCAAGGAAACAGGCACTGTGCAAGCAACACGCGTATTACTTTGTATTTTTCTGTAAAGAAAGTGGAAAAGGAGGCTTCAAACAATCTGTGCGAAAGCATTGTAATTTTTTAAGTGCAGCGAAAATTATTCCATAATTAATTCACCTTTTTGCAATGTGGTTTTAGGACCAGGTGCTGTTCGCTTATTTACCATATGTCATATATTATAGACAATAATGCACACTGCTGACTGCAGTTGTTCAAAAAAACATTTTGCTTAAATTGTTAATTGCACATGGATTATATAACTCCAACAGGAAGAGCCATCTTGGGTTGTCCCTCATTAAAAATTATCTCCAGCGATTCTGGCATTCAACAAGTCTGATCCAAGTATATTTCTGTTACAATATCCTAGCAAAAAAATGATGTAATCATTTAATATTAGTATACATAACACAAGATGATTTTTCTCAATTTAGGTATTTAGCAACCAGATTTGTTTTTGCATAACCCTTTTAGTTTCTGGGACATTACTTCTAGTTGTCCGCCTAGATTCAGTAACATATTTTTGTATATGAGACGGTAAACTGTAGTCTGGGAAATATGGAACCGGTTGGGACCCAATCAATCTTTGCATAGGGCAGGGAAATAAATGAACAGATAATCTGGGAACATGAAAATAATCAAACCCTACTCCAGAAATCTGAACGCAACATCTGAAGCTGTTACCTATGCAGTGTGGAAGACTTGCGTGGTCAGAGATGCCATTTTTCGGATGATTTAATGGCCCTGAGCTTCCAGTGATTGGCCGGCATTTTCACTGATAGGGCAATGTAGTGTGCCATTAAGTTCCATAGATTTTCCATCCTTCCAGTTGGGAAATCAACCTGCTGAACCTCCCTGTGTTAACCTGATGCAAGTCCAGTTAGCTTATTGAATTTAATGAAGGAAATCAAAATAGAAAACAAGATAAGTATAAAACAATTTTCTTCTATCATGTGAATTGGTTAATTTACATATATTTCATGCTTTCACGTGTTATGAAGGCTTTTTATTCTTAAGTTGCTTTAGCAATTTAAACTAGATTGATTTAAACAATTGGCAGGGGGCAAGATCCAATGCAGTCGTGAAGCAGGTAGAAGGCTGGAGGTCAATACAGGTGTCAGAGACAGAGAGTTCAGTAGACAAGGAAGGCAGCCGCATGGCAGGGAGTGAGGAAAGAAGATAGGATTAAATGGCATTTATTTCAATGTTGGAGTCCTGACAGGTAAGGCGGCTGAACTCAGGGCGTGGATAGGTACATGCGACTGGGACGTTATGGCCATTACAGAAAGCTGGCCTCGGGAGGATCAGGACTGGCAGCTTAATGTTCCAACGTACAGGGCCTACAGATGAGATAGAGGTGGAGGTAAAAGAGGAAAGCGGGTTGCTTTATTGATTATGGGGAACATCACATCAGTAGTCCTAGATTACATTTCTGAAGGATTGTCCAGTGAGGCTATATAGATGGAGCTGGGAAATAAAAAGGGGATGATCATCTTGCTGGGATTGCACTATAAGCCTCCAAATAGTCAACTGGAATTAGAGGAAGACTGCTAGGGTTGCCATGGAAGGAGCTTTGAACTTACCCAACATAGATTAAGACTGCCATAGTATCGGGGGCTTAGATGGGGTGGAATTTTTCAAAACGTTCATGACAATCTCCTCAGGAAATATATAGAGACCTACAAGGGAGAGGGCAATGCATGATCTATTCTTAGGGAATTGGGCAGGGCAAGTGTGTAGGAAAGAACTGCAGATTCTGGTTTAAATCGAAGGTCGACAGAAAATGCTGGAGTAACTCAGCGGGTCTGAAAAAGGGTCTCAAACCAAAACGTCACCGATTCTTTCTCTCCAGAGATGCTGTCTGACCCGCTGAGTTACTCCAGCATTTTGTGTCTATCTTGGGCAGGGCAAGTGACTGAAGTGGCCTTGGGTGAGCCTTTTGGGATCAGTTACGATAGATTTGAGTTTTTTGAAAAAAATCTCAAGGTCAGAGCAGGGCTGTAGACCCCTAGTCTATATGGACCAGCAAGGCCTTTGATAAAGTTCAGTATGGTAGGATATTATTGAAAGTTATATTGCGTGGAATCCAGGGAGAGCTAGCTCACTGGAAATAGAATTGCCTTCATGGTAGGAAGCAACAAGTGGTGGTGGAAGATTGGTGTTCAGACTGAAGGTCTGGTACTGGACGTGTGCCTCAGGGATCAGTTCTGGGTCCATTTGCTGTTTGTTATCTAGATCAACGATTTGGATGAGAATGAACAAAGAGTGATTAGTAAGTTTGCAGATGACACTAAAACAGTTGGTATCATGGACAGTGAAGATGGTTATCCAGAATTACAATGGAATCTTGATCAGCTGGGCAAGTGGGCGGAGAATGGCTAATGGAGTTTAATTCATGAATTTAAGTGTGAAGAAGGGTCCTGACCCGAAACATGGCCCATTCCTTCTCTCCAGAGATGCTGCCTGTCCCTCTGAGTTTGTCCAGCATTTTGTGTCTACCTCTTAATTCATGAAATGTCAGGTGTTGCATTTTGGGAAGTCAGTCCAGGGCAGAATCTTCACAAAGAATAGTATAGAGCAGTGGGACCTAGAAGTGCTATTACATTGTAAATTTCCCCGGTGTGGGACGTATAAAGGAATATATTATTAAGGTTCCCTTGAAGCGGTGTCACATGTAGAGAGTGCTTTTGGCATGCTGGCCTTCATCTTTCAAGGAACTGAGTATAGAAATATGGATGTTCTATTACAGTTGAACACAATGTTGGTGAGACAGCAGTTGGAGTATTGCATTCAGTTTTGCCTGCCTTCCGAGCATGTCAGAATAGATGCCATTTGGCTTGAGAGAGTGCAGAGAAGATTTACAATATGTTGCAGGACGAGGGGCTGCGCTATAGGAAGAGGTTCAGCTTTATTTCTTGGAGCACAGGGGGTTAATGGGTGATCTGCTAGAGGTGTATAAAACCATGAGGGGAATAGATAGGGTGAATGTACAAAGTCATAGTCTCAGGATAAGGGAATCAAGAATGAGAGGGCATAGGTCTAAGGTGAGAGGGGAAGGATAAATTAGGAACCTGAGGGACAACCTTTTCCCCACAGAGGGTGGTGGGTGTATGGAACGAGCTGTCAGAGGAAGTAATTGAGGTAGGTACTATAATGACATCTAAAAGACATTTGGACGGGTAGATGGTTAGGAAAGGTTTATAAGGGCCATACGCCAGCAAATGCAACTAATTTAGAAGAGGTATTCTGGTTGACATGGACAAATGTTTCCATGCTGTATGACTCTCATTATAAATATTTTCAGTGTTAAATGTTATTGAGCTGTTTGAATATTTATGAATTTAAGAGACAATTTCTTAGTATTGTTTCTCCTTGACCATTTTGACAGTGAAACTGGAGCAAGACTTTGTCAGTTTCCATGGTCAGTCTGGGGAAGATCCTGTCAGTTTCGGCCCTCTGCTGGACTGAGCCTCCCTGATCAATGGGACTGACTGAATGGGAGGCCCAATTCCAGATAAGACTTGACTTTGATGCAGGTGACTGGCGAGCTCCAGTTGCTTGTAATTCGCAGAAAGATTTGACTCAATAAAGCATGTCCACCCTTTTGGGTGGATGCTTCTGAGTCAGTGACACTGTACGAAGTAGACCATGGAGTTCCCCCCCTTGCTCCAAAAGTTATCTCCCTTTCATTTATATAACCTGTGGACTCCAATACAATAGGGCAGTTGCTGAAAATGCAAAAATACTGGGAGATGAAGCAGGTCAAGTAGCAATTGGAGAAAAAGAAACCAACAGTCAATATTTCAGATCACTGACCTTTACTGGGATTATGAGGACATTTACTTCACTGCTGTTTGTGGGTGAGGTATTGGATGCCAATTGGCAGCATTTTACTACAGTACAGAGTGTTTTGGTGCACACTGCAGTTATTAAAGATGGTAAATAACTGCAAGCACTTCTTTACTTTCCACAAGTCTAATAAAATATATCGCCTTTGGGGTTGAGGCTGAAAATTGTGACAACCAATGGTGCTGGGAAATGTCCCTTTGAATTTTTTATAGGACAGTTATATGATGATAATTGGAGAGCTCCGTTATTATTTTAATTTTAATTCTCTGGAGTATTTATATGACGCTTTGTAACATAAATAGAACCTTCTAGTACAAGGTAGAGTCGCTCTTGTGAAATGGTATTATTGATAAACTTGTCCCCCAAGTTAAAGAGCTAGTGCTGTAATTGTTTTGTGCTGCTCTTGTCGACTGGATTTAATCCCTTTCTGACAGTGTAGGAGTAGAGCTCGGTGTGCTATAATGAAGGTGGTTTATGACTTCGACGTTGTTGACTACGTTGTTGACAAAAGTTCTATTTTTAATGTGAGAAGCTAATTATTTGCTTGCTATGAGTATGAGATATATTGTGTTTCATAAGGATAAATGCAGTTTTACAGTGTCTTTGATGTTTACAGACCTAAAATGTGACACAGGTTGGAAAATTATGTTTTTGTGTGCTCGTATAAAAAGCCATTGTCTAGTTGTCATGCCATTTCACTAATATATAATTCTATCAAGATCTGTAAAAAGTCAGAAAAATCTTTAAATTAAAAATTGAACTTGCTCAGTCTGCAGTAACTTTTACTTACACTAGAAGAGTATAATAAGTATAATTATAAAGGGAATCCAGTGAAAATGTTCAAGACGTACAGTAAATAGCAACTTAATGGTGTGTTATATTTTCTAATTACAAGATTTTTAATATTTCAACAAAAAGATGGATTTCAAATTTCCCAGAACAGCATTCAAAGTTGGATTAACAAAGAATTTGAAGAATTTATGAAAAGTCAACAGGATTTCATTTATGCTTTGCTGCCCATTGGTAAAACAAATCTAAACACAAATCTAAAAATGTGCATATCTAGTTTTTAACTTTTCAGTAGTGTCGGTCCACTATACCGTCCGCCACAAGAAAAGCATTAGGCTAGATAACGACAAACTGAGAGGTTTTATTTTGCTTTAGATTTAGATTTAGTTTTGGAGATACAGCATGGAAATTAGGCCCTTCAGCCCACCGAATCCTCACTGACCATCGATCCCTGTTCACACTAGTTCTATGTTATCCCACTTTATCATCCAATCTCTGCATAGTAGGGGCAATTAGCTATAAACCCATACATCTTTGGGATGTTGGAGGAAACTGGAGAACCTGGAGAAAACTCATGCAGTTACAGGGTTAAGGTTCAAAGTCCACAAGGACAGCACACAAGGCTAGGATCGAACCCAAGTCTCCGATATTGTGAAGCACATGTGGAATTCATGTTTCTCTTCCCAAGATACTACACGACCTGCAGAGTGCTTCCAGTATTTTCGTTTTTGAAGTCAGACTGCCAATATCTGAAATGTTTTCTAAATTCTTTCTATTTACTGTGGCATAGAGCCATACAGCACAGAAACAGGCCCTTAGCCCAACTTGTCCATGCTGACCAAGCTGGCATTCTGGGCTTGTCCCATTTGTGCTCATGTCCCTCCAAACCTTTACTATCCATATATCTGCTCAAATGTAATTTTGGAAAACGCGCTAATATCTTCTTCTATAGGTTTCTCTGGCAGCTAATTCCAGATATGCACCTGTCTCTGAGTGAAAAAGGTTTTCCTGAGATCCCTGTTAAGTCTCTCCCCTCTCACCTTAAGCATATGTCCTCTATTTTTATAATCCTCTATCATTAGCAAAAGACTGTGAGCATTCACTTTATCCATGTCGCTCATGATCTTGTACATTCCAATAAGATCACCCCTCAGTCTTTACGCTTCTAAGAAAAAAAGCCCCAACCTACCCAAACTCTCCTTTAACTGAAGTCCACAATTGTAAGTAACATCCTGGTGAATCTTTTCTGCACCCATTCCAAATTAATGGCATTGTTCCTGTAACTGGGTGACCAGAACTGTACACAGTACTCCAAATGTGGTCTCACCAATGAATTGGACAGCTGCATCATAATGTCCCAACTTTTGTAGTCAATATTCTTCCAAATGAAGGATAGCATGCCAAACACCTTCTTCATCACCCTATATACCAGACTCGCCACTTTCAGAGAACCATGCACAGGTACTCCCAGATCTCTTCATTCTAAGGCACTCTCCAGGGCTCTACCATTTACTGTACAAATTTGGCCCCTGTTTGACGTGCCAAAGTGCAGCACCTCGCGCTTGTCAGAGTTAAATTCCATTTACTATTTCTTGGCCCATCCTCCCAACCGATCTAGATCCTGTTGTAACATTGGATGTCCGCCCTCACTGTCCCTTATACCACCAACTTTAATGACATCTGTAAATTTTATTAATGATGTCAACTATATTTAGTTATTCAATTATAGTTCCTCAACCCTGGAATAATTTCAGTTATCTCCTCTGCACCCTCTTTACATCTTTCCGAAAATGTGACTTTCAATCATGACACAATATTGTTGTCATATGAGTATTTTATAAAGCTTCATTATAGCTTCATTGTCTTTGTCCTCTGTGCCCAATTTATCCCAGGATCCTGCATATTCATTTAAACCACTTTCTCCACCTGCCCTTTGACTTTCAATTAATTGTTCTCATCTCCCTTTTAGAATTACTCCATTTACATTATCTTTTCTCATTTTTTCAACCAAAATGTACTACTTTGCATTTCTGAGTATTAAATATTATTCACCATCTATTCGCCCATTCTGCTTAATCCTAGCTTTTTTTTAAATGCTATCACAATCTTCCTCTCAGATCAATCAACCACCATATTCCCTGAAATTAAGATATAGAAGTCAAAAGAAAAAAATGAATAATTTGAGGTGGACCACATGGAAGTGAAAATAAGGTATAAATTACCAGCAAAGATAAAGACATTTTAAATTCAAAACAAGTGCAGGAGGAAACACTGCCTGTCATCAATGGGATGGTGAAAGGGTTGAGAAAGAGGTCTGAAGAGCCCTGAAACGAGGACAGTTCACATTTCTGATGAAGAGACAGGTACAGCTCATTCTCCCGCAGTTACACCTTCAGGTTGTAGAAAATAAGTAGAGCTGATAAAAAATTGTTCAATGGAACAACGTCTCCAAATAGGTGTAGAAGATTGGTGCTAATGAAAAGGCACCAGTATAGAGAGATTTGATGGCAGTACAGAGGGATTGGATTTCCATGGTGAGGCAGAAACGGTTGAGGCAAAAACAAGTTAGGGTGGAATTGTTACCATTGACAAAAGGGTGAGGAACCAAAGATGTAATATATAATGATTGGAAACAATCCAAAAGTGACCTGAGGAAAAACATTTTACTCACCGAGTATCCAGATCAACATTGTACTGGCAGAGATAGTAGTGGAGGTAGATTCAACTATAGCATTCTAAATGTAACAGGAAAAATATCTGCAAGGAAAGAATTTATAGGGTTATGGGACCAGCTGGGGTGGTATGGACACGGCGGGCCAAATGGCCTCCTTCCATGTCGCTGTGTTCCCTAATTGTGTGATAGGTTGCGATGGTCTTTTGCTGTGGTGGGATAGCATTTAAAACAGTAATAGTAGAAAGTGTCAATTCCTGTGCAATCCCACAACCCACATCCACACATGTCTACTAGAAATACACACATGCACAATCCCTCCATTCTCCATACCCAGAAAAATAATGCATAAAGACTTAGCATTTAAATATTTAAATATTTAGTTAGAACAAGTAGTAGCAGAAGAATGTTAATGATCAGTTAATAACCTATACAAGATATGTACAGATAAAGTCTCTGCAGTGATGGAAGAATTAACCGAAAATTGTCCGCAAAATTAATTATTCTTAATCTTCTAGCAGCTGTGAAATGTCATTATCACTTTCACCTGTAATCTACTTCCATTTGAAATCTATTAGATACAAAAGTGTGAATTATAAGAACTGTTAATGCTAATAATTGACATCCAGTACCCTTAAAGCACTGCTAACCAATGTTGCCAATATTTACATATGTGATTCAATTGGATGTGATAAAGCAATCTTGAAAATTTCAAGGCAAAAACTTGCTGACAGAGATTTTTCTATCCTCCTTAGCCGTGCTGGAAAACTGGAGGATGGCTAATGTTGTTCCTTGATTTAATAAGGGATGCAGGTACCTGCCAGAAAACAACAGGCTAATATTAGTGGTGGAAATCTTTCTGAAGAATATTCTGAGAGATGGAATCTGTCTACATTTAGAAAATTACATTTAGATCTATGGTCACTGATCCCAATTAGTGATAGTCAGCATAGCTTTGTGCATGGCCAATCATATCTTGTGAATTTGATTGAATTTTTAAAAGAGTTGACCAATAGGATTAATGACGACAAGGCAGTAGACATTGTCTATGTGAACTCTATGTAGGAGTTTATCAAGCTCCTGCATGGTGGGCTGGTCTAGGAGATTAAATCAAATGGAGGTTAGATCAAATGGAACCCACTGAGCTAGCCAATGGGATTTAAAAAATGGCTTGATAGTACAAGTCAGGGGGTGGTAGTGGAGAATTGTTTTTTCGGATTAGAGACCTGTGACCTGACCAGACCAGTGCAGTACTGCAGGGATCTAGGTTTGGTCCTCTGTTATTTGTCATATATATTAACAATTTGATTGAGAATGTAGATGGCATGGTTAGTAGGTTTGAGAATACCACAGAAATTGGTGGTGTGGTGGACAATGAAGCTAGATGTCTAAGTTTATAACAGGATCTAGATCAACCAGGAAAGTGGGCCAAGGAATGGCAGATGGAATTTAACTCAAGCAAGTGCATAGTGTTGCATTTTGGTAAGTTAAACCAAGGCAGGACTTACATAGTAAATGGTAGGGCCCTGGAGAGTGTTGGCAGAACAGAGAGACCTAGCGTGCACAGTTCCTTGAAAGTGGCAACACAGGAAGACAAGGTGGTGAAGAAGACATGTGGTACACTTGCCTTTATCGCACACAGCATTGAGTACAAGATTTGGGATGTCAAGTTACAGCTGCACGAAACACTTGTGAGACTGCACCTAGAATATTGTGTGCAGTTGTGGTCGCCCTGTGATCGGAAGGAGATTAGCTGAAGAAGCTTTACAAAAGATTCACAAGGATGTTAGTGGGCCTGGAGGGCTTGAGTTACAAGGAGAGTTAGGATTTGCTGAGACTGTGTTCCCTGGGGTGAAGGAGGTTGAGGGGTATTCTTAGAAGTTTGTAAAATCATGAGGGGCATAGATAAGGTGGGTGGCCATTTTCTATTTTTCCAGGAGGGAATCTAAAGCTAGAGGACATTGGTTTAAATTGAGAGGGAAGGCTTTAAAGGGGATCTGAAGGGCTGGTGTTTCACATAGAGGGTATTGGGCAAATGGAACAAGCTCCTTGATGATGTGGTGGAGGCTGGTTCAATTACAATGACTAGTCGGTCAGACAGGTATAAGGATAGGAAAGATTTGGCATGTTATGGGCTAAATGTATGCAAATGGGACTAGCTCAGGGAGGCAACTTGATCGGTATGGACTAGTTGTGCTGAAGGGCCTGTTTCCATGCCATATGAGTCTATATTCTCAGCCCATTGCCCAGTGACTGCCCAACCTCGAATGTTTACAGAAACAATAAAACGTTCATCATACACAACTCTTACATTGATTCTGTCATAGGAAAGAAAAGAAAAATGTTTCTGTCATGAGCAACTTCCCTTTCTTACAATGGGACGGAGTAAAATTAAATTACTTGGTTTTGGAAAATGATATTTAAGCCAGCATTGTGTGCAATGGCAGCTGCCATCTTTGTTTTTTTGCAGACTGCAATGCAGCACAAGAATCTAAACCTTTTCCTGGCAAAGAATATTTCCCGCATGGACTTTCCTCAGTTGATGACGCTACTGCAAAACCAACACATACCTGAACAGCATGCGTACAGTCACTTTAGAGATTCCAATCAATTGTATGTCTATTTTCCTTTATGATAGGAGAATTTATGTGGAGTCTTTTGACTATATATATTCACAGCCATATGTTGCGAAAGGTTTTACATATTGTAACCTGAACTGGGCATGAATATGACCACCTGTATCCACCTATCACTTGCTAGGCTTTCCCACCTCTCTTCCAGCTTTTTCCCCCCTAGTACAATCAGTCTGAAGAAGAGTACCAACTCGAAGAGCTGCCAGTTCTCCAGAGATGCTGCCTGACTGGCTGTTACCAGCACTTTCTGTCTTTTTATGACTATGTATTGATTTTTTCATATGCCCATCGCAGTAACTAATATAGGTTTAATTCTTCATGCTGATCACCATCAATTGGCCCATCAGCATTTTTTTCAATTAACTATAACATGCCTTCATGAAGTGTTGGAAAGAAGTATGGGAAATATAGTGCTACATTACAGCGATGTAACATGTCACTGACATAACCTACTCAACAGCATGTTTATATACAAAGTAAAGGGTTGGATGATATATTTCTATTTAAAAAGTATCTCATCATTTCAAAAGCCAAACGTTTTCCCAGATTATTTATGGGTCACTTTTTACATGATAACAAATCTGTTTCTGCCCAATACCCCAAAATGGATTACTCTCCAAGGGCTTTATTTTCAGCATCTGATTAAGATTTGTTAGAATACTTGTTCAAATGATGTAAAGTTGCAGGGCGTTATTGATTATTCTATGTTTTATTTGTGCTGGCCAGACAGTGATTCAGAGTGGAATCATACAATACTGAATGTTTCTGCTGTGTAAATATCGTCAGGCAGATGTAAGCAGCTTACTCTGTCATTGCTGAGTTTCTGTAATGAGACACTTTTTTTTTTGTAAGGAGGGTCTCATGTTACCTGGAATAATCAAGTCTTTTATCTTAAAAGGCTGTAAAATGCTTGAAACAAAGTTATGTTTTGCACGGAAAGAATTTTACTTCTATTTCCATTTCCATTTCCAGTTGTGTTTTGTTTTTGCTCCCAGTCGGGTGATGGCTGCATTTAAGCAGTATTGGCATGTAGTTTTCTTAATGCCATCTACTGTCTTTTTCTTCCCCCAGTGGGTGAGGAGGTGGTGTACATGGGTGGGTGGACATTTAAGCTGCTGTGTTTGGGTCAGAGAAAATATTCCCATAGTTCCCTTACCTGGGACATAACTACATTAACATTATAACCAAAAATGCCTCTGGCTAATTGTATATATATTTTTTAATAACTTCTCTTCAATTTTTAAGAGCAGTACCACTTTTTAAATTGTGGCTGTTTAATAAATGTTTTACTCTTTACTGAATTTTCTGTGTGAATTTCCAGTATTCATTCTTTATTTTATATCAGTGATTGGTTAGGTGTTTTTTATTAAAACAAATGTAGGCACAATGATCAGGTTTAAGAAATATCGGACATCATTTCGAAATGAGGTATGTTGCTTTTTGCAATGCCACTCCTTGTTTTCTCGTTCCCTTTTGTTATTGTGTAGTGTATAAAGATAATAAATGATCCAACATCCTTCCAACTCTCCATGGCCCAGATCTCCTGTGTATGGGCCTGCTAACTGCGGTATACTTTGCACCCAGTTGACATTATACCCTATTCCTGTTCACTGAATGTGGAAGACCACTTACTCTGGCCCAGAAAGACCCAAGTACCACGGCTCCGAGTGGCAGCAGAGCCTCAAGTAAGATAATTGAGTGATGGGGGCAGACAAAATAAGTGCTGCCCAAGAAATCCGTCTGGAAGCCTTTCATTGCCAGGAAAAAAACCACGATTGTCTCACTGTCAAAACTGTCAATATTTAATATTTCCAAATATCTATGCAATATACAAACATTTAAAAATGATTAAATATCAGATAATTAATCAGATAAGTTAATGAAAAAGTATTTAAAATAATATAAACATGAAATAAAAATATAAATATCATTAGATAGAAACATAGAAAATAGGTGCAGGAGTAGGCCATTCGACCCTTCGAGCCTGCACCGCCATTCAATATGATCATGGCTGATCATCCAACTCAGTATCCTGTACCTGCCTTCTCTCCATACCCCCTGATCCCTTTAGCCACAAGGGCCACATCTAACTTCCTCTTAAATATAGCCAATGAACTTGCCTCAACTACCCTTTGTGGCAGAGAATTCCATAGATGAAACACAGATCATTGGAAATCTTATAAATAAAATAAATCTCACATTTCCCTTTCTAGCTTGGGGCTAAATCTGAGAGTAGATTCCCCAGCCAGAGAATCTCAACAAGGTCTTGCTCCATTGATCGATTCCATGCCCAGCTGGAAAATGGTTTGTGTAGCTCACAACCCAATGGTATGAACATTGAATTCTCCAATTTTAGTTAACTCCCTCCTCCCCTCGCCTTCTCTCCTGTGCCCCTCCACCCTGGAATGCAGCCATTTCTCCTACTATCCCTCTTCTCCTTTAACCCCCTCATCCCACCCCCACTCCTGTCCCCTTCCACCAATGTTTCACCTTCTACCTCTGGCTTTATATTTCATTCCACTTTCATTCCTCTTCCCTCTTTATCTGACACCTTTTGTTTCCTTGTCTCATTTCGATCTCCTTATTTTCCCTTTTGTCACCCTTTTGAATCCTTTTCATCTGCAAGCTTTATCCGCCCATCAAAGCCAATCAAAACTCCCCTCACCTCTATCCACCTATCACTTGCCAGGCCTTGTCAGTCTGAAGAGGGGTCCCGACCTATAACATCACCTAGCCCTATCCACGAGAAATGCTGCCTGATCCGCTGAGTTACTGCAGCATTTTGTGTTCTTTCCATTCCACAACATTGATATCCTTCATCTTGATGAGCAGAAAATTCAAACAGAAAAACAGAACACATAAAAATCAGTTAATTTTTTAATTTCCCCACTTTATGCTATCAGAAGATGGACACTGAATATTCCTTTTGTATTAAGATCGTAAACATCTTATTTATGAATGTACTCAGAGAAACTCTTCTATCGTAGATAATGGGATTATAGACTCCCTGCAGCTCATATTCTTGCACAACATTCTAGATTGACTCTTTAAACATGAATTGCCAGCCCAAGGGTACGGAGAAATGACGTTTACTGCAGCAGCTTTAGTTGATTGACAAATCTCTCCCATTTTAATGAATAATTTTCCATCAAAGTGGGGAAACCGCACCTATTCTGCCAGGTTGAAGTATTTGCCTCTGATCAAATTGCAGCCCATAATCCTAGAGCTGCAATGTCAATGTTCAACTGCTTCACCAGATATTTATTCAGTGAACCATTTGGAGCCAATTTTTACCCTCAACTGATGGGGGGCTCATTCTGCATGTGGACATTTCATAAACATTGTAAATTCACTCGCTGAGTTCACACAGATGAGGTAGTGGATGGAGGGAGGGAGTGAATGTTGGCAGGAGAGGGTATAGATTTAACGTGGCAGTGAAGAATGCCAAGCTTTGGTACAGGTGTGCAGAGACCATTATGAAATATCTGAAGAAGGGTCTCGACCCGAAACGTCACCCATTCCCTCTCTCCTAGATGCTGCCTGACCTGCTGAGTTACTCCAGCATTTTGTGATACCTTCCATTATGAAATATAAGCATTACATTTATTGCACATGGCATAAGAATTACCCGAGATTAAGCCTGCTGGAAATAGTTTCTTAAATGATGATTGCTTTTAAAAGCCATAGTTTAATTGCTCCAGTGATATTTTTCCCCTTGTTTCGTTGTAATATTTTTTGCTAATGTTTTCTTTTCTTTACTTTTGATCACTATGGGTATCTAAAAGTTACTGTAGAATGTTCTGAGGTTCAGCTTCAATTTTTGGGTACAAATACATTGCATGAATCAGGTAAGGCAGTGGATTCAAGATGACAGCAGCAAGTGCTGTTATTTTGTCCACCAGCTGTTCTACAGGCTAGCTTACCTTCATATTTCATCTTTGTTGCCTATTTAGCTGCCTACTGTTTATTTTTTAAAGCTTCCCAATGCTCGAGCTTCCCACTAATCTTTGCCATGTTATATGCCTTCTCTTTTGCTTTTATGCTATCGGTGACTTCTCGCCATCTCACCACCATCTCCCCTTTGTACCACAAGCTGTCAAAGTTGCCCCGCTGGCTGCAGGCAGAGGGACGGGTATATTCCAGATAGGTAGTAACCTTCTGAAAGCAAAAGGTATCCCTTAGTTCAGATGTTCTGCAGGGGCCAAGTGCATCAGGCAAGGATGAAACTGTGAGAGATAATAACTTGTTATACGGATATCATGGGATGGGCAAGATGCAGAGATTTTCCTGGCTGCCAGATTCCACTCGAGGGCAAAGCATCAAAGAAATTACCTCTGTCAACTCCTAAACTTACGCAGGATCATCTAACCATCAAAGGCTTGCAACCTTTTAATGCCTAGTGAAATTTGCCCCCAGTGATTTTATTTTTTTTCCTGTATCCAAGAAGTAGCTTTAAGGCCATTGTTATTTTGGTGTCCTCCCTCCACAGATGCTGCCTGACCCTCCACAGATGCGGACACAGTGGGCTGAAGGGCCTGTTTCCTCGCTGTATTTCCAAACTAAACAAAACTAACCTGGCAATGTCTCTCATTTAATCTTTTATTCATAGTATTCACAGATGGTGCTTGCATGCAAAATTAGGCCACCCTTCTGCGACATGCTATTCTAACCATTTCTTCCAACTTTTCAATATCAAACACAATAATGTCTACTCCGTATCATAACTAATCAAAATATTTTCCTATCCTGTTTAATGTTAGGCTGCACCTCATGATCTATTTTGCAATATCCTATTGAAGTGCCCTCCAAGGACTCTGAGCATTTTAGCAATTTAGCTGCTCAAGTTGGAAGGAATACAGAAGTACTTCCCAATGCACCATGTCGCATTGATGTGCTCTGGATTACTGCGGTCTCCTTTATATCGGCAAGACCAAGCGTAGACTAGGCGACCATTTCGCCAAATACTTGCACTCTCTCGACCAAGGCCTGTTGGATATCGTGTTATCAATCATTTTAACTCCCCTTCCCACACCCATACTGACTTTTCAGTCACTGGTCTCTTCCATTGTGAGGCCAGATGCAAACTGGAGGAACAGTACCCTTATATTCCCCACTCTCGTTCCTGTGCTACCCCCACCCCTAACCCCAACCACAATGTGCACCCATTTCACCACTATCCCACCTCTCTTTCCACATACCACCCACCCATCCCTGGTCCCCTTGCACCAATATCCCTCTCTGTGGCTTTACATGTCACTCCCCTTTTTTCCTTATCTAACATGCGTTTGTCTCCTTTTCATCACTCACTTTTGATACTTACTTCACCCATCTACCAATCACCCCCCCAACCTGCACCCACCTAACACTTGCCAGGCTTGTCTGCCCCGCCGGTCGTCCCCCCCCCCCCCCTCCCCCCCCGCCTCCCCCTGAAACATTATCTATCCATTCCCTTCTCAGATGCTGACTGACCCCCTGGATTACCTCAATACTTTGTGTGTTGCTCAAGATTACAACATTTTCAGTTCCTTGTATCTCTGGACGACTGTTCAGTTGAAATCCGCTCCATCTCATTGTTTTGTAAAACTGTAGCTGTTCTTTCAATAGGCTTTTGTTTAGAAGGAACACATTTATAGAATTATATTCACGTTCACATGGTATCCAGTTGGTTTATCACTCATTAAATGTGTCAGCTTCATAATAGTGATGCACCTTGAGTTATCAGATAATTATTCCCATCACTAGCTTTTAAAAATAATTTACTTTATTTTAAACATGCACATCTGTGCATTGGAGGATAGACATACTTGAAAGGAAATATTTACTTTTTAGATAAATGGACAGCACCCAGCCCTCGACCATTTAACAAATCAACCGCTACTGCTAATAACCAAGGAGATAATAACCACTGGAGCTTTTAGAGTCAGTTTTTATATTCCCTGAAAGCTTTCTTGCATGCTCTTTTTTCCCCCTCGTAATTATCCCATTTGTCCTCCTCTTGAATTCTAAATTTCTCCCAGTCCTCTAGTTTGCTGCTTCTGGCCAATTTATATGCCTTTTCCTTGGATTTAACACTATCCTTGATTTCCCTCGTTAGCCACCGTTCAGCCGCCTTCCCAGTTTTATTTTTTCGCGATACAGGGATGAACAATTTTTGGAGTTCATCCATGAGGTCTTTAAATCTTTGCCATTGCATCTCCACCGTCAACCCTTTAAGTATAATTTGCCAGTATAATTTGCCTAGCCACTTCCCGTCTCGTATCTCAAAGTCTCCGTTCTTTAAGTTCAGGACCCTAGTCTCTGAATTAACCGTATCACTTTCCATCCTAATGCAGAATTCCATCATATTTTGGCCACTGTTGCCCAAGATCGCTAACTAATCCTTCCTCATTACACCATACCCAGCCTGGGATGGCCTGCCCTCTAGTCGGTTCTTCTACATATTGGTTTAAAAAACATCCCGTATACATTCCAGGAAATCCTCCTCCTCAGTGCTGCTACCAATTTGGTTGGCCTAATCTATATGTAGATTAAAGCACGATAACTGCTGTACCTTTGCAACACGCATCCCTAATTTCCTGCTTGATGCTATCCCCAACCTCCCTATTGTTGTCTGGTGGTCTGTATACAACTCCAACAAGCGTTTTCTGCCCGTGGCCATTTCGCAGTTCTACCCATACCGATTCTACATCATCCAAGCTAATGTCTCTCCTTGCTATTGCATTAATCTCCTCTTTAACCACTAATGCCACCTCTTCTTTTCTGATAATCCTTCCTGAATATCGAATACCCCTGCATGTTGTGATGTCTTGAGAGGTCGGGAGCTTTTCTCTTGAAGGTTGGGAGGTGTGGGTGCCGGAAATGAAGACAGAAAAGTTCTTGTTTTCAAACTTAAATTCCATATATTTAGTCTTTTCCAAAAACAAAACTTAATTGTTTGCCGACAGGTACACAAAACCAAAACAGGTAGTTAAATCAAAACTGTAGCTTGCTGCCTTCTTACAAAATATAACTCAAACACTGCTTCTCTCCCTGTCTGCTCCAGTCGTTGTCTCTCTTTTTAAATACACTGCTTCCCTTCCCTTTTAGCTCTCTCACTGAGGCAATCAGCTCATCTGGTTCAGCTGGGCAGCAATCAGTGTCAGCAGCAATCAGTGTCAGCAGCAATCAGTGTCAGCAGCAATCAGTGTCAGCAGCCATGATGGTTTGTAGTCCTTGTTGCATCCACCGGGAGGAAATGTATCTCCCCTCTATGACTCTACCTCTCATGATATCACAATGTTTAGCTCCCAGCCTTGGTCACCCTGGAGCCATTATTCCTTAATTCCAACTATATCATATTCCCTAACTAATTGCACATTCAATTCATCCAACTTATTACGAATGCTCATCACGTTAAGGCACACAGCTATAAGGTTTGTTTTTCTTAAGCCTTTTGAACCCATTCTGCCATTCTGAAGGAACATGGCAGCACTTGTATCACTTTCTCCCACTAAACAAACATCACTTGATTCCCCTAACATTAAAAAAAAATCCACTAATTTCTGTCTTGAATATCCCGAATGACTGAGCCTTCGTAAACCTCTTTGGATTGAGAATTCCAAATATTCACTTTCTGTAGGAATATCTTTCATTTCTGTGCAAATGACTGACCTTTATCTTGAGAGTGTGAGCCCTGCCTCTACATACTCTGACCAGAGAAAGCATCAACTTTGGATTGGGCTTGTCAGGCCCAAGAGAACCTTTTACATTTCAGTGAGATCATTCTTCCCGATTTGGAAAGTATAGGCCTAGTCTGCTTAATTTGTTCTTGTATGACAATCCCACCATCCCCAGGAATTAGTCTGAGGAACATGGGAAATATATCCTTCAGTAATGACAAAGGAAGTGTTCCTCAGGCAAATATGCTTTTTTTGACAACAAATTTATGCTCTTGCAGATCAAAGACTGACAGATATATCCGATGTTACCAGCAGCACTAGAACAAAGTAGTTGCTAATCTCATTTATATTCATGTTATGCTCTTATTTTTCTAAAATGTTCTCTTTAAATTATTCGGTCCTATTTTTAAGGTTGAACACATAAATGTATAGAAATTCCATATTTGTTGCTTAAGTTTTAACCTCGCAAATGATTAATAAGGAAAGTCTACCGTCTATAAAAAGGGACAACCTTACTGCCATATTTTGAGAGTGCCTAATTTAATAAATACACCAGGTCTGCTTGTGAAGTCCATCAATTGCCTGCTGAATGCTACCTTGAATGATATTAGAATGATCTAACCAGAAAGAACATAATGATCAAGTGCTTTGAAAGTTGAATATGATCATCATTTAAATACAGACAGAACCCACAAGATATAAATATGGAAGCAGATTATCTCTCAGTAGATTTAGAGTTCCCCAAGTGGTTGTAACATTATCAATATATTCCTCGTTGTTCACCTCATAAATCATCTTGTACTTCTGTTCCATCTCCTCTATGATAGTGGGCTGAATCATTTGAGTCACTGGTTGGCAATTATGAGGATAACTGCCAGCATGTATTTTTTCTTCAGATTAGGCAGGGCATGTTCCATTCAGCAACCATTATAAACCTTTGTGCATCTCATGATATCTAAAACACCTTCCTTCTTAATACTGACCTTATCCAAGTACTCCTCCCTTAACTCATGATCTTCCATTGTCCTGTTTCTTGGTGACTACAGATGAGAAGTATTCAGTGAAGACCTTACTCACTACACTTATAGACCCTTCCTCTGACATAATTGTAAAATTGTGTACAGTTCTTGTCTTCCTATGAAGGGCAGGTTGCTCAAAAGTTCTCCAATTTGATTCCTGGGATGGTGGGTTTGTTGTAGAAGAGGATATTTGGCAGAATAAACCTCTATTATCTTGAGTTTCGAAGATTGAAAGGTAATCTCATTAAAACATACATTCTTTCAGGGCTAGCAAGAGGTGATATTTCCCCAGCTGAGATGTCCAAAACCAGGGGTCACAACCTCAGAAAACAGTTTGGCCATTTAAGATCGAGATGAGAAGAAATGTCTTTACCTAGAGCATAGTGTATCTTTAGTGTGATTTGTGTGCCTGCTTAAAGGGTTAATTTCCATTTGCCGAAGCTCCACCCCACTTACTATCCTTAATGATTTCTTCTAAATTCTTGGCTGTCAGAGGAAAGGGCCGAGAGTATTTGGGATACAAAGCAGTATGAAATTGGTTGTGGCAGTATTTAAATTTGTCCCTTCATTTAAGTCATTGTTTTGATTGTAAATACCTAAAACTCATCACTGACCTTTCAAATCACCCACAAACGACAAACTACCCAATATGAAAATGGCACATTTATTTTTACTTTTCTTTCTCGGTCTGTCAACCAAATTTTCACCTCCATCCCCTTGACTACAACCCTGAGCCAAATATATTGGCAACAACTTCCATTCCCCATATGTTTGAGACCCAAATAACCAAACGATGTGGTCCATCATGAATTACAGTAATTAAAAATGGTATTAAGTTTAAGGTAAAAGTCAATCAATTTGTTAAAAAGCAGTAAACCTGAAGATCAGGAAACAAGCATGACAAGGAAAATGGGATCAAAGTAAACTTGTGAGAAATGTATCAGGATTGTAAGGTAACGGTATGTAAATGTTTTGTTTGAATGTGACAAGAATGTGGGTCTTTTGTGGAAAAGGTATAATGAGGAATAAGGAAATGGCAATGGGATTGAACACAAATTTTGTGTCTGATTTCACAGAAGAGGACACAACAAACTGCCCAAAAAATCATGTAGATTTAAGCTTGTGCACATTAGGAATTTAAATAAATAAATATTAATAAAGAACGACTACTAGAGAAGTTAATGAGCCTGAATACTAATAAATCGCAAGAACCTGACGATCTACATCCCAGCATGTTTATAAGATAGTGAAGATAGTGGATGCTCTCATTTATCATCTTCCAGCATTGTATAGATTCTGGAATGGTTCCTAAAGATTGGTGATTAACAAACATAGCCCACAATTTAAGAACGGAGGGAAAGATAAAACAGCAACGTACTGACCTGGTTATATCAGCAATAGGGTAAATGCTGGATTGATAATAAACGATGTGATGTCATTTAGAAAATAGCTTGATTGAGTAAAGTCAATGTAGGTTTATAAAATTGAACTCGTATTTAACTAATCTATTGGAAGTCTATGATCTTGTATGATAGATGATGATCTCAACCCTCACCAACTTCTACAGATGCACCGTAGAAAATATTTGATCAGGATGCAACACAGCTTTGTTTGGGAACAACTCCATCCAAGACCACAAAAAATTGCAGAAACTGTGGGCGCAGCCCAGACCATCACACAAACCAACCTCCCTTCTATTGACTCAATTTTTACCTCACGCTGCATCGGCAAGGCCAGCAGCATAACCAAGGACGAATCACACCTGGCCACTCCCTCTTCTCCCCTCTCCCATCGGGCAAAAGGTATAGAAGTGTGAAAATGCACACCTCCAGATTCAGGGACAGTTTCTTCCCATCTGTTATCAGGCAACTGTACCATCCTACCGCAACCAGGGAGTGGCCCAGAATTACTATTGGACTATCTTTGATCGGACTGTACTGGCTTTACCTTGCACTAAAAGTTATTCCCTGATTGTGTATTTGTACACTGTGAATGGCTCGATTATAATCACATATTGTCTTTCCACTGGCTGGTTAACTAGCAACAAAAGGTTTTCACTGTACATCGGTACACATGACAATAAACTGAACTGAACTGATTGTAGCATAGATGAAGGGGAACTAATGGATATGGTATGTTTATAGATTTGGCTCCCTTTCAGCGAATCCCACATAGGTAGTTGGTGAACTAGTCTAAAGCATGTGGAATTTGGGGTGCTCCGTCAGCATACATTCAGAGCCAGTTCGATGGTAGAAAGCAAAAAGTAGTACTGGGTCTTTCTTAGGCTAACAGTCTGCGATTCATTGAATACCACTGTGATTAATACCTGGATCCTACCTATTCACAAATAATATCAACAATTTGGCCGAGGCAACCATGTGTGATGGTTTCCGTTTTGATGATGACATGATACAAAGTGGGAATGTGAGTAGAAATAAAAATGCTAAGAGGCTTCAACTGCACATAGACAAGCTATGAGAATGGGGGACACAGCAAATGCAGTAGAATGAGGAGAAATGTGAAATCATTCACTTCAGTGCAAAGCACATGAAAGTGCAGCGTTTAATTGAAACGTGTTGATGATCAAAGAGACCTGGAGGTACACATGTCATTGAAAGCAGGCGCTTAGGAAATTAAATTTGTATTTTTAAGGAACCTAGGAATATAAGGATAGTGCAGGAAGGTAATCAGCCACGATCTTGTTGGCTGGAGGGGGCAAGTGACCTGTTCTTGTTTTTACATTATATCCAAAACTTCTCTTCACCATCAAATTATAAAAGTCAGCGCAAAATCTATCTCTCCAACGGAGCTTACAGTCAAATCTCTTCCCTACTGTTTTATTATCCATTACCATGTGTCTATTTGTAAAATAACTTGAGGCATTTGCAATTGTCAACACAAAAATGCAATTTTTAAAAATTTATATCAGTTCGGTGTTAGAATTGCACAGAGTTTCTGAATGGTAATACATCCCATTTTCTGTATAAGCCAAAATAAAGTGATAACCCCCGCGGTATAGTATTTAGTTCACTGAGACTATAAGGGTTTAAGTTTGTTTCAATATGAGCTGGTGTTCATCTCTGAAAGTTGCCATTTTCAATTGGATCAAATAAACTATATTAGGACACAATTTGGATTATGCAGGCAAATATTGATTGATTCAGTTCAAAGGTGTTGGTATAATCAATATTTTATTTAGAATCAGTCATTTTACTAAGGTTTTTTTTTGCTTTTTAATATTAACACCTCATAGATACATCTTGATCCAGTTCTCGATGACCAGATTGTGTCTGAAGCATGAGATACATGATTTTTCCCCCTTGATTTATCTAATTTAAACATGTTGGAATAAATTTTTTAACATTTCTGTGTAATATAAGTGCAATATGGTAGGCAGCTCAGGTGCAAATTTTCAGTAATATGGAACTTTACAAAGTTTGGTTTTAGAAACCTTTCATTTAAAGTTAGATATTTACTAGCATCTCAGCCTTAGTGCGGCTACTGGACAGCTACAGCAACTGGTGTTAACCCTCACCACAGTTGCTGTCGGTGGAGCTTGCACTTTCTTCCTGTGACTCCTCGACTTCTTTTGGATGTTCCAATTTCTTCCCGCCTCCGACTGGCTCCTATAAACTGCCCTTGTGTAGGTGGGTGCCAGAGGAATTGCGGAGAGACAGGGGAGTGGGTGCATGAGGGGTGGAATGTATGGCCACGTGAAAGGGGACATATTTCCAGGGAAATAAGTGGGAGAATAGGCCCAATAGGGTTACTGTGCGCACTACCGTGGACCCAGTGGACTGAATGGCCTTATAAGTTGTAGGGAAATATGAGAAAAATGATCACCACCAGTTGCATGGGTTTAGATCATGCCAATCACGTAGAGTGATAAAGAGAATGGTAAAATGCTCTTTATTTTATTTCAGACAAAAACCCACTTCCACTTTAATTAAATGCAACTTATCATTTAATCATGATCTGTATATGAATTAAAATTACTGACATCTTATCCTGTCTTTGCCAGAGGAGAATCTTTACCAGCGTGAAGCCTCTGCGGAAGAAGATCTCCACGATGGACACATCCCTAAACAATTTGTAGGTTTATTACATGGTTCTTCCCCAGCTTGTGAATCTCCAGAGAATCCTTATCATCTGTACAGTAAAACGCAGAGGGAGTTCACCAGTGACAACACCTTGAGCATCAAAGAATCAACCCAGGAGCCACATTTAATTAAAACAGATTCACTACAATGTACAGATGAAACAAACGAGGCTCAAGTGCTGCACGATGACAGTGATGCATCAATATTAGACAAAGAAGGCAAACCTCAAGTTGTTTATAAGACTATTTTCCATACAAAGGTGAACCAGAGTGACAGCGACACATTTGTCAGCGCCAGAACTTTTCGGAAAGACGATCCCTGGATAAGCAACACTGGGGAGAAGCTTGGCTTTGAAGACAGAGCATGCACTTTAGGAAGGGTAAGATCAGGAACAAAGACTATTCTTGAACTACAGTTAGCCAGAAACATTTCAAAGTCGGACTCCAATCTTATTACTTGCTCACCTATTGAAGAAGAATCGAGGAACACACGCTGTGAGTCTGTGTCAAACTACTTTAAGGAAACCAAACAATGCACCGGAAAATGTTTGGAAAGAATTCCTTCCTTCACTGCTGAATGGGAAGAGGTAAGAGTCAAAATACCATCTGTTCCAAATGTATTTTTGATTGCGGTTCCAGGAATGCACGCAGTTTAATCTGTGATTCAATAGGAACAATTATGAAATTAATAAACCAATACAAAATAAAATAATTAATTTGGATAGAGAGTGATGTCCAGTTCTTTGTAGCAGATCATAGAATAAATAAATAGAACAAAGTGCTGGAGGGACTCAGTGGGTCAGGCAGCATCTGTGGAAGGAATGGACTGTCAGCATTTCAGCTTGGAGCCCTTTTCAGACTGATTGCATAAGGGGGGGAAAAAAAGGTGGAAAAGAGAGGTGGGGATGGGACAAAACCCGGCTTTGATAGGTGGACACAGATGAGGGTGAGAGTGGAAAGCCTTATCTTGGCCGCAGATGCCACGGTGACAGAGAAATTGAGAGTAAGGAATGGCATCTTTGTAAGAGGCAGGGTGGTGGGAGATGTAGTCAAAGTGAGACACAGATTCGTGTGCACCTCTTACAACCTCATGTACTGCATTCGATGCTCCCGATGTGGCTTCCTGCACATCAGCGAGACAAAGGATAGATGAGGTGACCATTTTGACAAACACTTGTGCTCTGTCCACCAAGGCCTGATGGAACTCCCGGTTACTAACCATTTCAACTCCCCTTCCCATTCCCATTCTGACCTTTCTGTAATTGGCCTCCTCCATTGCCAGAATGAGGCACATGCCAACTAGAAAAACAGCACCTCATATTACAGTAGGCTAGCTTACAACCCAACATTGAATTCTCCAACCCACCTCCCCAGCAGTGCTCAAACTTATTTCTCCCATCATCTCTAACCCCCCTCCCCACCCACCCATTCACCTTGCCCCTTCCCCTTCCTTCATATGCTCATCTCTCACCACTAAATCACACATTTATTTTTGTACCCGCCCTTCCCCTCTCCCCTTGTACCTATATCTGACGGTGCATTCATCATCTATTCTTACCTGACACCCTTTCAGTAAACTGAAGTCCTGTGCTTCCCAAAGTAAACAGCGCTTGCTCATTTATTATTGATGCCTTAATCATGCTATATAAACCAGCTTGATAGAATAAATCATCTATGTTTTTTATAGGCACCTTTACATTAGGAATGTATTTATATAATGAAGAAGAACCTAACTGAGTCTCCCACAGATTGTTTGTCTTCGTCCATCCTAAAGTTTAACAAACAAAAATCAAAATTATTTGAGGAGTATCAATACTTCTTTGGTAAATTTTAAAATGTTTGTGAGTGACTGCATTCTGGGCTGAATGTTCCCAACATCCCCCCCCACCCCCCCCCCCCCCCCCCACACACCTTGCCTCAGACCTAAATATCACTGTATCATGGAACCTGAAGTCTCCTATCCACTGACGGTGTGTTTCTACTGGAAATCAGGTTGGTCAAAGTCAGAAGTTCATGTGGTATCGTTATTAGGACAGTCATTCCACTCACATCATCTGGTTTATGTTTTAATGATGACGGGGTATGGGTTGTGGAGGTTCCATCACTGTTCCTAAAGAAGAGAGATGAATCGCTCCAGGCCGTATCTGCCCCTGTGGCAGATCAAGGTGCTCACGTGTTGTAACTCTACTCACACAGGACAACACTCTGCTGATGTGCGTTATCTCTATCTCTATTGCTGGCAGCTAGTTGCTGTTGTGCAACGATCCTTTGCTCCTGACTTGTGACTCAGTTGCCCCTCTGCCCACAGGCTGCATATGGACGAGGCATTGAACTTGCTTGGGCCCCCTCTCCTGTGTGATGGTGTCTCTCCTATTCCTCAATGTTTTTGTCCAGACAGAGATGAAAGAATGAAGGACATTGAGAAACCCTTTCATTTCCCACACTTCAGGCTTTGATCAGTGTGGCAGTTGCAGGTGGTTTAACACCATTGTTAAGGTGAGTGTATAGGTCTACATGTTGGAGTGAAGGGGACCACAGGCAGCTGGTGAGTAGCATTCGCTGATAAAGGCACACGCTGCTCATGTGTGGAATCTTCCTGCACAACAAGGACATCAAGCTGCTCTCTGGTGGCTTATTGCTGTTCCTTTGATGCTTCAAGCTGCTCCCTTCCGGCAGAAACCTGAGGTGAGAGAGCAGACTTCTGCAGCTCTCAGCAAGGATCAGACTTCATGAGGCCTCCACATCCGCAATCATGTGAACTAGCAGTCGCTTTCTCGCACAGAAGTACATGCACGGAGATCATGCTCCCCTGGCTTCATCCAGCCTCCTATCAAAGGCTGGTAATGCACTGCTCTGCGTTTCTTGTCATTGGATACCCTTGCTGAGATAGGTCTGACAGCTCACTCATTATCTCACTGTGTATCTGCATCAGTCTGTCATGAAAGCATCCTAATTGTGGGCCTCATACAAGTCCTCTAAAGCTGCGGGGATGTGTGAACCTCCTTCCAGCAACTCATTCACCAAAGTCTGTGTAACCCTTGCCAGCCTTCAGCCCACTACTTCACTTGTGTCTCCAAATGACATCTATGTCCAACGATACATGTTCATCCCTGGGATACCAGTCTCCAGGATGGTGCTCTCAAGTGTCAGCTGCAATGAAGTAGTGTGAACCTCATCATCATCAGAATTATCCACCTCCAGTATCTTTCTAGTTTCTTCTGTGGGTGGCCTGTAACCAAAAGTTGAAACAGAAACTTGCTGCACTTATAAGGTTTGGCCAAAATGTTTTTATAATGGGGTTCAGGGGTTATGGGGAGAAGGCAGGAGAAAGGGGTTGAAAAGGAAAGATAGATCAGCCATGTTTGAATGGCAGAGTATACTTGATGTGCCGAATTGCCTAATTCTGTTCCTATAACTTATGAAAGACTATGCAGCATATCAAATGGCAATAGGATGTCTACTGATGACAAAATAAGAGGGATGTAATATTCATAATGAAATGTGTAGAAAGGAACTGCAGATGCTGGTTTAAACCGAAGATATGCACAAAATGCTGGAGTAATTCAACGGGACAGGCAGCATCTCTGGAGAGAAGGAATGGGTGACGTTTTGGGTCGAGACCCTTCTTCGGAATGCAAAAGGATATCAACCCGAAACGTCACCCATTCCTTCTCTCCGGAGATGCTGCCTGTCCCGCTGAGTTAGAAACATAGACATAGAAAATAGGTGCAGGAGTAGGCCATTCGGCCCTTCGAGCCTGCACCGCCATTCAATATGATCATGGCTGATCATCCAACTCAGTATCCCGTACCTGCCTTCTCTTCATACCCCCTGATCCCTTTAGCCACAAGGGCCACATCTAACTCCCTCTTAAATATAGCCAATGAACTGGCCTCAACTACCTTCTGTGGCAGAGAATTCCACAGATTCACCACTCTCTGTGTGAAAAAAAACGTTCTCATCTCGGTCCTAAAAGACTTCCCCCTTATCCTTAAACTGTGACCCCTTGTTCTGGACTTCCCCAACATCGGGAACAATCTTCCTGCATCTAGCCTGTCCAACCCCTGAAGAATTTTGTAAGTTTCTATAAGATCCCCCCTCAATCTTCTAAATTCCAGCGAGTACAAGCCGAGTCTATCCAGTCTTTCTTCATATGAAAGTCCTGCCATCCCAGGATTCAGATTGAAATATTGTTCATGAGCATACCTGGTTGATTGAAGAAAATCCTTGAGCTGGCTTGGGGCTCAATAGCCCCTGCAGTGGGCACACATAGTCTCCTACATGTGAATAAGGCATTGACCTCGCTTGGCCCCCCTTCCTGCCTGCAAGTCTTTCTCCTATTTCTCAATGTCTTTGTCCAGATAGAGATGAAAATCACTGAGTAACCCTTTCATATCCCACATTTGAAGCTTGCCTATGTGGCAGATGCAGGAGATTTGATACCATTGTTAAGATGTACACATCTACATGTTGGAGTGAAGAAGGGTCCTGACCCTGAAACGTCTCTCATTCTTTTCTTCTCCAGTGATGCTGCCTGACCTGCTGAGTTACTCCGGCACTTTGTGTCTATCTATGAGCAGTATTTCTGTTTGTTTCAGAACTCACCTTGAAATATCGCATGCAATCATAAAAAAATATTTCTGCAACTGACCGTGAGGAGATGCTGCTGACCACCTCCTGGCAATGGTCTTCAATGGTGGCACTGGAAGACCTCCTGGACCTCCAGTACACAAGGCCCTGCTGCCGCATCACCAGACTGCTGGTGTTTCTCTGTGAAATTCACCTAACTCTATCCTGCCTAGATTCCTCCCATGGCATCCATCATATTTCCTGCCTGCCTGGGTGCCATGGTGAATGTGACCTTGACGGCTGGCACACTTTTGTGATTGGAGCCACAGCAATGTGTTTCGAACTGATCTAAATTGAGCGCGGCCCCATTTGAACCATGTTTTACTGCAAGATTCTGGGTGCAAAGCACCATGGCCAATTTAAGGAATGTCTGAGCGACATCCAATTAGGGGTTGACCCTATGTACAGTGCATATTTAGCACAATAAAAGAAAGATAAAATCCACTTTCTCCTCTACGCTGTCATTATGACAATATAAATTAAACAATGGGGAGAATTTTTCTTTTTTCTTTTTGCTGTGACGGCTTTATTGAAATAGGTAAGCAATGGGAATTTAGTTAATTCATTATTTTACATTTAAAAACTTTTATCATATTTTTGTCAAAATATAATTGCTTTTCGGAGTCACTGAGTGCAGGGGTGTAACTATGACCAAGTCTGAGCTAACAGTGTAATTGATCTCATGGTGAGTTTAAGCAGAACAGAGGAGCACTGCCTTTGCTTTTGCAGGTGTGCAAAACACTGGAAAGGATGATCCTGTGAGATTAACGGTTCTCATTATGCTCTTTGCAGATTGATAAAATCATGAGCTCCATTGGTGCTGGAATCAATACTGGTCTAAAAGGAAAGCAAATTGATGCATCAGGTAAGGTGCAAAACCTACATCCACATTCAATTCATGATAAAAGGTATGAATAAGATTCTTCATGTCACTTGTCAGTGAGATGCTCTTTAAAAAAGCTTTGCAAACTCAATTTAGTGAATGTGTTTTCTTCTTAGACTTCTATTAGCGTATGCTTAGTTGGGAAGGGGATGGACAAATTAATTAGCGTCTGTATGAATTTGTCAAAGCAAAATTGCTTTGTTAACTGTTTGTGAGATGGTTAAGGTTGGAGAGGCAAGTGCAGCAGATATGTGTATATAAACATCCAAAGGCTTTTGGCAAAGGACCACAAAATAGGTATTCAAACCAATAAGGTTAAATAATTTAAAGGGAAAATACAATGTACACATAAAATTGGTTTCAGGACAGAAAGCAGAGAATGATGATGAATGGTTAGTGACACTCCCTTGAGATTGTTAGAAGGACCACTGTATATTTTAGTGTATATTTAAGACATAAAAGTCAGAAATGTGGTTAAAATCCTGTGATAAGATGATGCTAGATGTGTGCGCATGTGTATATTACCTATATATATATATACATATAGATTGCAGAGAAATATAAAATAAGGTATTTGAATAGGAGGAATGAAGACAATCAATATAAATTAAATGGAGCAAATTTATAGTGAGTGCCTGTGCAGAAGGACCTGGAGGTGGGGAGGGGGTGAATGCAGATATATCTTTGAAGATGACATAACAAGTTAGGAACGTTTTTAAAAGGATTACAGGATCCTTGATTATATAAACAAAAGCGTAACAGGAAACAAATTATATGGAACCTTTGTAAAAAAAACTATTTAGGTGTCAGCTTGAGAGTGTGTTAAATTCTGAGCACCTCACTTCTCAGAGGTATGGCTAGGGCTTAATAGAGGTACAGAAGACATTTCCTAGAATAGAACCAAGGACCAGGCACTTAATTCTCATGGAAACCCTGGAGAATCTGGGATTCTTCTCCTTAGAAAAGTAAATGGTAATAGGAAGAAAGTATTGAAGAGGTGTCCAAAATCAAGAACAGTTTTCCATGAGTAAATAATAAAAAGCTGTCTCCCATGAGAGAAGAGCCAGTAATCAAAAGAGACAGATTTAAGATAATTGGCAGAGATAGCAAGAGGATTTTTTTTTCTTTGCAGTGCGTTGTCATGGTCCTGAACACACTGCCTCAGGCACTGATTCGCTTGTAACTTAAAAAAGGAATTTGATTAATATTTGAAGGGAAAATATTTATAAGATTATTTGGAAAGAGTAGGGAGCGGTATGTAATTAGATTGTTCTACTGAAGTGCCAGCATGGTGATACAAATAATTTCCCTCTGTGTTGTATGGATGTACAATTAGTTGTTAAGATCTGACACCAATAACCCACAACTGTCTTATTTGTCATCGTACTTGTCGTCGTTGACCCACACTGGTCCCTGGTACTAAATACATAAAATATGAAACTATTTCATGACTGTAAATCTTTTTAACCATATCTTCATCGCCACCTTTAACCCTACAAACATCTCCTCAAACATTTGAACACAAACTTGATCGAGTTTTTTTGAGGTGGTGACAAAGGAGATCAATTGGGGTAGGGCACTGGATGATGTCTACATGGATAAAGTCCCACATGGTAGGCTGATCCAGAAAATCTGGATTCATAACGGGCTTATGGATTCATAACGGGCTTATGGATTTGGTCATATGGATTCAGAACGGGCTTACTCGTAGAAGACAGTGGGTTGTTGTGGAAGGACGTTATTCTGGCTGCAGTCTGTGACCAGTAGCTTTCTGAGACCAGTGGAGTCCCTTAGGGGTCTGTGCTGGGGCCCCTGTTGTTTGTGATATGTATATAAATGACTTGGACAGAAATGTAGATGGGTTAGTTAGTAAGTTTGCAGAATACACCAAGATTGCTGGTGTTGCGAACAGTGAGGAAATATGCTGCGGGATATACATCAACTACAGAAAATGGTGGAGAAATGACTGATGGAAATTAATCCAAGCAAGTATGAGGTGTTGTACTTTGGGAGGTTGAATGTAAGGGGAAGGTATATGGTTGATGGCAAGACCCTTAACAACATTTTGTGTAGAGGGATCTTGGGGTCCAGGTTCATTGCTCCCTGAAAGTGGCAACACAAATAGATAAAATGGTAAAAGATGGATATGGTAGGCTTGCCTTCATTGGTTAGGGCATTGAGTATAAGAGCCAGGAAGTCACAATGCAGCTCCGTAAGACTGGTCGGGCTGCATTTGGAGTGTTAACAAACTAAACTATTGTGTACAGTTGTGGTCTCCCCATTGCAGGAAGGATGTGGAGGCTTTGGACTGGGTACAGAAGAGGTTTACCGGAATGCTGCTGGGATTAGGAGGCAATTAGCTACATGAAGAGGTTGGACAAGCAGATTATTTTTGCCTGAAATGCCAAAGGTTGAGTGGAGGCCTGATATGAGTAAATAAAATAATGAGAGGTATAGATAGGGTAGAAATCAGAACTCTTTTCGCAGGATTGAAATGTCAAAGAGTAGAGGGCATAGGCTTAAGGTGAGAGAGGCAAAGATAAAGGACATGTGCAGGACAAGGATTTTACAGAAGAGAAGGTTGGTCCCTGGAATGCGTTGTCACAACTGGTGGTGAAGGCAGACACGACAGTGGTGTTTAAGATGATTTAAGTTACCACATGGATACGGTATCCATGGTACGGTACCACACGCTAGGTACTACATGCAGAGAATGGTGGGATATGGATTATGTGCAGGCAGATGCAATTAGTGTATCCTGGCATCATGTTTGCCACAGATATTGTGGGCCAAAGGGCCTGTTCCTGTGCTGTACTTTTCTATACATCTTAGGATTTTAAACTCTGGTTTATAGTGCATTTCAGTCTACCTTCCATGCATCATTGCTTTTTCACCTGTTTAAATTGACTGCCTCACTAAACCTCTCAGACCTCCCCTACCCTTTAATTTCTCGAAAAAGTTGTACTTACCCTTCCTAATAGTACTTTCTCTCAGTTGGTATTGATTCTTTTTCTATAACACCTGCCAGAAGTGCTAGTGAATGATTGTGTGCTTCAAAGGTGTAATGTGAAATGCAATGAATTGTCATTATGTGGCAAAGACGACTCATTGTAATGCTTTGTTATATCACTTTTCACTGCATCGGGAAAGTCTGCTTGCATGTCATAGTTGTTACACCCCCTTCATTCACCTGGTCTCCCCAAAATAAAATAATATCCCATTATCGATGAAATATAATGAGAGAATCTAGGAAGATTTATAAGATCAGTTTGATATGTAGTTTGTGCTATGGCAAGGCAGTGTGCTGTGATGTGCGATAGTTATAACAGGGGGCTTCAACAGCTACAGATACAACTCTCCACTCTGGTACTGAAAATGCATTTGTGAATACAGTATTAGTTTGAATTACCTGTTAGAATTCTTTTAGTGTAACTGAATGTGTTTTCTCGTGTTAAATCCATTAAAACATTTGCAAATGTTTGTCACTTTTGAAGTTCTTTGGAAATGTATTAAACTGTAATATTGGGTGAAGATGATGTTGAGGCTTGCTATTTCAGTGATCCGTGTAGGAGGAAGCAGTAGAATTTGCCATAAGCAGACAAAATAATTTTATACAGTCCTCTTTCCTGCATTTGTTTTAACTGAACTCATCATTCAAGGTTGGCGTATATCTGTGTGTGTGTGTGTAGGAGGAAACAGCATCAGCATCTGCATCAGCGGCACATTTACAGATCGCAGACAAAGAAATCTAGGTTTCTGATGGCCTTTATAGAGACTGTGAGGTGTTGCCTGGGCTGGGCAATGAACAGGAGAAGGGGGGGAGCATGAAGCATGGTACAGCATACTGATGAGTGTGGGAGTACTTGATAAAAAGAATCCTAGCTGCTGGCAGAGCAGAGCAGAGCTTACTGTGGAGAACTGCGACATTCACACGTTCAGAGACCAGTCTGCTCTTAATATTCTCTCTCTCTCCCTCTCATGTGTTCTTTAGACAGAGAGAGAGCACTATATATATTTATAGAGGGAGAGACACCTTGGCATGCTGGACCCACGTCTTGTTCTGATACCTGCTGGCTGTGAGAAGCATTCCAGCGTTTAGTCAAGCTACGGAGAATAACATTGACAATACTAGAGTTGTGCACCATAAAAGCTGTCAAGCTGGCGGGCTCATTCGACAGTCATGTTCCGAGAAATGCGATGTGGCAATGCCACCTCTCAACCTCGGAATGTCCCTATTACCGGATTGATGGTATGTCACTGCTGAAGCGGCTTCCCCTTCAACCTCTTACAGGACCCAGAGTTGTATTTCAGACTGTGGGACGGTGGCTGGAGAGCATAGGACTACCCCAGTATGAGAACCACCTGCTGGCAAATGGATTTGACAACATCCAGTTCATGGTAAGCTACCTTCTGTTTTAATTTTGCACGTGTACTGTTGATGTTTTCTCTAAACTATGCTACTTCTTATCACCCTCCTCTCCTCCTCAGCCCAACAACCCCCCCCCCCCCCCCCCCCCCCATTCTTCTTTTGTCTGTCCAACTATGTTATGACCTGCATCTGTTGTCCTGTTGCCTCAGCAACTGTGGTCCTGGGTGGACCATTGAAATTAATATTGTAAAGCTCTCAGATACCTTTCAGGAAGGATAGAAAGAAGCATTAGTCTAACTATAGTTAACCCTGAAGAATTTAGCCATTTCCATTGCAACGTGAGTGATAATGCCTTTGATTGAGATGTAAAATATTTGTTTGAAACTTAAGAGACGTTTTTGTATAGGTGAGTGAGTGCTGGCACTGCAACCATGCATTACTCTTTATCCTTTCTTAAAAATGCTCTATTTTGTAATATATATGTATGTGCTTGCCATAATTAAAGTCCTCCTAACTAGTGTGGAAGAGATGAAAATTAAAAGTTTTGCTGCCTGTATCTAACTTAAGAACACATTTGTATGAAAACTGTAACATCACGAGACGTTCAATGCCCAAAAAACTTTACATTTTAAAGATTGCTGCAATATTTTGAAATTAGATTCATGATTCTCTGCAAAACTGTTTACATAAAATAGAACTTTGATGACTAAAAGCCGAATTTGATCATTAAAAACCTGCAATGAGGACCGTGCAGAAGTTACCTGTCGCGTCACATAGAGAGCCACCTCCATCTAAATGCTTGCAAAGGGACAGTAACTTCTCTTCCTGTTTCATATAAGTCATTTTTGAAATTTATTTTCACTGTATACGGCTCACAGAAATATGTGATGATTTCAGCTAGAGAGAAAAGCAATTATTGTAGTTACTAGGAGACTTGCTATAATTAGCTATTTCTCGCAGAGTGTGTCAATCACTGAAAGAATGTCTGCATTATAATCTTTCCATCCATGCCACACTGTAACCAGGATTGATTTTTAAAATGAATGTAGATAGATTGGATTGATACAGAATTAAACGTTGGTTTTCACATTCATTTTAATTGACGAGACAGAATTAGAATTCTGCAGTATAATTATATCATTACAGAGCAAAGGACATATGTTGCTGGTTCTCATCTAATGGCAGTTTATTTTTGTCAAGTGTCTACTTGGTGATATGGTAAATGTAAAATAGAATTTCTGGTGATGTTACCAAGGCTTTAAAATCACATGTCAGGCCAGTAAAACGCAGCTATCATTCCTCAACAGTCATTACCTTGATGTAGCCAGAGGATTGAGTTAATTATATGTCGGGATGAACCAATAATGTATTACGTTGGTTTTGTATTATGTGGTTAAAATGCTGTAAGTAAATTGATGAGATTTCTGAAAATATGTTGCACATCAACAAAATATATTTGATTTTCAATAGCCATCCTGGCTGTTGATAACAATAATATTTGCCAATATTTCCATCATTTTAGTAATTAATATATTAAAATGGTACAAGAATGTTTTAAACTGACTGAAATGATTAGATTTGTCTCCATAAAGCAAATTATGTTACCCACACACATTTGAATTGAATTTCCTTAATGGATTTTTTTTAACAATATGATAATTATGATTAATTCTGTAGCAAATCTGAAAACACTTCAACTATAGGGGAAGGGAATTATTCAGAATTATTTTATGAAGAATATCAAGGATTCTTACTCTAATGTTCGAATGTCCCGATGTATTAACATGTAGTTATATCGTAGGCAATAAACATGGGAAAGAATTAATAAAATCATTGAATTGAAATAAGTGGAAACAAATCCCTTATCTTGTCATCATTCTTGTGCTTGTTAACTTAATTACATTCTGAAATAAAGATCATCAGGATTACACCAGCATTAACCGTACTTTCAGATTGTTTTAGAAAAAAAATATTTAAATTTAATTCCACTTTGCTGCTTGGTGTGAACACTGTTTCTGATGATCTGTGTTCTTCAACCCACCCACATGCATCATCATCTTACCTCAATATATTGCAGGTAAGATAGTTTCATGGAGATAAATACTGACAGTTCACCCTTTGTCACACATAAAGCCATCCCGTTCACACTGAAAAAGTTTATTTAGCTGCCCTGTTATTATCTCTTGAAAATGTCTCTAAGTGGACATTAATTTGCATTATAGACTATTTATTTTCCACAGATTGGGGCATTGGGGGCAATCTTTGGACTCACATTGGTAAAATAGATTTGTTTCCAAATTGTGTGAGGGGAAATAAACTTTTCTCATATTTGGTACTGTTGGACCTGTTGTATGTTTCTGACCCTCGTGTTTTTACTCTGCATTTAGTACAGCCAATTCTAAGTTTGTTACTTATTTTATATCCTAAAGTAATCGAACTGCTATATACAACAGAAATAAGATCGTCAACACTAAACTGAGAGATGTATTGTTATTTGCATCTTTAATTGGTAGGTTCATCAGGAAATATTATATCTTTCAGCACTTAATTTTTATTTTGTATTATTTTCACAATTAAATAATTGACTTACCTTAATGCTTTTATTAATCCATTTATATATTAAAAGACTTTGGATCAACTGAGTAATATTGCATACCACAGCTACCGACCTCATAACCCTAGATTAGATTAAGAAAAGAATTATAGGCCAGAGAGAACATTGCCTCAAGTCAAATTTTCAAAATGAATATTTTTATTTGCTGTGCTATGTTAAAGGTAAGCAGGCCATTTACGTTATAATGAAACATAGACATGTTTAAGTGAATGTTGATGTCAGCTTAAAGATTATGTTGTTCAGAATTTATTGAATGCCAATTTGTAGCGTGGAATACAATGCCCAAGTGTGCAACAGCTGCACCTGTTCAGTACTTCCCCGTCATCACCATTGACTCTGAAAGAAATTAGAAACAATTTAAAGAACTGAAGATAAACCTAATCAGTTGATCGGGCATTATTCAAGAGCAAAAGCCAAATTCAGCATATTATTTCTTTTTGCCGTTTTTGTCTTTATTCAATATCTTCACTTGGGGAAATCATAGGACAAGGAATATTTTGGATAAATAGCGTGCTGAGATTGTTAACTGACTTTTAAATTCTTTATCATTCTTCAAACTACTTTGAAAGCTTCCCCTCTTCTTGCTTAAGATGCTCTTTCTTTTGTTTGTGAGCGTTTAAGTCACTAAACTGCATTTATTCACTTTTGTCTTGCATACTCCAATATTGTTAGCTTATTCTGTGACAGCAACAATCTGTCGACCATCAGCTGTATAAAGTAGTCGAGGTTGTTTCCCCATCATCTCTATATGGTATCAGTCCAGTGTGTAATATGAATAAATGAAGTGATTATTGTCAGGTCAAAGTGCGCAACAGATTTTAGCAAGTCTGTTCTCACTTCAGATTGCTTCCTGACCCAAAGAATTGTGATGGGGCACAAGCTACCAGTTAATGGAGCCGTTCATTTTGGACACAGGTGATTAGTTCAGCAGCTTTCTTTCTTGCATCTGTTAAGTGCTTGTGGAGATTTACAGTGTAATGGAATTCTGATTTAAGGTCACCTGTCTAATACAAGAGTGCATCCATTATTGGCACTGAAGAGTTGCAAGAGACAATCCCTGCAGACCTACTGAGAGAACCCGTCAATATGCTGACATTAATATCTTTCATGTCTCATTATCCATGATAGAGCTGCAGTAAATACTGGAAGAACTGGTGCTTCATTGTAGAATATTAAAATCGATAATATTTAGAAACAGAAGAATAAATGACTGTTGGTCATCCGATTGAGCTCGAGTTAAACTGTGAAGTTTCTTAAGTTGCTTCACTGGTGGGGTCACATGATCTTCCAGCCCTGTATTTTTCTATTTCTGTTTGCTGAAACATTCTAGAGGGGAGAAAGAGTCCTCTGCAGTTTTGTTTGTCATTCAGCATGTATTGTATTAGGCACACTAAAATGATTAGCACTCGAGTGATAATGAGTACTCCACTGTAGTGGTTATGCTCCTGGACTATTAATCCAGAAACCTGGACTAATGATCGAATGACATTTAGTACAGATCACAGCATGTCAGGAGGGAATTTAAATTAAGGTAATTATACAAATCTGGAATAAAAAGCTGATATCAGAAATAGTGACCATGCACTAACCAGATGGATACAAAATTCCATCTGGTACTTTCATGCCCTTCACTCCATCCTTCCGAGTTTGAATGTGACTCCAGACCCATAATAGTGTGATTTATTCATAGTTACTCTCAATTATGGGAAACTGTCTTTACGGACTACAGTAGGTAATGCAATGGACAGATCAGTATCAACTCAGCATCATTTTCAACGTAGGCGACATGATACCTGCTCCATCATGTGTTCAGTTCTTCTCAGTAACATTTGTACTCTGTGCCTGTATTAAAGACCAGTGGACCAGTAAAACAGTTTCACGTAGTCATATCAATAGAATTATATATTTTGCTCAAGATCTTGGTCTGATCCATCAATATCCTTGGGTTCATCAGGGCCACCGGCAAGAGA
This sequence comes from Rhinoraja longicauda, assembly GCF_053455715.1. Taxonomy (NCBI): domain Eukaryota; kingdom Metazoa; phylum Chordata; class Chondrichthyes; order Rajiformes; family Arhynchobatidae; genus Rhinoraja; species Rhinoraja longicauda. Next base: position 23,146,703 of record NC_135975.1, read on the forward strand.
GATCTGCTGACGTTAGTATACATTCAGGACAAAGTAGCCCTAGGAGTCTACAACAATAACTCATGAATCAATGATAGAGCGACACTAAATATAAATTGTTGTCCAGTGTCTGATCAAAACTGGACAAGAATGCTACATATCCACCAGGTCAAACATCACCTGATAGAAGCATAAATGTTAACAGCAGAGTGGAATTCCAAAGGTGAGACAAGAGTAATTGCTCTTGAGATTGACGTGGTATTGTAGAATATCATCTAAAAGCCCTGATAAAACTGGAACCACTGATGAGAAGTAAAGGGAGAGCTCACGACTGGTTTTAATCATAACCAGCTCAAAGAAGATGGTTGAGATTGTTTTCTGGTCTATCATGTTACAATAGAGATGTGCTGAAGTTAATATACATTCAGGATGAAGTAGCCCTCGGAGTCTACAACAACAACTCATGAATGCTCATGGTTTCTGATCAAAACAACAAGAATTCTACATATCCACCAGGCCGAACACCACCTGATCGAAGCACTGAGAAGTTAACCTCCAAGTCAGTGGGAGTTACCTAGTAGCACCACACCCGACTAAACCGAATGCCTGAGAACATAGAAGGTTGATCAGGCCTGTGACATTTTGCGATTCATTTCACCTCTTTCTGTGATTCCCATCATCGGAGAAGTCACTCTTCAGCCAATTCAGTTCATTAAGCAACAGCTGAGTATAGCAGATAGAGCAAAGGAAAAGGGTTGTGATAAAATCCCAGCTCTAGTGCTGGAGGATGGCGTTCCAGAATTGGCAAGGCTCTAGCTAAGCTATCACAGTACAGCTATGACTCAGCTACCAAAAAAGAACGTGAAAATTTGACATTTTCTTCCAAGCAATTCCAAGCCTAGCCAATTGCCATCCTGTCAGCCTGTTCTCGATCACCAGCAAAGTAATGGAAGGACTTCAGACTTTAGAGATACTGCATGGAAACCGGCCCTTCAGCCCACCGAGTCTGCTCCAGCCAGCAATCACCCTGTACACTTACATTATCCTACACACTAGGAACAATTTTCCAATTTTTACCAAAACCAATTAACCTACAAACCTGTACGTCTTTGGAGTGTGGGAAGAAACCAGAGCACCCCGAGAAAACCCACGCGGTCACAGGGAGAACATATAAACTCCGTACAGACAGCCCCCATAGTCTATGATCCATCTAATTTTTAAAGCCTTCTAGTCTAAAGTCAAGTCTAGTTGAGATTCTTGTCATATGCACAAATATGTTGAAGTACAGCTGCACAGAAAACCTTGCTTGTAGAAGCATCACAGGCATATAGTACACAATCCAACACTACAAGCTAGAAACACTTATATTGTAATTTCAACTAATTAATTTCACTTGTTACATATTGTTTATAAAACAGCATTTTTTGTTTTTTGCATGCAGGTCAGATGAGTATTTGATTTGGTTGAAAACTCTTCAATTAATCTGGATTATCTGCAGATAATGCTACCAAGTTGTATTTACTTACCAATGCAGGTAATTTGGTTAAGTTGTGCGAGCACCGACCCAGTACAGGTGTTCTCTCAGCTTTGATCCAAATGTTAACAGCAGAGTGGAATTCCAAAGGTGAGACAAGAGTAATTGCCCTTGAGATTGACGGAGCATTTGATGCAGAATATCATCAAAAAGCCCTGATAAAACTGGAACCGATTAGAAGTAAGGGGAGAGTAAGAAAATAACTGCAGATGCTGGTACAAATTGAAGGTATTTCTTCACAAAATGCTGGAGTAACTCAGCAGGTCAGGCAGCATCGCAGGAGAGAAGGAATGGGAAACGTCACCCATTCCTTCTCTCCTGAGATGCTGCCTGACCTGCTGAGTTACTCCAGCATTTTGTGAATAAAGAAGTAAGGGGAGAGCTCACTACTGGTTTTAATTATAACTAGCTCAAAGAACATGGTTGAGATTGTTTTCTGCTCTATCATGTTACAACAGCTTACGGCCCCACGATCTTCCTTTGTAATAATGTCGGAAATGAGAATGGTCAATGGTGGTCGCCAGGTGTTCAGTTCTGTTTGTAGTTCTCTGGCTCATGATGAGTCTGCCCACCCCTACAGCAAGATAGTGACAAAATTCAGGCAGCTTCATAAATGACCAACAATCGTGCCACAGAAGCTCCAGACAGTAACAAACTTTGAAGAGTATCAAGCAACCTTCATTTCAACAGTGCTACTATTTCTACAACCTTTACTATTAACATCCGGAATGATCACTAGGACCCTATTCATTTGGCAGCAAGAACAAATCAGAAACTTGATATCCTCAGGTGAGGGCCATGCATTGCACTCCCTCATCTATGCTGCATGGAAATCCTGGAATTCCCTACTCTGAGATAATGCACTGCACAAGTTTCTTCGCCACATGGACTACACCAGATAATTCACAAAATTCTCTAAAGCCATTTAGCAATGGGCAGTAAATTTTGGTTTTTGCCTCGTACAAATATTCAAAGAAAACAGATCTTAGCAAGCCCTTCCTCATGACGAGAGACTTCAATGTTGCAATGATGCGGAATGCTGAAGTCAGTATGGTTAGAATGCTGAAGCTCAGTTGTACCAGAGGGAGCAAAACATAAATGGCAGCAGATTTCTATGTGCCGATACAGGCAATGCTGCCATTATCTTTCTGAACAAATAAGAATATTTGTCAATTAATTAATAAAAATCCTGCCATTATATATCACTCGTGGCAGCTTCAGTCTCTGTAGTAAGACCATGGATTTATTTTTCTCCTTATAATTTAAGTTGTATCTTTATAGTTCAATGCCCGATACCCTCCTTCACACTAACCTCTTTGACTAAATAATTAACAATGACCATAATACTCCATTTATTCAAACTTGGCGCTCTACAAGAAATGTTGGCACATTTGTCATGAGAGTTCCTGCTTGTGGCAAGCAAATATGAATGGAATTTATAGTGCATGTAATGTATCCCACAGGTGGCTCCCAAAAGAGACAGAGATTGCAGATCAAATACCATAATTCCGTTTTTGCTCAATGCCAGCTGGTCGAAATCCCAAATCAATGTTGTAATGGGCTATCTTCCCACATAGATTTCAACGGGGAAACAAACATTTATTCTGTTTATTTACAGTGAACCAAAAATGTTAACTTAAAAGTTCAGCTGTTAAATAGAACACTTATCAATCCATTTAGAACCTGGACTAGTGATTTACTTAATGTACCCTTAATTTTAAATATGCTTGGCAATTTGCCAGTTGTTATCAAGATTGAGATCAATATGGAGTAAACTGCAAAAATCCTGAAGAGTTGCTTCATATTTAAAACTGTTCAATGTATAGTTTTTATGTTTTATGGCATCATTAGATTTGGTTGATTTAACTATTGGCTTGAAACCAACTTCCAACCACTCGTATCCATTTGCAACACATATTCAGAACGCTAATGCCAAATATAAGGGTTTTCAACCATATCATACGTTCACCTGACCCGCAGGCAAAAAAAAAAGCTGCTGTTTTAAAAACAATATGTAACAAGTGGAATTACTATATGTGTTTCTCCTTTGTAGTGCTGAATTGTGTACTGTCCTGACTAACAAATCCATCCAATTTCTAAAGGCTTCTAGTCAATAGTCAACTCAAGTTGAGATTATTGTCATAGGCACAAATATGTTGAGGTACAGGTACAATGAAAACCTTGCTTGCAACAGCATAGACTCGTAAAGTCAAACAACACATGAAAACATCAATTATACATACTACTCATCAATTGCACAAACAATTCTACAAGAAAGTGAAAAGGAAAGGACTGTACAGAAAAAAAAGACACTAGACCAAGACACAATTAGAAAACAAGTTCCATGGTAATGCAAGAGGTGGTACATAGTGCTCTGTTGCTGAGTTTGGATTAGGGTTGTACATGTTGGTTCAAGAACCTGGTGGTTGTAGGAAAGTAGCATTCCTGAACATGGTGGTATGTGACATCTGGCTTCTGCACCTCTTGCCTGATGGCAGCGTTAAGAAGAGGGCATGGCCTGAAAGGTGGGGATCCCAGATGATAAACGCTGCCTTTCTGAGGCAGCGCCTCATGTAGATGCTTTTGATGGCTGTCTCTGTGATGGATTGGCCTGAGTCCACCACTTTCTGCAGCCCCTTACATTCCTGTGTGTTGGAATTGCTGTACCAGGCCATAATGTAACAGTGCAAGTGTAAAAGTTTGGTAGAGTTTTCGCTGACGTGCTGAATCTCTTAAAACTTCTAAGAAAGTGGAGCCACTGCAGCCCATCTTTATTGTTGTGCTAGGTCCAGAACAGATCATCAGAGAAGTTAGCGTCGAGGAATGGGAAGCTGCTGGCTCTGTCCATCACTGACCTGCCAATAGAAATTGGTACGTGGTCTCCTAACTTTCTCTTTCCAAACTCAACAACTAGTTGGTTTCCTTGGTTTTATAGACTTTGAGTGATCGGCTACTGTTACTGCACCACTCAATTGGGTGTTCTATCCCTTTCCAAAAGAAAGTTGAATAAAGCAAACAAAAAAGCTTCAGAATTCAGTTGGTCCATAGGAACAATAATTAGAAGGATAGAGAAATTGAAATGACATTGTTTTCAGCAAAGATATTGTTGTTTGTAAAAGTGACAACTATTTCCAGCATCCGCACACGCAAAGGGAAACAATGAACACAAATGCACACGCAAAGGGAAACAATGAACACAAATGCACACGCAAAGGGAAACGCAAACAGTGGAAATCGACAGTTGCTGCGTGGCATGTCCACGGCCTGCACTTACTGCACACTACACAGAATAAGTCATTTGGGATACCTTTCAACTGTTTGTGCACTCCCTTTGCAACCAATAACTCTAGTTGCGTGAGGTTTAACGTAGATTTCTAATGGCATTCTAAATTATAATAACAGCTGAACAAACTCTCTGGTGTTGATAACTAATTTTACAAGCATAGATTGCGATAGACCTAAAAAAATAAGAAAATTCCTAAGAATTTTAAATGTGTATGTTTTTCATTTATTTGATATTCAATGTTCTATGCTCCAGTGTTTATATTGCTTCAAGTAAAATGATTAAAATAATAAAATTGCACCTTGTTCCTTTTTCATTTGCAGTCCATGAGAATTCTATTTGATTCCTTGAATTGACATAACATTATGATAATAAACCATCACTGTTTGACAAATATGACACTGCACAACATGTCATGTTGTAAATTGCTAAATCATAGAGGGTAGCATTTTTGTGGTCAGTGATGACTACTTATCCTTCACTGTTGATTGCCAAATCCTGGCCAGATTTCTGCTCCTTTTTGACACATTCACAGAATAAATGTCAGCATGTGTTGTCTTCCCTAGTTGCTCTGGAGAAGGTGGTGAAAAATCACAAATCACTGTAGCCTTTCTGGTGAAGGTAATCCGATGGTGCTATGGGTTGAGAATTCAGAATTTAGCAACGTCAGATCATGTGCAGCTTGGAAGCGAACCTGCAGCTGGTGGTGTCCCTGTGCGCCTACTGCTCATCCTTCTTGCTGGTGGAGTTTGTGGCTTCGGGAGATGCTGTTGGCAATGTCTGTGCAAAGAAATGAAGAGGACCTTGCAGGTTGCACACTGCAGCCACCTTGTATGTTGTGGAAGGAGTGGGTGTTTAAAGTGGTAAAGAGATAACAATCAGTCAGGGTTCTTTGACCTGGATATTGTTGAGCTGCTTGACTTTATTTGCGTTTTTTTTCATGTTATTCCAACATGCTTCAGACTTGTACCTTGTAGATGGAGTAACATTTTGAAAGGTCAGGAGGGGAGTTGCTTGCCTTGCTGTGGGATAGGTAGCCTCTGACTCCTGTAATCCTGTAGTATTCATGCACCTGTCCTAAATGTGTTTCTGGTTCATTGTCTGGGTCCATTCCAACATACCTTCATTCCATCATACCTTCATTTTCAAAGTTGATTGAACATTATGCAATCATCAGTGAATATCCATGCTTCTGACTTCAAATCAGAAAATGTGCCATTGATGAAGTTGCAGGAAATGTTTGGGTCGAGGTCAGTGCCCTGAAGAACTTCTGTAGTGATGTTGTGTGATGAGACTGGACAACTTTCCTTTCTTTAGATACAAGTCATCCATTGGATGGCCAAATGTCAGCCCAGCATTTAGAGAATGTCAAACTGCTTACAGGGGTGTCTGAAGGAAGCATGCAGGTACAGCAGGCAGTGAAGAAAGCCAATGGAATGTTGGCCTTCGTAACAAGAGGAGTTGAGTATAGGAGCAAAGAGGTCCTTCTACAGTTGTACCAGGCCCTGGTGAGACCGCACCTGGAGTACTGTGTGCAGTTTTGATCTCCAAATTTGAGGAAGGATATTCTTGCTATGGAGGGCGTGCAGCGTAGGTTCACTAGGTTAATTCCCGGAATGGCGGGACTGTCGTATGTTGAAAGGCTGGAGCGATTGGGCTTGTATACACTGGAATTTAGAAGGATGAGGTGGGATCTTATTGAAACATATAAGATAATTAGGGGATTGGACACATTAGAGGCAGGAAACATGTTCCCAATGTTGGGGGAGTCCAGAACAAGGGGCCACAGTTTAAGAATAAGGGGTAGGCCATTTAGAACGGAGATGAGGAAGAACTTTTTCAGTCAGAGAGTGGTGAAGGTGTGGAATTCTCTGCCTCAGAAGGCAGTGGAGGCCAGTTCGTTGGATGCTTTCAAGAGAGAGCTGGATAGAGCTCTTAAGGATAGCGGAGTGAGGGGGTATGGGGAGAACGCAGGAACGGGGTACTGATTGAGAGTGATCAGCCATGATCGCATTGAATGGCGGTACTGGCTCGAAGGGCTGAATGGCCTACTCCTGCACCTATTGTCTATTGTCTAAGTAAAGCCTGAAGCCTAACCGTTCTGACAGAGAGGCCAAGTGGCTTTTATGTGGAATCTATATAATTCTGAAAGCGTTCTCTAATCTTGAGGAAATTGGTAAATGCTTTAGGAGGCAACATCTTGAGCTGATTGGACGTCTAGACCAGGAAACGGTGTAGGCATCACATGTTCTTTCTCTGAAACATAATTATTGAAACACCAACAATAATTGGTGCTATGTCCTCAACTTTTCACAATTTATATAAATAGCTTAGATGAAGGCATCAAAGGTATGTTTGTTAAATTTGCTGATGATAGAGAGATAGGTAAGAAAGTAAATTGTGAAGAAGATATAAGGAGGCTACTTAATGATATAGATAGATGCAGTGAGCGTAATGCAATTAGTGAAATTCTCAATTTTAACAGGAGTCTAGACTCCCCCAACATTGGGAACATGTTTCCTGCCTCTAGCGTGTCCAATCCCTTAATAATCTTATATGTTTCAATAAGATCACCTCTCATCCTTCTAAATTCCAGTGTATACAAGCCCAGTCGCTCCAGTCTTTCAGCATACGACAGTCCCGCCATACCGGGAATTAACCTGGTAAACCTACGCTGCACTAGCTCAAAGTCAGACCAGCCTTAAGATCGGACTCCTTCAGTTGAATGAAAACTCCTGGTCTGCAGAATAGGGAAGATAACAGATTTTCAAAATCATTTTATTTGAATTTTTTTAAGTGATTTTATGCATTTTAAAATATTTTAATAAATGTAATATTTAAAATTACTTAGTTTTGAAACTTGCATCAATTTTAATTGTTTTTATATATTCCTGAAAGACAGAGTTACTTAAAGAAAATTGCATTCTTTAATTGCTTGAGGTGGAATCCATGCACAGTTTTTCCTGCTGTCAAAACAGGTCTGAGTACTGAGGAAAGAGCTTCAATATTAAGCTTTCTGAGGACCACACATCTTATGCCTTGCTGCATCTTGCCAGAGGCTCGGTGAAAATCTCCTATGCATCCATTTTAGCATTGCCATGGGGCCATCATGGACAGTGAACCCTTTCCATCTTAATTTTACCCATTTGCCAACTTTTATTCCAGTTGGAAGTGGAAATATCCAATTTGGTTTTGGTCTAAGAAATAATAATGGCATACGTGAAATTACTGATTACATTTACTCAACTATTGGGCAAATTCACATCTAAATCAGGAATTAAAAGCAATGTTGAATTTGTTTAGCTGCTCTCGGGTTAAATTAATGTTGGGATTCCATTAGTGAAGTTATTGGAATACTTTTATCAAATCAATTCATTCATTTTTGTTACTTAATTTAAGTTTCATTCAGTGAACAATATTGTTAGCCCTTGATCGCTGCAAAAATAGGCTTTAGGGTAAAATGTACTAAAGCGTATCATGAGGAAATGGTGCTGTGCTGCAATTTATAAGGAATTCTTAATAAGAAAAGCTGAAATTCAAATCACTGTTAAAGTTTTATGAATGCATTAAAAAAAGGAACTTAAAGAAATCAAACTTAAAGAATTTTACAAGTCGAGTCTAAAATCTTTGTAGTTAAGCATTGGAATAATTTAATTATTCATGAAGCTAGGTCTGGTGGATTGGATCATGATTTTAACATTTCAATGTGATAATATTCAAAGTCTAGCTTTGCTGTCTTCATCATCCTTGCTAACACCATACCTTACCATTCATTGTTGATCTGTAACAACATTGTTGATCTATTTACAACTATCTTTTTGTAAGATTGTTCATATATCTGACCTGAATGAATATTAATTTCTGATCACACTCATCGCATCCTTCTGATTCATTATTCAACAAAACTTTATTCTAGATAGAAAGCACAGATAATACATCAGAATTATTTCATGTAACTTTAGTTTCTGTGCAAGGATTTTGTCCTTTTGATGCCATAGATGCCAAGGAATGGTAGTCCTTAAGAGTGGGATTTAGTACCAAAGACTGAGGTTCATGGCCAAAGAGGGACTAACCCTTGTCCAGACTCTCAACTTTGGTATGTGGTTGCATTCAGTAATCTGTGCTTTAGGAGGTGCGAAGGGGGTTGTTTTAAAATGTTATGCAAATAATTACCAATAAATCTCTGAATTCATTCTATTATACTTCAAGTTCATGTACATACGCCCATCTCAAACAATGGTAAATTCTGAGAGGTCATTGAAGGAATAGTAACAGACATCGCATTGTGCCTCGCCCAGCTCTTTAGAAGATCTGTTTGATATTACACAGAATTACACAGAGTGCCAATGGGAAAGATTTGCCCATGAGTACAGGACATTTGTCTGGATATGAATGTGGAGCTAGACCAGAACATGATGCCCAGACCCAGATTTGGGTGGATTGTGTGTGGAGGTGGGAGAAGATAAGGGTTGAGTTTCACCTCCACTTTCCTCCCTCCACTTTGCTCTTCTGGGACATTGATGACTTGAATTTGGGGCTGCACTGAGGATCCCTGGGAAGTCTTGGGAAGCCTTAACCAACTGCGTGCCCAGGTGAAGGTTACATATGTGCATAAGTTGCTTACTTCCTGCCTGAATGTCAGCAATTGAAGAATCTCACTGTTTACGCAGAACAATGATGTGTTAAATTAGATGAGCAATGCATTGGAGTATGAAATAGTGTATTAACGTAGAAGTCTCATGTCCAATTTGTGAAATGTTACATGTTTGTTATGCTTTTCAAGAAGGTACCAAAATTATTAATGCCTGTGTCCAAAAGAAAACAATAGAATGAGAATGAACAGTCATAATAAAACCAATTGCACCACAATAATCCAGGGATTTGCCTGAACCACTGGCCGTTTAATTACCAAATAATTTGCTTCATTTTATAGTTCCAAGTGCAAAACTCCTGAGACATTCATCCTTCTTTTGATGTATATATTTTCGTTGCTATATTCAATACACCAGTTAAATTTTTGCTTATATTCTCGCAAGAACAATATCTGCTTTCAATAGATCTATGTTAATGGAGTTCAGTGATTAAAAAAACATTCCAAAAGTCAGTTAATTTTCGACGTAACCAAACAAGAATCCATGGTGTTCCTCTTATTTGATTTGTTGCAATTTTACTTATAAATAATAAACGTCTTCATACTTAAACACCAGAAGCATTTAAAATTTGAAAATGCTAAATTTAGTATTTTATTTTCCTGCCACCTGCTGTTACTTTTATAGATTTGGCAACTGTGAGCTAAGGAATGAGCTAAGGAATCAGAAAAAAATTTGGGATAAACTAACCATCCCAAAAATATTGTCATCAACTAATAGGACCGGTGTATATAGGCACCAGAAATGCTTTGGTGACTTAATTCTTTAAGAAATTCTACGGATTGAAAGGTGACAGAGATGAGCATTAAATGCAGGAAACATGGGGATGAATAATGCCATCTGAGCTATTCCTGCGTCCACAATTTGTGTTGCCCCAAGGATCTGATTAAGTCAGAGATTCCACTGCTGTAACTGCTTTGCAAACCAAGCTGACACAAAATGCTGGAGTAACCTCAGCGGGACCCTTTTGGGTCAAGACCCTTCTTCAATCTGAACAAGGATCTTGACCCGAAACGTCACCCATTCCTTCTATCCAGAAATGCTGCCTGTCCCGCTGAGTTATTCCAGCATTTTGTGTCTATCTTCCATGTAGACCAACATCAGCAGTTCCTGCCCTACACATTTTGTCCACAAATGGTGACTCGGCTTCAAGTTGTAGATCCTGATGCCCTTTGACAACTCTGCTGGCTTCTGACAGCTCATTGCTGTCAAACTTGTTTGAAGTGCTTTTAAATGAATACAAGTATCTGAGACAGTCTACAAACAATTCAGACCATTTAAAAAGTATTTTTTTAACTCTTTGAAACACTTCCCTCTGGAAGGCGACTCCGGACTGTCAAAGCCGCCACAGCCAGACATAAAAACAGCTTTTTTCCATCAGCAGTAACTCTACTCAATAACCAAAAGTCTGTAGCCTCCTACAGATATTTTATTCCTTTCTTCACGTGTTTAAACTATGATGTTTTATTCTTAATGTTTCAATGTTTTATGTTTTATTCTTAATTGTTTACTGTATGTCATGTTGTTACTTGCGAGCAAAGCACCAAGACAAATTCCTTGTATGTATACATACTTGGCTAATAAATGTATTCAATTCAATTAGATTAAAAGAGACATTGTAAAAACACATTTTCTTAAAAGCAACTTCAAGTACTTAAAAAAAAGTCAAGAACAATAAAATTAAGTCAAATAAAGAAAAATGCCCAAACCATTTACCTGGACCTATCTTTTCAATCAAGTTTGAGAAACCCATTCAAATGATTGGGATTGTGCTACATATGTTAGCCATTGCTTCCATCCTCTCTTTTCAGAATGCTTCTCTGTCCTAGGACTTAGTGCTAAGTCCAATGGTGGAGCAGGAGGTCAAATACACCAGCATCAGCTTCTTCATGACACTCTACATTGCAATGCACAGCGGGGAAGTCAGGAACAGGAGCTGTCCAGTCCTATGCCGTTAGCTGGAATCCTCTGCTGATCTTCCTGCCAGCGGGTAGCATGATCTGGCCCATTACATTCTCTAGAACATCCATTAACCATTTTAAGTATGAGTTGAAAGGACTGTATAATACTCAGGAGTCTTGCTTCATAAACCTTTAGTGGTCAGGGGTCACATTCATTGATCTTTACTCTTCTGGATTTTCTCCATGGGGTTGCTCATTTCCTGGCTCGGAAGTATCTGTGTAGTTACTGTCAGAGCAAAATGATGAACCAAATGGCCTGTTCTCATCACAGTCTCTTATGTTCTGAATACACCAGTTTTTCACTCTTGGTGCGTCACAGGTTCCGAGGTCAGTTCGTGGTGTTCATGCTGGTAGAAGATCTGTTCTTGAGCTAAATCATGTTGGTTGTGGCCAGGTTTCAAACAGCAGTAAATCTGGGGATTCCATGCGGCATCCGACAGTGGAACCCAGGGGCCAGGGGTGAAGACACCATCTAACATTACTAAATCAATGTTGATTCTTCTTCTTCTTCTTCTTCTTCTTAAGCCCTTTGCTCCTCTAGGGAGCATAGGCCATTGACAAATGTCCTCCACCTCACTCGGTTGTTGGCGGTTCTTTCGAGATCTCCCCAGTTGAGCCCACTCCCAGACATTTCAACCTGGACACCTTTTCTCCAGCTGTTCCTGGGGCGACCTCTTTTCCTTTTTCCTTGCGGGTTCTATTTTAGGGCTTGCCGGGTGATGTTTGTAGTGGGTTTTCTGAGGGTGTGTCCAATCCAACTCCATTTTCTCCTTCGAATTTGTAAGTCAATGGGATCCTGGCTTGTTCTTTTCCGTCTAACATTACTAAATCAATGTTGACTGTTCTTGCTCAATGTGTATTTTTCCAAGTGATGACCTTTAGAATATTTTGCTGATAATTTTCCAACTATCAATGTCCGCCCATTTGGTCTCCTTACTTCAATCAAGGACCAGTCTCACCTTGGTCCTCCCTCACCTCTCCGCTCCTCTCAGGTAAATGGTACAGAAGTGTGAAAACACATACCTCCAGATTCAGGGGCAGTTTCTTCCCAGCTGTTATCAGGCAACTGCATGGTCCTCTCCCAGCTAGAGTACGGTCCTGACCTCCCATCTACCTCATCGGAGACCTTTGAACTATCTTTAAACATACTTTATCTTGCACTAAATGCTACACACTTTATCCTTTAAATATACACTGTGGACAGCTTGATTGTAATCATGTATAGTCTTTTCTTTGACTGGGTAGCACATAACAAAAGCTTTTCACCGTATCTCGGTAGATGTGACAATTATAATAAACTCAACTGAACTTCCTTTTTAATCAATGCACTTCCTTCATTTTGAAATGCTAGCAACCTGCTTCTGAAAACATCACAGCTCCGAAGGAAATATCAAAATACAAAATTGAAATCCCAAAGACCGCTGGTTACTTTACACTATGATATATGCATCAAATTACTGTGTCCACTAGTTGAGGGGGAATAAGAATGTTTCTTCCCATTAAGAATAAATAAGTCACAATATCATTTTGACACAAACTAATTAGTATATAGTGTGACCATCACATCAGAATTGTGATCTTGAGCATTCTATCAGGAATTGCCATTATTGAAAGGAATTATTTTCTTTAAAAGAAAAAGAACCACATTGTTGAAGCAAAGCGTGGCTAGTGTATTTCAAGGTTATTCTTTTCTCCCTTTTCATTTAGTTCATTTTTGACTGTTACCTTAGCAACAGTCTTTCTCAATAGTCAGAATGGGAAATGTTCAGCAAATCATTTCAGAAAATGAAGATGAAAATATAATTCTCCATGCTTGCTGAAAGTGCAAGTCATTTTGAAATGGTGATTTATTTCACCTCAACCTCGTAGTTAAAATATTACAAACTATATGTGAACTCAACTACTTGTTTTCCAAATTTCTCCTGACATTCTTAAACTGGGTACTGTTATTCCTGCTACTATTACAGTAGGACCTTGCTGAGTTTCATTCTTCAATGTTTGTTGACCATCAAACTTCAGAAATGATCTTTAATCCTTAATGGCAGTCATGCGATGTTGATGTTAAACTGCTTCATTTTATTCTTCTGCTAAATTTACACCCTCATAGTAAATCAAAAGTATTTCTCGCAGGACGACAATTGCATAATTGTTCTCCCCAATGGACCTAGCAAAGATTTATCTGTCTACAACACTATTATGAAGGTAAACAATGTCCCATCTTCACACAGGGACATGCTCAACTGTGTTAAGTGGCATTACTGCCATACTAAGTAGGATGGATTATGAGTGGATGTAGGAGCCCAAAACTAGGCATCCACTCACTTCATATCAATCCGAACCTGGCCGTCAAACCCACAGACCAGGGTGTTGCCACTGTGATCTAGCGATTGGCCTCAACCTTGCAGAGGACGAATGGGAGCTCTCAGACTCCTCCTCATACCCTGCCTTGGACCATGACCCCACCAAGGAACGCTAGGCCACTGTCCCCCAGACTGCCATAGATCTCATCACATCTGTAGATATACACTATACAATCTGCATAGATTGTACACTAGATACACTATACAATCTGATACTGCCCCAATATCACACTGCCTGCTTCTGTCTCTTATCCAAGATCCACAAACAGTACTGTACTGGTAGGCCAATTGTTTCTGCTTGTTGTTGCACCACCAACTTGCATCCTCTTACCTTGTGTGTCTCCCAACCCCATTCTCTCCTTCCAAACCATTTGGATTTTCTCAACCTTGTCTCCATATCTCCCCAGTCCCCAATTATCCAGTTTTGTCCACCTCCCCCGCCTGCTTCCATCCACCAATTGTCCATATACCTTTCCAACAGTCTTCTGTTCCCTCCCCCAGCTGTTTCCAGCTGCCCATCAGTCCTCTCTTCCTGGATCCATTCATCACCTTCCATCCTATCAGAGACTAGCACTTACACATTATGTGTCTTCACTAATCATCCTCCAGCCTCTCTTCAACTTCACCTTACCCTTCCCCACCTGGCTTCATCTGCCCATCATCCCTCACTCCATCTAAGTCCACCTATCATCTTCCGTCCCCTTCCCCACCAATCCCCTCTCTCCTTTATACTGGCTCTGCTCCCTTTCCACTCTCAGACTTGATACAGCTCCCGACCTGAAACATCAAACATTCCTTTCCCTCCACAGATCCCGCCTTACTCACCTGGTTCCTCCAACAGTTGTTTTTATTAACTCCAGATTTTAGCATCTGCAGTCTCTTGCATATCCAGTTTCTTTATGATCTATCAGCAGTAGGAAAGCTGCATCTCCATTGTAGAATTGTAGAGTTCAATTGTAACCACTAGGTACAACCTGAACTCTACTTGTCTTTAAGGATGTTGGCTATGAGAATTAATGGAGGTACCGATGAGCGTTTGGTCAACCGTACAGCGGGTAGTGGAGGAGTGGAGCCATGTCTCCTAAAAAGGAAAGCATTTCAGATGTCCTGAGAATCTGAGAGAAAAGGATGGCATACTTTTAGGAGACAGAATGAGAGGAAGTGTAGTCTAGGTAGCTGTGGGAATCAGTGAGTTGTAGCAGATACCAATGGACAGCTTGTTCACTGAGATGGAGACAGAGAGATCAGGAAAGGGAAGAGAGGTATCAGAAATAAACCATGTAAATTTGAGGGCAGGGTAGGAGTTAATGGTGAAGCTGAGGAAATTCCATATGGCTGCAGGAGGCAGCCACAATGCAGTCGTCAATGTAGCAGAGAAAGAGTTGGGGAGTGGTGGCGGAGTAGGCTTGGAACAAAGACTGCTCCATGTAACCAAAGAGGGGGCTTAGCTTAGGCTCATGTGAGTACCCATGGCGACACCTTTAATTTGTAGGAGGTGGGAAGAATCAAGAGAGGAAGTGTCAATGGTGGGAACAAATTCTGCCTCAGAAGAGACAGAGAGTGTTAGGATAGAAGAACTGGTTGGATCCACATTCTACAAAGAAGCAGAGTGCTTTTGTTATGGAGGATAGGAGAGTATAGGGAACAGACATCCTTGCTAAAGTTGAGGCAGAGGACTAGGGAATTGGAAGTTGACGAAATGGAGGAGCACATCTGTGGTGTCTCAGATGTAGATGGGAAGGGACTGGACGGGAAGGAGGTGTGGGACAAGATACAGAGTTGAGGTGTTGGGAGATACGTTCACTGGGGTAAGTGCAGGCAGATACAATGTGCCTAACAGGGCAGTACTGTTTGTGAATCTTGGGTTGAAAATAGAAACAGACAGTACAGGGTTGGGGAACTATCAGGTTTGAGGCTGTGGAGGGGGGATCTCCTGAAGTGATGAGATGGTATGAGAGACAGTAGTATGGTCTTAGTGGGATTATGGTCCTCGGAAAGGAGGTGTAAGAGAGCAGCCTTCTGGCCTCTGCAAGGTAGAGATCAGTCTGCCAGACCAAAACAGCCTGCAGGAATGATATCACCTCTAAATCACACTCACTTGTGACTTGAGCCTCTACCACCATCACTTCAGCATCACTGGGTTGGAACGCTAGAGCTACAATTAAGTATAAAGCTCACAGATGGATAATAAGTAGATTGCCAGTGATTCTCATGTCACAAGATAGGTTTAAAAAATAAAATATGTCTTTTGAATTGGTGCATTATAAATGCTTCATTTGTGAAGCAGTATTTTTAAAGAACATAAAGCTTGCAATTTAAGGTTATGCTCTCCAAGAAATTATGCACAGGAAAATTAGATTTAAGACACTGTTAACTGTAGTGGTACTTGTAAATTTGATTTGATTACAAACATGGGAAGTATTCTGTAATCATGGACAAATCTGTTGAGCAATTTGTGCTTCTATAAAATATAAATAATGATATTTTAAGCCTCTTTTTTTGGAATCCAACCATGAAAAGATTTTATCTCTCATAATCACTTGATTGCACTATATATTCTGTTGCCTCCTCCTGCAAGAAGCACTTATGATTTGCCGTATGAGCATGATGGCAACAAAGGACAACAATGAAGTAGTTTAACACCAATATCAGGTGATTGCACCATTAAGAATGAACGGTTACACAGGGTGAGCGATGGTCAACGAATTATTGAAAAATGAAACCCAGCAAGGTTCTAATGGTAGCAGCAATAACAGTGTCTTGTTTGAGAGGTTAAAAGAAGAAATTTGAAGAATCCTAGGAGAAGATAATGGTCTCAAATTTGTTGTATATTTTGAACTACGCATCTTGCACATTTTAATATTATTTTGCTGTTGATGCCACTGCGCACAGTTAACTGCACGTTTCTGGTCATGAGGTTTACCCCACCAATGGTTTATCCCTCTTCTTTCAGTATCTTGAGTCACGAACGTGAAAAATTCATGTTGATTTTTTTTTAATGCATTTAAACAATGTGGGTGCTACTAGCAAGGGCACCATGTATTGCCCATCAGTGACCACTGCTGAGAAGCCAGTGGTGATATTCAGTTGAACCAATGCAGTCTTTGTGGTAAAGACACTGCTACAAAGCTGATGGGTGGAGAGTTCTAGGATTTGGATCCAGCAATGATGAAGCAACTAAAATATATTTCCAAGTCGTGAAGGCATGTAAACTGGAGGGGAATCTGCAAGTGATCATGTTTTCATTTGGCCATGACTGGAAAGATTGGAAAGATGAGGCTTGTATTCACTGTAGTTTAGAAGGATGTGAGGAGATCTTGTAGAGACGTATAAAATTATAAAAGGACTAAACAAGCTAGATGCAGGAAAAATGTTCCCAATGTTGGGGGAGTCCAGAACCAGGGGACACAGTCTAAGAATAAAGGGGAAGCCATTTAAAACTGAGGTGAGAAGAAACATTTTCACCCAGAGAGTTGTGAATTTGTGGAATTCTCTGCCACAGAAGACAGTGGAGGCCAATTCACTGGATGAATTTAAAAGAGAGTTAGATAGAGGTCTGGGGGCTAGTGTAATCAAAGGATATGGAGAGAAGGCAGGCACAGGTTACTGATTGTAGATGATCAGCCATGATCACAATGAATGGCGGCGCTGGCTCGAATGGCCAAATGGCCTCCTCCTGCACCTATTTTCTATGTTTCTATGTTTCTATGACTCTTTGCATAGGTTTATTGTTTATGGGGCAAGTGCTGGCTATTGATAAGTGGATCCAGCTAAGGAAGGGTGGATTGGCAGCAGTCATGTGCTCCTTCCCTTCTTCTCAGCTCTATAAAAACAGCTATCTCCTCACCATTCTAGAGGAAGGGTCTCGACCCGAAGCATCATTTGTCCATTTCCCTCCACAGATGCTGCCTGACCTGCTGAGTTTCTCCAGCAGTCTGAGTTTTGCTCCAGGCATCTCTTGTGTCACCATGGTGCAGGTAGTTGGATCGGTTAAGTTTCTGCTTTAATGGTGATGCATGGGGTGATGGAAAAGATTTGAATATCGTGGGGAGATGGTTACACCTTTTTATGTTGGTGATTATCATTGCCTATAACTGATGTGACACAAATGTCACTTGTCATTAACAGCTCCTGGTCTTGTTTGCTTTATTTCCTAAGTTGTGAATAGAATTGGACATTATGCAGTCTTTGGTGAACATCTAATATCATTTAGGGAAGTCTATTGAATTAATTAAGCTTGAGCCCAGGACAGAATTCCTTGTCTTCAGCCAAGATCATAAGACATAGCGGAATTAGGCAGTTCAAACCATCGAGTCTACTCCACTGTTCAATCATAGCTGATCTAATTTTCCCTTCAACTCTGTTCTCCTGCTTTCTCCTCATAGCCTTTTACACCCTTCCTAATCAGAAAGCTATCAATCTCTGATTTTAAAATACCCAATGCCTTGGCCTCCAAAACCATCTATGGCAATGAATTCCATAGATTCACCAACCTCAGGCTAAAGAACTACCTCCTCAACTCCATTCTAAGGTATGTCCTTTTATTCTGAGGCTGTCCCTCTGGTTCTAGTTTCTCCCACTAGTGGAAGCATCCTCTCAACATGCACTCTCTACAGGCCTTTCACTGTTCGGTAAGTTTCAATGAGACCCCCCCTCATCCTTCTAAACTCCAGCAAGTACAGGCCCAGAGCCATCTAATGCTCCTCATATGTTAATTCTATCATTCTCCGAAACTTCCTCTGGACCCTATGCTAAACTAGCACATCCTTAGATATGGGACCTTTGTTTTGGAACACACTTTTGTATCACAGCCACGATGTTTTCTGCTACCAGACCCTTTGTGATCCGTGCTTTCAGCTACGCATTTCTTGATATCACATGGAGTGAATCGATTTCATTGAACCATGACATCTAGGAAACCAAGAAAGATCATCCACTTGGCCATTCACATTTAAAGCAAACCATCATTTCATATTATCAGGCACGATGTTCTGATATTTGGCAGTCTGCTCCCACCATATACTATTTCTTCTAGTATGGTCCTCAGCTCCATCTTCTGACAGGGTTTCAATTCTCAGGTGATTGGGAAGTCTCTGCACTCTGCCTCTGAATGCCCTGGTAAAATATGATTCACAGAATAATGGAGAGGAATTAATTTAGATTTAAACAAATGGTCAAATCAAACTGACACTATCTACAATTGACTTCAGGTTTACATTGCAAGAAGATTCCAATCCAAACATATACTTTGTACTTACAATTTTCAATTTACTCCTAATTATTACTCGGCAGCATGTATCTTCTTGTTCTAGAATAGCATTTAAGTTTTACAAAATGTGGATTTTACAGAATCACATGAAGGTTGTAGCACAAGAGGAATGATGCATCCAGTTAATGTTAGTACTATATCAGAGGACTTTACTTACACCCAGGGCCGTTTTTACAGCATTATGGGCCCCCGGGCAAAGCAGTGTACTGGGGCCCCTACCGTTACTCTCCCCCACCCCCCTTTCCCTACCAGACGCCCCCTGTCGTGCCGGCGAAAAGCACTTACCGAAAAGCACTTAGCGATGGACTTAGGGTGCTACATTGTTGCAAAAAGCACTTACAGATCGCTGTGAGAAGCACTTAGTGATCGAAAATGTTGCGAAAAAAACACTTATTGAACCTACATTTTTAAAGTAGTATTTATTTATTGCAAGTCACTTAACATACACAGATCAGCATGGGGCCCCTATGCTCGTAGGCCCTCGGGCAAGTGCCCAATCAGGCCCATGCGTTAAGACGGCCCTGCTTACACCCTCTACCCATTCCTGCCCAGATAGCTCTGCTATATATTCCCTTTCAAATACAGATACAGTTCTTTATGAAGGCCATGAAAAAAAAAATTCTCTTGTGAGTTTGGGTTTTATGGCCTGCTATCTACATTCCATGCCCTCCCATTCTTGATCCTTCTGTCAGTGGGACAAGATTATCTTTATCTACTCTGCCTAGAAAATACCAAACTCAGCGTAACCCTTCCATTATATAGGACGTTGGTATGACTACATCCTGAGCATCTCTAGAGGGTGGATTTGGATCAATGTTTCCTCTTTCTGGGAATTAAGAAACAGTTTTAAAAAACAGTTAGACAGTTACTTGGATAGGACAGGTTTTGGTGGGGGGGGGGGATATGGGCCAAACGCCGGCAGGTGGGACAAGTGCAGCTGGGACATGTTTGCTGGTGCGGGCAAGTTGGACTGAAGGGCCTGTTTCCATACTGCATCACTTTATAACTCTATGACATGGAACACGAGGAGTCACAAAATAAGTGGTTCCCTCATAAAGACCGATGAGGTGAAGTGTTTTCTCTTAGAGTGATGTGATACATTACAACTCTCTTCCTCAAAGAGCGGTAGAAGCAGACCCATTGATTTTGTTTTAGGGCAAACCTGGAAGCATACTTGATTAAAAAAAAAGGGGTGAAATATTACTGTGAGATAGATGAGAATACAGAGTGGACATTAAAATTAGATTGGCCATGAGTTTATCTAATCACAGCAAAGGGTCACATCTCCCACTCCTGCTCCCCATTCATATATACATGTGCATGTTCATATGTTTCGGAGGTCTATTTGGCCTCTGTAACAAGGAGAACAATCATTTACCTCAGCCACCCCATTTTATATCTCGTGTTTGTGCAGGAAACCTGAGAGACATTTGTTGCAACAAATTAATTCAAAGCATAGCAACTCGTCTCAGCAATACCAGAGAGATCATAATTGGTGAACTAATATATTTGTTATGATTATTAGTTCTAAATCAGCAGGATTACCGTAAAATAATTTTTCAGAGCAAATTAAAACCATGTACCTGGTCCATACAGTTGAATTATTAACTGGGAGAGTGGATCATTTATTCATTTGTAAGGTTTGGCGTGTCAGTCTGCAGTTGTAGCCGGCAGGCAAGTTGTCAGTGGGATCATGATGAAGAGTGAAAGTCACGAGTAGATGGTCAAAACCTAAGAGCTTTTGATCCAACTTTTTAATGAGAAGTATAACTCCTCGCAGATAAAGGG
Organism: Rhinoraja longicauda; assembly: GCF_053455715.1. Lineage (NCBI taxonomy): Eukaryota > Metazoa > Chordata > Chondrichthyes > Rajiformes > Arhynchobatidae > Rhinoraja > Rhinoraja longicauda. The sequence continues at coordinate 23,167,526 of NC_135975.1, forward strand.
GGAGGCAACTTTTAACAATGATGGAAAGACCAAGTCATTGCTTGTTTGCCCTCCCACTCACCCTGTTCTGTAGTTGCACCAGTTTAGACTGTCACTAGTGAAATGGGCACTGCAGGTGTTCACGAATAGTGCAGCACTATGCTGAGCTCTAGGTGGCAACGCAGGGACAGACTTGTTGGTGTAAGGTGAATCAGAAGCCAGGTACTCCAGCTAACACGTCTTTCTACCTTGGAAGGCTGATCTTCCATGTGGAAATGTCAGTAAGTGTCGCAGTTACTTATCTCATTATTGGCTTTTAGTAGAGTTAGTAGAGTCATAATGCAGCACGAAAACAGTCCTTTTAGCACATCTGATCGATGCCAACCAAGTTGCTTACCTGAGCTAGTCACCGTTGCCTGATTTGGCCCTCATCCTTCAACCTTTTTCTTTCCATGTGCCTCTCCAAATATTGTAGTTGTCTCTGCCTCTGCCATGCAACAAGTTCCACATTCCCACTACTCTCTGTGTAAAAATCAGGTTCTTTTAAAATCTTTCCTCTCTCACCTCAAATCTGTGCCTTCTAGTTTTAGATTTCCTGACCCTTGGAAAGATATGTGGCCATTCACCTTATCTGTGCCCTTCATGATTTTATGTGCTGTACATCTAGAAGATCTCTCAGCCTCCTATTCTCCAGGGGGAAAAGCCCAAGCCTATCCAGTCTCTCTTTATAAGTTAACATCCTTGTGAATTATTTCTGTGCTCTTTTCAGTTTAATGACATTCTTCCAATAGTTAGGTGACCAGAAGTGCACGCAGTAAAGGAGTGACACCACATACCGAGGACACCCTCCATCACATGGTTCCAGCACTGCAGTCGTGCAAATAAGACAGACTCAGAATAGATCTGACAGTACAAAACAGGCTATCAGTGAGAAACCAGGCAGCAGAAATTTACTCCACTGCAATCTGTGTCCTCATGGCTCAGCAGAATCCTCATTAATCCACCATTGCTGTCTCGCCAAGGATTTACTCCAGGTTCAATGAGCAGTGCAGAGGGGTTGCTGGCTACATCACCTGGCACACCTAAAAATAATGCCGGGTCAGTTAAGCTGCAGCACATGCCTGCTAAACAGCAAACATATCAATAGCAAAGGACAGGGGTAAGCAATCTTACAACCAACGGATCGGATTAAAACCCCTGTAGTTTGACCACATTTAGTCATTCACAGCGGTGGATGGATAAATAGCTGGTAGGAAGAAAATGTTTTGAAACATCCCCCTTGCTCGTTGATAAAGGCAAGGATGAAGCATTTGTAACTGTTCAGCCAGAAATGTCAAACAATTGAGAAGCCAGTGTTCAGTCAATTCAATTCATTCACATGAACGGACTACCACAGGGAAGTGTGCTTGCACCAATACTCTTCAACATCTACACTAACAACCAACCTAGAAGTGAAGGTACATCTCGCTTTATCTATGCAGATAACCTTGGTGTAGCTGCCCAAGACTGTGACTTCAGTGCTGTTGAAGAACGACTCTCAAATGCCCTCAACAAACTAACACCTTACTACGAAGAGAACCACCTCCGTGCAAATCCATCAAAGACACAGGTGTGTGCATTCCATCTGCGCGACCAAGAAGCCAAACGCCGACTGAACGTCACCTGGTCTGGTACCCCTCTTGAAAACTGCGATCACCCAGTATATCTCGGAGTCACCTTAGATCGTTGTCTCTTTCAAGACCCATGTTGAGAAGACAAAAGCCAAAGTCTGTGCAAGAAACAACATTGTCAGCAAAGTTACTGGTACAAGATGGGGCGCAATTCCTGACACTCTACGATCAACTGCCTTGGCCCTTTGCTACTCAACAGCAGAGTATGCATGCCCAGTCTGGGAAAGATCAGCGCATGCTAAGAAGATTGATCCAGCCATCAATGCAACCTGCCGCCTTATCACTGGGTGTCTTAGACCAACATCAACTGACAACCTGTACATACTATCTGGTATAGCGCCACGTCGCAGATTCATCGCAGTGCAGCAAGCAGTAGAGAATGCCATTGCCAGACCACAGATGTACGACATCCCCTATTCGGCCATGAACCCGCAAAGAGTCGACTAAAGTCCAGGAAAAGCTTCCTCAACAAAGTTGAACCAAATGCTGAAGCTGAAGGTACTAGAGTTGCATTATGGAAAGAGAGACTCTCCAATCTCCCTTCATCGACATCCATGTCCATAAGTGCCAAAGAAGAACTCCTCCTGGGGCCGGATCAAGCTGGGCTGAATGGAAATGCCTCAACAGACTGAGAGCTGGTACTGGTCGTTGTAAAGCCACTCTCAAGAAGTGGAGTTATATAGACACTGATGACGCCATCTGCATAACACTGAACCACAACCTATGGAGCACCTATTGAGACATCCTCTATTGGAGCACGAATGCATAGCTGAGGACCTGGCAGTGAACAATGATATTGCTAAGAGTTGTGTTCAGATTTGGCTGAAACACAATATTTAGCATGTGTGGACACGATAAGAAGAAGAAGACTCACATGATATCACGAAAAGCAAAGGTTATAAGAATAGCCAATCTTCCAGCTGTAGTTCTGAAGACCTGCTTCCCACACCCAGCTGGTCCCTTGCAGTTACAACACCGGTCCGATCTGACAACGTGGAAAATTGCCCAGGTGGGTGCTGCTCAAAATAAACAGAACAAATCCAATTCAACTTACTACCTGTCCATCAGTCCATCCTTGCTCATTAGCAAAGTGATGGACAACATTATCAACAGCACAATGAGGCAGCACTTGCACACCTATAGCCTGCACAGTGATGCCCAATTTGAGTGTCACCAGGATCATTTGTCTCATTGTGGACCAAAGAGCTGAAGTGCAGCAAAAGTGACTGCCCTTGAGACCTCGGCTGCATTTGTGTATGTTATCAAGGAGCACTCAAAACTGAAGTCAATGGACTTGAAGGAGAAAATGCAGCAATGGTTGAAGTCATATCTTCAACAAAGATTTCAAAGGTCTTTTACTGTCACATTTTATTACGGTACAGTGATATTCAAATTACGATACAGCCATACTAAAAATAGCAACAAGACACACAACTACATAAAAGTTAACATAAACATCCACCACACCGGATTCCCCACATTCCTCATTGTGATGGAAGGCAATAAAATCTAATCTTCTTCCCTCATTTTCTCCCGCGGTCGGGGCAGTTGAACGATCCGTCAGGGTGATCGAAGCTCCCGCGTCGGGGCGATCAAAGCTCCCGTGTCTCCATATAGCAAGTCCACAATAAAGTGCAGGCCATTTACAGATAAGTGACATCTAACATTATGCAACTAAAGTGACAAACTATGACAATCTCCAACATCCCACTTGATTAGCACCCCATCAAATACCCTGATTGCTCATTCCTGTGATCACAGGCACACAGTGACTGCAACGTATGCCTCTACCACCAAGAAGAACACCATTTCTGAGTGCACCACCAATTGCTGGGTCCCCTCAATGCCACATGCTATCCTGACATAAAGTTATATCACAGGTCTTTCGTCATCACTGTGTCTAAATCCTGGAAACCCATACTCAACACCACTGCAAGAGTACATTAATTGGAATGTATGCTACAGTTCCTGAAGACAACTCCCTACTACCTACTCAAGGGTAGTTAGACATGTGCAAGAAATGCTGGCCTTAACTGTGATACACAGATCCCAAAAAGTGAATGATTGTTTGCTTACTGTAAACCGTCAGCCTCTTCAGGTGCCATGCTGAAAAACCTGTATTTCTCATCTGACTGTTTTAGTTTCAGGAACAATTGGACTCGACATTATTTCTGTCCATTTTAATGTATTTTCAAGCCGGAATTTTGACTTTTAAATTTCAAGTCTCAAGTCTCTTAATGGACTCTTAATGGATTTTTTTTTGCTAAGCTTAAATTAAGTATTTCCTCAGCACCCTATTGAATGTTTGACAAACAAAGCTGTTCAGCCTGCAGGACAATGTTAATAGTTTCAGCCATGCATTTGCAAAAATATCTCCTTGCTGACAAGCTGTCAATTGAGTTAAAAGGTGAATCGTAGCATTCAGTGAACTTAATATTTTATGTGTGTATCCAGTGTGATCAGTATGAACATTTAAGACATTTGACTGGATTCTCTGCAAACTTAATGAAACACTTTTCAATCATCAGGCTTATTTTGTCTTATTTTTAAAACATTGGACATGTATCTAAAATATATCCATTTCATTCTTAGTAACTGAACAATTTTAAGACATTACGTAGCCACAAGTGACGTAGAAGGCATTTGGCATACTACCCTTCATCCGCAGGACCTTGAGTATAAGAATTAGAACATCATGTTGCAGTTGTACAAGCCATTGGGAAGGCATCACTTGGAACTTAATGTTCAGTTTTGGTCACGCTGCTAATGAAAAGATGTCATTAAGCTAGAAAGGGTGTACACATTTTTGTTGCCAGGACTCGAGAGCCTAAGTTATAAGAAGAGGTCGGGCAGCCTAGGACTTTATTCTGTACTGGTGACCTTATAGAGATGAATAATATCGCAAGGGGAATAGGTAAAGTGAAGGCAACACTCTCCTTTTCCAAGAAAATGGGAATCAAAAACTAGAGGGCAGAGGGTTAAGCTAGAGGGGAAAGATTTAAAAGGTACCTGAAGGGCGACTATTTCACCGAGAAGTAGTGCATATATGAAACGAGCTGCCAGAGAAAGTGGTAGAGGCCAGTATGATAATAACATTTAAAAGGCATTTGAACATTTGGGCAGGAAAGGTTTAGAGGGATATAGACCAAACGCAGGCAAATGAGACTAGTGTCAATGGGCATTTTGGTCAGCATGGATGAGTTAGACCAAAGGGATGATATTCATGACTTGTGACTCTTAATCCATCTGACTCACCCATTCAAGTTATCCGTATACATGTAAGTTATTTATATCTGGTTGACCATGTTTTTAACCAGACTGCTGATGTCATCCTATCTGATATTGGTTCAGTATTTCTCTCCCCATTTGCACAATCCAACCTGCTGAGCATGTCTCTACAACTTAAAGCTAAATTATTTTCTTTCTTTCCCGCTTCTGACGAAGGCTCTTCAACCTGAAATGTTAACTCCGTTTCTCATTCCACTGACACTACCAGACCTGCTGAGTGTTTTCAGCATTTTCTATTTTTATTACTCATTTAAAACAAAAATTATGGCCCTAAATTTTATTTAATATTTCAGATGTGACCTCACTGAGGTCAAATCTAATGGTAGAATTCATTCTCTTGACTTAAAAATTACACCTCATGTTGTACATTCCAACGTCTGTTTGCAAATGTATAGTCGGAGAGAGCCATCGACTAAAGCCAGCAAATACTTATCTTGTTGCAACAGCATGAATATGTTTATATTTTAGGCAAAATCATGTATTCTTTCTTCTGATCACAAATGTTTACATTAATCCACATTGCTAAAGCTAACGTTTTTCTGCCATCATACAGTTTGGCCCATAAATTACAGAATAGTGAATATTCTCATATAATCAAAGAATGTCACAAAAGCTCGTCAGGTCAGACGGCATTGGTGCAGCTAACATTTCAGGTCGATGTCCTTTAATCAGAACAGGGAACATTTAAAAATCAACCAGGTTTTAAGTTGCAGAGAAGGGAGTGTGAAGAGAATAAAATAGATATCTGTAACAGAGTTAAGATTAAGAGACTGAATAACGCAAAAGGCAACAGTGTTGGCTGAGTGAGGGCGGTGAGGTCTTCTTAATTATAGTTGACCTGGTTGGAGAAAAGACAAATAGGAGAAGAAATGGAGAAAGGAAAAGGGGAAAGGATTGAAGAAAATGTTGGAATGTGAAGTGCTCACTAGAGATGATGATGTTGGAAATCAGAAATAACAACAATTATGAAAATACATAGCAGCTTAGGCAGCGTCTGTGGAGAAAGAAACAGAATTTATGCTGCAGGTGGATAAAAACAAGGAGTAGTTGTTCAGTCCTTTTCACTGACACACAGTGAACTTTAATTTATGTTATATCTATTACAGTCTCAGATTATTCCAAAGCATTTTAGAGCCGGTGATCGGGATGTTGAGATGTAGGAAACAATTTTACAAGAAATTTACAGTTTAATCGTGATCTGTCACCATTTCCCTGCACAAGAATCAACATGGGAGACCCAAACTTCTTGATAAGCATCAAACCGACTGCCAACTCCGATCTACTGTTGTTCACCGGATCTGAGCACGAACTTCTGGAAGTCCTCCAGCTTTTATGTTGGGTAATCTGCCCTTTAATTCTCTGACAAATTAGGCCCATGTAGGAACAACGTTGATAGAAATTCAATTGTTAGTTGATTTCTATATTTTGAATTGATTACTTGTGTAAGTAATTTTTTTTAAAGTTTACATTTTTAATCGTGTGATTATTTTATTAATAGTTTTTAAACATCTTGGAACGTCACTGGCATTCCACGATAAACATTTTAACTCTTTGGACAGACAGCTAAGCCACAGAATTTCTGCTGCTAAAGCTTGCTCTGTTCATTATGTGATGGGACATGCATGGAAAGCACTGGGCTAGGGGGGCATGCCAAAGAGAATCGGGGCTGGCACCTAACTCCGCATGGGCAGATCTGAACAATGCAAGATCTCAACCTGAAAGGTCACCCACTCCTTCTCTCCAGAGATGCTGCCTGTCCTGCTGAGTTACTCCATCATTTTGTCTATCAAGATGGGTATAGATGGTTTGAGACCAGGAAGTCCTAAGGCCCAAATAAGGCTCTCCTTAGAGAAGGAGGTGTGTCGTTTTTCCCACTGGAGTTCTACAAAAAGGCCCCTTACAATGAGATCTGATCCCTAGAGAATGAAAACCACTTTCTGGAAAATGACTTTTTGAATTCAGTTGTGAAAGATAGCTGCAACCAACAGTGGGGGAAAATGCTGTTTTAATATTCCATTAAGTTTATTTGGCTTTGGTCCAAATGAAAATAAGGATTGAAATCGTAGTTTATTTCACAAAATGCTGGAGTAACTCAGCAGGTCAGGCAGCATCTCAGGAGAGAAGGAATGGGTGACGTTTCGGGTCGAGACTCTTCGACTGATGTCAGGGGGGCGGGACAAAGGAAGGATATAGGTGGAGACAGGAAGATAGAGGGAAAACTGGGAAGGGGGAAGGGAAGAGAGGGACAGAGGAACTATCTAAAGTTGGAGAAGTCAATGTTCATACTGCTGGGTATGAACTAGTAGTAGTCATTGAAATAGTAGTAGTCATGAAAATGCCTTAAACCTGTTAAAAAACATCCATTACTTGTTAATAAAAAATAGTCTTGTATTTTTCTTTGGTATATGATATATGTAATGTCAAAAGGATCTTGAGTTTCTTGGAACTAAGGCTGACTTTGAATATAATTATCCTAACTATTTATTGAACAGCTCCCCCACCCCTTCCTACTCTGTTCTAATTACATTGAAAAGACATAGAAATCATCAGTTATTATTGTTGATTGTTTTGATTATACCTAGTGAGCTCTGATTTCAGCAATTTTATCTCAGTATTATCTTAAGAAATTGTATTTCATTAGATTTTTTGTAGTATCGGTATATTCTAACATACCCAGGTTTGAGGACATTCCAACCATTATTTAATGAGTGACCGTAGCAAAGAAGAACTATTAGGAAAGGCATTTAGCAAAACAAAGTTTCGAGAATGACTTCTACAGATGTTGAAATATTTTGAAGCACACAAGTAATTGTCTTCCTATCCCAGTCTTCCTATCCCAGTCTTCCTATCCCAGTCTTCCTATACCAGTCTTCCTATCCCAGTCTTCCTATCCCAGTCTTCCTAATCAGCGGCTGTCTTTCTAATGAACATAAATCCTTTCCCGCAACAGCCTGGTTTATTTCTATTGTCTTTTTTGAACAAGAGGACAACCTTAGCTATCCTCCAGTCTTCTGGTACCTCACCATGGCTATAAAAAGATACAGAAATCTCTGTCAGAGCTTTGCAATCAACTCCCTTGCTTCTCTTGGCATCCTGGGATAGATTCCATCTGGCCCTGGCTATTTATCCATTCTAATGTGCTCTTAATATTTCCAGTATTTCCTCCTTCCTGATACAGAAGTGCTCCAGAGTATCAACATACTCTCCAGCTTCCACATCCTTCTCTTGGTCATCAAGTCATACAGTTGCCCTTTGGCCCAACAAGCCCACACCGACCAACATGTCAAATCTACACTAGTCCCACCTGCCTGCGTTTGGCCCATATCCCTCGAAACCTGTCCTATCCATGTACCTGTCTAATTGTTTCTTAAATGTGCAAAGTCCCTGCCTTAACTACCTCTTCTAGCAACTCATTCCATACACCCACCACCCTTTGTGTGCAAAAGTTACCCTTCAAATTCCTATTAAATATTTCTCCCTTCATCTTAAATCTCTGTCCTCTGGTTCTTTATTCCCTTACTCTGGGCAAAAGACTCTGTGCGTCTATCCGATATATTCCTCTCATGAGATATTTATTTAAGATCTTGCTCATAGTGAATATAGAAGATGCTGCAAGCTCTTATAAATGTTGAAATCTCCGTCGGGCTGTATTGCCCAGCAGATCTATCCAAAGAGTTGACCTGCTACTTCGGAATATTTACTGCACAATCGATGATATTAAGAGTGGCAGAATACTCCTCATTATGTGCCTGTTGAGCCATGCATGATAATGTACTAGTGTCAGAACTCTTGCCATTGCAGGCGGTTCTTGACACTAAGCAGCCATCCACCAGATTGGCGGAGTAATGGTGGGCTGTCTTAGATTTCCCAGGTACCATGAGGAATCCCTGACTGTTGCTGCAGATATTAATGGAGTGGAACACCTTGTGTTGCTGAGAATGATGGCTTCAGGGCAACGTGAGTGCAATATATTGCTCACTTGTCATGGAGAAATCAGCACTCATTGCAAAGCCATTCACACAATCTGCCACATCTATCATAAAGGATAAGGAATTGCACCTGCTCATTTGGAGAACAGAGCCTCGGTATCTTACCGAGATACAGGAATACAGATCGCAACACCTTGTACGTGTCATTAGCCACAGCCTGAAGAATCTTCTGAAGTAGAAATTGAAAGGCACCTTTATGTCATTGAGTTTTGTTGCCTGGCTCTGAGCCCAACATTTCATCTACACAATCCTTTCTTGAGGGATACACTAAAGCTTACTGTACCCATCATGAAGGCTCTCTGCAGAAAGGCTACAGATTGATAAATAATAAAGCTAATAAAAACCCTCATAATAAAAACCCTCAGGATATTTGCTTAAGTAATGTAAGTAAAGGGAAATTGTTTGATGATGTAATAAAAATAGAATTTTATGTGGTGGGAATAGGAACATATAAAAGTGGTATGTCATTTATTTACAACTTTTGTGACTGACATCATATTTTTCAAATGTTTCCAGTTAGGTGAGATTGTGCAAAGTGCTTTTAGGTTACCCTCTGTGAACAGATTTTAGATTTTTATCCAGTGTGTGGCCCTTGGGTTCATGTGCAAATGTAATGTCTTGTGTTAGGATGCATCCCATGGTACAATTTGACAGGTACAATCTGTATTACAGCAATACATCAGAACTGTCAAAGATTCACTGTTGCAGTGTTGCAAACTTTGGCCATTTACCTGAAATCACAACTGAGTTCCACAGGCAAAGTAATAATAATAATAATAAACCATTTATTTTATATAGCGCCTTATCACATGCTCAAAGCGCTTTACAAAAACAATTAACATAGAAACAAACAGACAAACTATCCTGACGGAAAAGCGGCGAATACTCAACGCCAGCGTCCTCTCACGTCAGGGTCCGGCAAAAGCACAAGACACACAGATATAATTTTTTACACAAAACAGCCATCACAGTGATTGCTCTAGGCATACCCTCACTGTGATGGAAAGCAAAGTCTTTTCTCCTCCTCATTCTTCTCCCGCGGTGCCACGAGGTGATCTAGGCTCCCAACTTTTTGAAGCCCCCACCGGGCGATGGAAAGTCCCAGGGCCGAGCCGAGCAGGCCGATGAAAGTCCTGAGCCCCCACCGGGCGATGGAAAGTGCTGCGGCCGAGCCGAGCAGGCCGATGAAAGTCCTGAGCCCCCACCGGGCGATGGAAAGTGCTGCGGCCGAGCCACGCAGGGTGATGAAGGGCCTGCGGGCGGGTTGATCGTACCTCGCGCTTCGGGGCGGTCGAAGCTGCTACGGCTGGAGCTCCCAAAAACCGGTCGTCAGCCAGGGACCTGCGAACTCCCGATGTTGCGGTCTGCAGGGCCCACGGCCGAAGCCTCCGAGATGGTAAGTCCAGGCCCTGCGACCGGAGTCTTCAAGGTCGATCCCAGCTGGAGGCCACCGACTCCACGATGTTAGGCCGTAGCGCGAACGGAGATACGACACGGAAAAGGTCGCATCTCCGTTGAGGAGGAGATTTGAAAAAAAGGTTTCCCCCAACCCCCCCACCACCCCCCTACATACACAGAATGAAAAATAAAACAAAACGTACATTTAACAACGACAATGACAAAAAAAACGGAGAAAAAAAACGGAGAGACTGTAAGTAGACCTATTCAACATGCTTCCAGGTAAATTCTGGAAGATTGAATGGTGTAACTTCCTTATCAAATGGGAATGACAATATTTCAGCACAAGAATAAGCCAGTGGTACAAAAGCGTGAATATATTGGTTTCTTTTCTGTTCATGATATATTGAAAACATGCCATAAGCTTGAAACTGGAAATAAAACAATGGCATTCTGCATCTGTGTCGTTCAATATGCATGTTCAATCTTTCTATTTGCAGATGTGTGATGTGATTTATAATGTGAATGAATTCTTCCCAACCTCTAACGCTAATCAGAGGTGAATTCTAAAATTGGCCGAACCTTGCGGTTAACGGAATATAAAATCAACCTGAGAAACAGTGAATTCACAGGGTTCATTATCTGCTCAATTTTATATTTATTTACTTCCATATAGCATCCTCAATGGCAATATTTTAATAATGCTACAAATTGAAGTTTCTGTTGTCTAATTAATTCTAATTTTAAAAGAATATTACAGTAGTAGATTATGAAAGGCCTTCTCTTCCTCTCATATCCAGGCTATAAAATGACAGTTGTCATCAATAGAGTTTGTTTCTTTAGTTCATCCAATGGTATGTAACATGGTGAGGAAATCGTCAGACTGTACAAATCGTTAAACTGTACAACTCCTTCCCCCTTCTGTCGTGGGGTAGACTGACTCCCCCCCCCTCTTTGCACATCCCCAATCCTTTCCACTCGTCACTTTAATTTCATGTTTCATGCATTTTGTATATTATGAATGTTGGCAGATCAATTTCCCTCCTGGAACAAATACAGTTCTATCGTATCGTATTGTATTGTATCGTAGACCGTGTCAGGTATGGCATGGTTGATAACTTACTCACTTCTGATTGTGTGTATGTGTTTCAGTATGGAGACTTCAGCACAAAATTGCCGATATGCCAATGTAGTCCAGAGGGAATGCCGCACTGTAAATGTGTGCCTTCTTAAACCAAGGCCATAGTAATGTTTCATGGGGGGGCAAGAATTTTACATTTGTGAGGTATATTTATTCTTCAATCACATAACTGAAAATATCACAATATCTGGCCTTATCACATTATAGCATGTGGGACTATCTATGTATAACTTGGCCAGCATATGTGCTGGTCCAGCTACACTTGCAAAGTAATTCACTCACTCTGATGTTTTGAGGAAAATCCTGTGGTTGAGAATGGAGTTAGATGGATACATACATTTTTTTTTTTTTTTTCATTCTTTAACCTTCAAAATACAATTTACATCTTTAAAATATTCAGATTATATTAAGAACATTTGGTCAAAAACTGAAAACAGTTTTATGAAGATGTGAAAATGATTCTGTAGAATGAAATGATGCCTCCATCATCTATTTTTTGAATTATTCGCTAACTATGTTTAATGGCTCTACTGGCATTGAGAATGAATTGTACTGAAAGGAACTCATGCTTTCAAAGTGGCACATCAGTAGTGCTGATAGATGGTTGGGACATGCTGTGCACTATTGACCAAAGTTGTAAACCTTTTGGAGCTGACCGCGGGGCAAAAAGTATCTTCCTTTCAGTGCACAGGATCAATAAAGTTTCGGAAAAAAAACTGATTCTTGACATCTGTTTCCTTTATTTTGGTTACAATAGTTTTCATCCTCCATTACGTCACTCCATTGACATCTAAGTAAGCGATCATCAAAGGTGTTCCATGGCACAACATAGCTATTTGACAGTTACTACTCACCTGCTGTTTACTATGGAATTCCACTGCAGTGTTGTTGATCTGAACAGTGCAATCACAATTGGACAGTGGGAATTATTTCATTTTCTTTCTTTCCTTTTCTCTTTCCAGGGAAGTAATGTTGTGGAAGACCAGGATTTGTTGGAGATAGGCATCCTTAACTCTTCGCACAGACAACGGATTTTGCAGGCTGTTCGTGGACTTCCTCGGGTGAGTTGAGATATGCTGTAGAAAATGACAAATGCCATTGTTTTAAATCATATGAGGAAATAGTTTACCAAAGGACTTGAATGGCATTGAATATTATAGTCTGGTTTAAACTATTTCTCCTCTCTTTGATCTTGTCTCAGTAGAATGCACATGGACAAATTTATTTTTGATGGCTCTGATGTTCAAACTGAAATGTGACCAAAGTCAATGGGAACTAATCTGCACTTTAAACAAACTCCAAATCATTGAGAATTTCTATGTCTTGTCATCCAATCGACCTTTTAGTAGAAATAGAAACACTTTGAGAATAAATTGCAGTGATTTACTTGTTTATTCACTCTACACTATTTGATTTAAATAAAGAAACAGTCGCATTTTGATCCAATGTGTTATTTTTAAAATGCATGTACAATCCATATCAACAGTGTAGATGTCACACCATTCCAGCCACCAGTGAGGAGGTTATTTGAAATAACAACCAATATCTAAATTCAAATGCTGTATAATTACGAGAAACAAATGATTTAATATTCTCAGTCAAGAGATGCATATATTTAACATTTATTAATGGGATGTAGTAGTTATAGGCATTATTAGAGTGTGTTCTGTGTATCATTGTGAGTCTGAAAATGCTAATAATGAGTATCAAGTGTAGTAAATGTTGGTTTATATAAGCTTATACAAAGTATTCGAAACCAAAATACATGTGTGCAATTGCAAAAATGACTGAATTTGAGCAAATGTACTGTTCAGGCAAATTGTAACTTGTACACAAGCATTGAAATTTGTTAAACAGTAACAATTAATTGAGTTAGCTGAAAAGAAGGTGAGGTTGGCTCCCCTTTTAGTAATCTCTCACTAGTATACTGGATTTAACCCAAGGTTATGAATTTATCAAACCAATGCTATCAATTTTTCCATGTTTGAGTGGATAAAAAGTTGTAATATTTTCTTTCTGAATTGTTCCACCTCCAATTTGTGTGGTGTGACCATTGGGTTTATATGGTATTTTTAGAAAAACATTCAGGAGTGAGAGAAAAAAAAATACAATGAATTAAATCAAATTTGGATTAATAGGGTAGGAGAAATGGGAAATTAAATTAAAGGATGAAATTTGGGTTTCTTTTTACAAGCCGCAGCAGCAGCAGCATTAAAGTATATGGAAATGTTCATTTTCTAATGTTGTATTAATGATGAGTATTAAACTTCTCTCAAATACATTTATTTCTACAATACTAAATGTCAGAAAATTAGTTCTAAGATTTTCTGGTCCAAGTGGGTTATTGTTTTCTAAAAATCTTGTGGTAATCTGAGGTGAATAGTTTTCAGAAATCAAATTCAGCATGGGTGATATGTTCAACTAACTATCGTTTTAAAAGCAGGTGATTTTCCTGCTGCAACATTTAGATTGGATGTTTTATCAAATAAAATAGTTGGAGATATCCTGATTCATCAGTTCATCGTATTTTTCACTTTTATTTTGAATGGCGTGTGACATCCAGTAGCACATTTAAGCCACTTAGAAATGCAAACTGGCAAAACAAATCTTTCTTTCCAGCAATAATTTTGCACGATTGGAGATGGCAAGAAAACAAATAATTTGAAAATTATTTTCATCAAAACTTTTATTTGCAAGAAACTCACCACACTAAGTAATATTCAGTTTGACTTTAAACCAAAGAAGGGTCCTGACCCAAAATGTCACCTATTCATGAGATACTGCCTGGACCCGCTTAGTTACTCCAGCACTTTGTGTCATTTCTATGTAAACCAACATCTGCAGTTCATTGTATCTGCACTGTTTTAGTTTATCAGGTTGGAACCTGTTTTTTGCTATTATGTGTAAAATTAATTCTTGCCCTTGACAAGAGATTATTTAATTAAGCCTGCAACATTAGCATTCTGTCTGCACTGATAACATTTTACTTAGCATTTTATATTCATAAATAATGAGGCTTCCTGCATCTGGCTGAAAATAAAAACTAATTTTATGCATGAGGTAAAAAATAGGAACAAGGGAAAACATATGGATCCTCATACAATATATTCATGCTGAACATTTACAGCAACTCAGTTTTCCCACCCTCCTTCCAAATCTTTTGATTCTCTTGCAGCTCAAAATTCTATCAATCTCAGTCTTGAACTGACTTCTCAACCGCACGTCCATAGTCTTCTGTGTGGAGAGTTCAAATTATTCGCAGTCATCTGACTGAATAAATTATCTAAATGACCAATCCTCAAATTTACAATTCCTAGTCCAAGACTGTAACCAGAGAACAGCTTCTCGGCTTCCATCATGTCACGGTCTTTATGAATTTTATGTGTTTCATTCAGAGATCATCTTTCATTTTTATAAACGAGAGAGAATCTATCCATTTCACTCAATCTCTTCTCATCGGTTTGTCCTTTGATTCTGGAATCCATTGAATGAGCTATTGATTTGTAACCCATTACTCTATCTCTGTCGTCAGAATGCTTTGAAAGTGCTCTGAACCTAGCTGTAGTATGTAGTTTGTATTCATATTAAATTTCCACCATATATCAACTGCCTTCTCTATGAAATATTCTAATTTGATTGATGCTGTCACAATAATTAAAATAAATGGTAACAGATTCTCAGACACCATAATGATTGCGTCATCAATTTATATGCATAGACATAGTTTAAAAAATCATATATATACATGCAAAAACTGATGAGCCAAAACAGTATGACCACTGACAGGTGAAGTGAATAACATTGATTATCTTGTTACAATGGCACCTGTCAAGGGGTGGAATATATTAGGCAGCAAGTGAACAGTCAGTTCTTGAAGTTGATGTGTTGGATGCAGAAGAAATGGGCAGGAGTAAAGACCTGAGCGACTTTGACAAGGGCCAAATTGTTATGGCCAGATGACTGGGTCAGAGCATCTCTGAAACGCAAGGCTTGTGGGGTGCTCCTGGTCAGCAGTGGTGAGTACCTACCGACAGTGGTCTGAGGAGGGACAAACCACAAACTGGCGACAGGGTGTTGGGCGTCCAAGGCTCATCGATGCGCGAGGGCAATGAAGGCTATCCCGACTGGTCCAAACCAACAAACGGTCTACTGTGGCACAAGTCACAGAAAATTTTAATGGTGGTCATGGGAGGAATGTGTCACAATACACAGTGTATCGCACCCTGCTGCGTATGGGGCTGCGTAGCCGCAGACTGGTCAGAGTGCCCATGATGACCCTTGCTCACCGTTGAAAGCGCCTACATTGGGCATGCGAGCGTCGGAACTGGACCTTAGAGCAGTGGAAGAAGGTCGCCTGGTCCGATGAGTCCCGTGTTCTTTTAGATCACGTGGATGGCCGTGTATATGTGCGGGAAGTGATGGCACCAGGATGCACTGTGGGAAGACGACAAGCCGGTGGAGGGATGTGATGCTCTGAGCAATGTTCTGCTGGGAAATCCTGGGTCCAGCCATTCATGTGGACGTCAATTTGACATGTGTCCCTACCGTTGCAGACCAGGTACATGGCAATGGTATTCCCTGATGGCAGTGGCCTCTTTCAGCAGGATAATGCGCCCTGCCACACATTGTTCGGGAATGGTTTGAGGAACATGATGAAGTGTTCACGGTGTTGCCCTGGCCTCCAAATTCTCCAGCTCTCAATCCGATTGAGCATCTGTGAGATGTGCTGGATCAACAAGTTTGATCCATGGCGGCTTCACCTCGCATCTTACAGGACTTGAAGGATCTACTGCTAATGTTTTGGTGCCAGATACCACAGGACACCTTCAGGGGTCTTGTGGAGTCCATGCCTCGGCGGGTTGGCACTGTTTTGGCACCACACGGAGGACCTACAGCATATTAGGCAGGTGGTCATAATGTTTTGGCTCATCAGTGTACATATATATATAGATTTACAATGAATGGAGGGATATGGATCATTTGGAGACAGAGAAAATTGATTTAACTAGGCATTATGTTCGACATGGACATTGTGGCCAAAGAGCCCGTTCCTGTGCTGTGCTATTCTATGATCTAGATTATCTGCAGTGTCCCCCAGGCAGGTAAAATCTCACCATTCTACTCTTTTCTAATGTTTAGGATGTTATTGGGATAATAATTGATTTGGGGACATTGTCACATGATAAAGAACAATATCCCTGCCCATAATTTCATGCAACACTTACACTTGTATTTTTCTCTTTTGTTTCAGGTGAAAGTTATTGGATATGATACAAACAGCCCAACATCCGTGGCAGATTGGTTAGATTCTTTAGAATTGAATGATTACATCAAGACCTTTCTAGCAAATGGTTACACATCAATGGATCTTGTGAAAAAGCTGTGGGAAATTGAACTCATCAATGTAAGTTCATGATTCATGTAATATCTTGAAAATAAACTGTTAGTGTTGAAGACATTTAAATTCTGAAGTGTTCTAACATAACTTGTGCATTACCAAGGAAGCATAATTGAGATAAAACGTAAGCACGCATAAATCACTTATCTTGAATGCACCTTATCTCAGCAGTCTCTGTGGGTATTACACCTGAAGTAGGCAAACTTTTACTGTTTCTCTAGCTAATTTTTGCTGCAGCTGTGATTTTGTGGTTGAATTTTTTTTAAGTTAGTATGTTTTGTAGAATTTATAGTTTAATGTTTTTGCTGAAAACTGACTAATCAGATTTAACTGTGGATTTAATATGTTCAAGCATTAAGAACGATCTTATTAGCACACTTATAAAACATGCAAATTTTGTGCAATCTTACTTGTCAAGTCATTGGTGCTTCTGTTATCTCATCTTCAGGATTGAAATTTTTCTTTTGATATTTTTTACGAGAATTATCTGATATTATGAGAGGCCGTTCTGTGGTTAATTGTTAGAAAATGTAAGTTTCCAGATAATGTGTTTCTAATTTAAAATTTATAATTTGTTAATTAATTGTGATTGTGTTGTAACATTTAAAAAGTCTTCAAGAGAATAGCTGCTGGACTTTGTGTGCATCTTGTGCTGTGTTGAAAGATCAGGGCTGTGGGTTAAAAGCCTGCCCAATGTTGAGGAGAAACCCCTTCAGCCTGGAAACTTTTGTACTGAATGCAAGTATAACATTTAGACTCATCAGGTTGGAAAAGTCAAAAGCAGTCAGAATGGTTGGTGATGTGGCTTAACGTTTTGTTAGATTAAAATCTTTGTGTGGCATTGGCTGACCCAAATGCCCAATGATGTAATGAAAGACTCCAGAATAGAGTGCTCACCATTAGAATTCCTTGTCTCTGCCTGGTGCCATGTCAGGGCATACATATATTGGCATAAACCGTGGTTGCCTTCAGCTGATAGTTTCACTCATCCTGATGTGCAGCCATTGTGAGGGAGGAACTTATGCCCTGCTGTTAACTGTATCGATGTGGCTGTAAAAGAGGAGAGCTACGATTGCCAAGATAAGAAGATTCAAAGATCTGCCGCATGGCAGAGCATGCAGTGGATGGTTCGCTAACCAACTGACCTATTGCTGCCCTCATTCTTGAGAGTTTCAAGGAGATGCCATACAATAAATTCCATGTGTCAAGTGGAAAAGCTACTGGAACATTTACTAGAAATAGAAGAGCCACTCGTGAGAGTTTGGACCATGACACTGTTGAGAATTTTTTTCTGAATGGATGTTGGAAGGGAGAGATTTGTTTTACTTGAGTTCCTCTATCTCACTTGATGGAGTCAGGGCTGAGTGTTGCGTTCAGCAGCTTGATATCTCTGGCCACAGGCTGAGTGTAGTGAGAGCATCTGTCATCGTCCGCTGCATCCTCTGCCACCCAGCAGATCTTTGATGCTACTTACTTTGGCATTTGGAGCTCTCCTCCTTTACAGCCACATTGATGCAGTCAACCAGCAGACTGCAGGTTTATAAGCCGCTCCTCCTTCACAAAGACTGCAGGTCCGGATGGGGAGGAGACAACCAGCAGAAGGTAGCTACAATTTCAATCCAGATTTGATCCCGTTAAAACGGTGGCAGCTTTTGAATTACCAGATGATGTTGAGTAACTTAACGAAAAGGAGTTACGTGTCATTAGAGGCCACATACTGTTATTGAGTCATACAACATGGAAACAGGCCCTTCGGCCCAATTAGACCATGATGACCAAAATGCACCATCAGTCCCATTTGCGCACATTTGGCCCATATCCCTTGAAACCTTTCTTATCCATCTACCTATCAAATGTCTTATAAATGTTGTTATTGTACATGCCACAACTACTTATTTTGGCACCTTGTTCCATATACCTACCACACTTAGAATATAAAAGTTTCCTATGAAATATTTCCCCTCACAACTTAAATCTATATTCTTTAGTTCTTGATTCCCCTACCCTAAGAAACAACTCTGTACATTCACCCTATCTATTCGCCTCATGATTTTATACACCTCTGTAAGATCACTCCCAAACTAATTTTGAAGATGGGCCTCAACCCGAAACGGCATTTGTCCATTCCCTCCACAGATGCTGCCTGACCCACTGAGTTACTCCAGCACTTTGTGTTTTGTGCAAGATTCCAGAATCTGCAGATCCTTGTGACTCTTTTCTATTCCTCAGTTCCCTGACTGATGAAGGCCAGCATGTCAAAAGCCGCCTTCATCTTCAGAGTCCTACCATTCACTGTGATGGTCATGACTTCCCAAATTGCACCACTTCACATTTTTTCACAATTATTTCCACGAGTCATTCTTCGGCACCTTGCCCAGTGGATCAAGATCCAGCTGTAATTTTACACATGCTGGCAGTGGTAACAACAACTGCAACCCAACTTCTGTATTTGTGAGCTATGACCTCAAGCTATGACCTGAGGTCCTCAAACCACAGTATGCAAAACCCCTGGGGGTAATGTGTCTCTGCAGGAAGGTGGAAGGAGCTGCATTATGATAGATTTGAAAGCTGAGGATATTCACTGATGTGAAGATCTCTATGGAGAAAAGCTGGTGGGTGAACTGGGAAAGAGCTCTTAGACCATAGTCCAGAACTTATTGCCACTGCTGTTTTACCAGGATAGAACAGATGTTATAAACTGCTGCTGGCTTTTCTAGAATTTAAGATTTTGTCCTTGGCTCTATGTTTGTCATCAGGTTTCAGATGAACAACTTCATGGAGAAAGTAATGCAATGAGTCTAGTTAGTGGGGATGAAAATCAGGTATCCATCATGTCTAAAAGTCACTCCAGATTGCAATAATATTATGAGTGACTCTAAACTGCCATCTGTCTCGGCAATTTCACACTACAGCAAATTACCTGACATCAACGGCCATGTGAGACAAGTCAAAGGCATACCTAGCTCATTTTAACCTTTACAGTTCTCACTACAAAAAGGGGACATGTCAGAGATGGGAGATGCGAATATGATCAGTACCTCTAGTCCCTCTCACATAACATAACATAACAACACTTTATTGTCACTCGGCACAACACCGAGCGAAATTTCAGCAGTCACACAAAATACAGCAAAAAGAAAAGAACACAGGACACCCGACCCCAACACAAACATCCATCACAGTGACTCCAAACACCCCCTCACTGTGATGGAGGCAACAAAACTTCCCCTCTCTTCCCCCCGCACCCACGGACAGGCAGCTCGACCCCTACCGAGGCAAACGACACGCACAGCCCCCGCAAGGGGATGGAAGGCCCCCCGGCCGAGCCGCCCCGGGCACCGAAACGTCCCGCGGCCACACCGGGCGATGTTAAGTCCAACGGCCGAGCCGCACCGGGCACTGAAACGTCCCGCGGCCGAACAGCGCTGACGATGTTAAGTCCAGCGGCCAAGCTGCACCGGGCACTGAAACGTCCCGCGGCCACACCGGGCGATGTTAAGTCCAGCGGCCAAGCCGCACCGGGCATTGAAACGTCCCGCGGCCGAGCCGCACCGGGCACTGAAACGTCCCGCGGCCACACCGGGCGATGTTAAGTCCAGCGGCCAAGCCGCACCGGGCACTGAAACGTCCCGCGGCCGAGCCGCACCGGGCACTGAAACGTCCCGCGGCCGCACCGGGCGATGTTAAGTCCAGCGGCCGAGCCGCACCGGGCACTGAAACGTCCCGCGGCCGAGCTGCGCCGGCAATGTTAAGGCCCGCAGCCGAGCCGCACCGGGCACTGAAACGTCCCGCAGCCGAGCTGCGCCGGCAATGTTAAGGCCCGCAGCCGAGCCGCACCGGGCACTGAAACGTCCCGCAGCCGAGCTGCGCCGGCAATGTTAAGGCCCGCAGCCGAGCCGCGCCCCGGGGAAGAGACCTAATAAAATAAAGGTTTCCCCCCGCCCCACCCCCCCACCCCACCCCACACCCCCACCACACACCCCCACCACACATACACAGCCAAAAACAGAAACAAAAACCATCCCAACACCGACACAAGGTATCTCCTATCCCAGCAGTAGTGACACAGAATATGGAGGGATCAGCCTTAACATTGATTCTGGACTCGAGGAAGTCTCAGCTCATCAAGTCAAACATGGGTAAGCAAACATTCTGCAGATTCCCATCCAACTCTTCTCCCAGTAGAGATTCACTGAGGATAGCATTCACACAGATTACATCTTCAGTTTGATACAATTTCCGATTCATGAATAATGTATCTTGTCAATCAGGAGCAGTGGTAGGAGAAAATCCTGCCCTACTTCAGCAAACCAATCTACTTGTCAGAGATGCACCTGGGAATGACAGCACTAGTAGGAGTTACTAGAATTCAATATCTATGGAGAAGTTTTTTGCCTTCGCACAGTTGGGACATCCTCCATAATGCTTTATGGATCTAGCACCTCAGCAGCTGTGACCACTTGACACCAAAGTAGAATTACTTTCCTTCCAAACGTGTGACCTCAAGTGCCGACGTGTCACTGATTATCTCACTGTGATCAAGCCAGGAGCCCAGACCTGGTCTGATGAGGTGTGTCGACACAAAATGTTGGAGTAACTCAGCGGGACAGGCAGCATCTCTGGAGAGAAGGAATGGGTGATGTTTCGTCAGTCTTCAGTCTGAAGAAGGGTCTCAACCCGAAACGTCACCCATTCCTTCTCTCCAGAGGTGCTGCCTCCTGTCCCGCTAAGTTACTCCAGCATTTTGTGTCTACCTTCGATTTAAACCAGCATTTGCAGTTCCTTCCTGCACACTGATGAGGTGTGTGTTGGCTTAACCATAAGTGGTGCAGACTAAAACTGAGCCCAGGAAGCTGTAACTTGAGGTTCTCAAGCTGCACTATGCATGACCCTGGTATAATAAGGTGTCTCTGGTGTTGAGTGGACAATCGGGGAGATCATCATCTGACATCCAGGCAGGCAATTGGAGATGTTAGGTGGATTGAGTGCATCAGGAGGGCAATGGAGATTTGTTTACATGATCAACAGGTCAGAAGGGCAATCAGTGAGCCTCAGGCAGCTGAACAGTGGGATACGGAGGAATTATTAAAGTGGGTTCAGAAATGCCTAATAGAAATTGTATGAGCTTGAGGCTCAGTTAGTCATGGGCAAGTATGATGTTGTAGGGATCACTGAGACATGGCTACAAGAGGACCAGGGCTGGGAACTGAATATTCAGGGGTACACAACGTATAGAAAAGACAGACAGGTGGGCAGAGGGGGTGGGGTTGCTCTGCTGGTAAGGAATGATATTCATTCCCTTGCAAGGGGTGACATAGAATCAGGAGATGTTGAATCAGTATGGATAGAAATGAGGAATTGTAAGGGTAAAAAGACCCTAATGGGAGTTATCTATAGGCCCCCAAACAGTAGCCTCGACATAGGGTGCAAGTTGAATCAGGAGATAAAATTGGCGTGTCACAAATGTAATGCTACGGTGGTTATGGGAGATTTCAACATGCAGGTAGACTGGGAAAATCAGGTTGGAAATGGACCCCAGGAAAGAGAGTTTGTAGAGTGCCTTCGAGATGGATTCTTAGAACAGCTTGTACTGGAGCCTACCAGGTAGAAGGCAATTCTGGATTTAGTGTTGTGTAATGATCCTGATCTGATAAGGGGACTAGAGGTAAAAGAGCCATTAGGAGGCAGTGATCACAACATGATAAGTTTTACTCTGCAAATGGAAAGGCAGAAGGGAAAATCGGAAGTGTCAGTATTACAGTATAGCAAAGGGGATTACAGAGGCATGAGGCAGGAGCTGGCCAAAATTGACTGGAAGGAGGCCCTAGCAGGGAAGACGGTAGAACAGCAATGGCAGGTATTCCTGGGAATAATGCAGAGGTTGCAGGATCAATTTATCCCAAAGAGGCGGAGAGACTCTAAGGGGAGTAACCTATGGCTGACAAGGGAAGTCAAGGACAGCATAAAAATTAAGGAGAGGAAGTATAACATAGCAAAGAAGAGTGGGAAGACAGAGGATTGGGACTCTTTTAAAGAGCAACAAAGGTTAACTAAAAAGGCAATACGGGGAGAAAAGATGAGGTACGAGGGTAAACTAGCCAATAATATAAAGGAGGATAGCAAAAGTTTTTTTAGGTACGTGAAGAGGAAAAAAATAGTCAAGGCAAATGTGGGTCCCTTGAAGACAGAAGCAGGGGAATTTATTATGGGGAACAAAGAAATGGCAGACGGGTTAAACCGTTACTTTGGATCTGTCTTCACTGAGGAAGATACACACAATCTCCCAAATGTTCACGGGGCCGGAGAACCTAGGGTGATGGAGGAACTGAAGGAAATCCACATTAGGCAGGAAATGGTTTTGGGTAGACTGATGGGACTGAAAGCTGATAAATCCCCAGGGCCTGATGGTCTGCATCCCAGGGTATTAAGGAAGTGGCTCTAGAAATAGTGGAAGCATTGGAGATCATTTTTCAATGTTCTATAGATTCAGGATCAGTTCCTGTGGATTGGAGGATAGCAAATGTTATCCCACTTTTTAAGAAAGGAGGGAGAGAGAAAACGGGTAATTATAGACCAGTTAGTCTGACATCAGTGGTGGGGAAGATGCTGGAGTCAATTATAAAAGACGAAATTGCTGAGCATTTGGATAGCAGTAACAGGATCGTTCCGAGTCAGCATGGATTTACGAAGGGGAAATCATGCTTGACAAATCTACTGGAATTTTTTGAGGATGTAACTAGGAAAATTGACAGTGGAGAGTCAGTGGATGTGGTGTACCTCGACTTTCAGAAAGCCTTCGACAAGGTCCCACATAGGAGATTAGTGGGCAAAATTAGAGCACATGGTATTGGGGGTAGGGTACTGACATGGATAGAAAATTGGTTGACAGACAGAAAGCAAAGAGTGGGGATAAATGGGTCCCTTTCGGAATGGCAGGCAGTGACCAGTGGGGTACCGCAAGGTTCGGTGCTGGGACCCCAGCTATTTACGATATACATTAATGACTTAGATGAAGGGATTAAAAGTACCATTAGCAAATTTGCAGATGATACTAAGCTGGGGGGTAGTGTGAATTGTGAGGAAGATGCAATAAGGCTGCAGGGTGACTTGGACAGGTTGTGTGAGTGGGCGGATACATGGCAGATGCAGTTTAATGTAGATAAGTGTGAGGTTATTCACTTTGGAAGTAAGAATAGAAAGGCAGATTATTATCTGAATGGTGTCAAGTTAGGAAGAGGGGATGTTCAACGAGATCTGGGTGTCCTAGTGCATCAGTCACTGAAAGGAAGCATGCAGGTACAGCAGGCAGTGAAGAAAGCAAATGGAATGTTGGCCTTCGTAACAAGAGGAGTTGAGTATAGGAGCAAAGAGATCCTTCTACAGTTGTACCGGGCCCTGGTGAGACCGCACCTGGAGTACTGTGTGCAGTTTTGGTATCCAAATTTGAGGAAGGATATTCTTGCTATTGAGGGCGTGCAGCGTAGTTTAACTAGGTTAATTCCCGGAATGGCGGGACTGTCGTATGTTGAAAGGCTGGAGCAATTAGGCTTGTATACACTGGAATTTAGAAGGATGAGGGGGGATCTTATTGAAACATATAAGATAATTAGGGGCTGGACACATTAGAGGCAGGAAACATGTTCCCAATGTTGGGGGAGTCCAGAACAAGGGTCCACAGTTTAAGAATAAGGGGTAGGCCATTTAGAACGGAGATGAGGAAGAACTTTTTCAGTCAGAGAGTGGTGAAGGTGTGGAATTCTCTGCCTCAGAAGGCAGTGGAGGCCAGTTCATTGGATGCTTTCAAGAGAGAGCTGGATAGAGCTCTTAAGGATAGCGGAGTGAGGGGGTATGGGGAGAAGGCAGGAACGGGGTACTGATTGAGAGTGATCAGCCATGATCGCATTGAATGGCGGTGCTGGCTCGAAGGGCTGAATGGCCTACTCCTGCACCTATTGTCTATTGTCTATTGTATCTTCCCACCATACACCCTTTCTATGCAAAAATTGAAGATAACTCATCTCCAAAGATAACAACTTTAGATAGTTCCTCTGTCCCTCTCTTCCCCTCCTCCTTCCCAGATCTCCCTCTGTCTTCCTGTCTCCACCTATATCCTTCCTTTGTCCCGCCCCCCTGACATCAGTCTGAAGAAGGGTTTCGACCCGAAACGTCACCCATTCCCTCTCTCCTGAGATGCTACCAGACCTGCTGAGTTACTCCAGCATTTTGTGAATAAATACCTTCGATTTGTACCAGCATCTGCAGTTATTTTCTTATCCAAAGATTTAGGGGTCTGCCCAATTTCTATTGTCCTCGGAGATACTAAAGTTTTGCAGATGCTGAAATTAGGAACAAAGATAAACTGCAGGAAGAACTCAACGGATCAAGCAGCGTCTGTGGAGGCAAAGGGAAGGCTGACGTTTTGGGTCAAGACCCTGCATCTGGACTGCTCCAGATCCCAGCATCTGGAGTCCTCTGTGTCTCCATGCTACGACTCCACTGTGAATTCTCTTCAAGGCATGCCCACTTTGAAGACCTTCTCCTCCGCTCATCGGTAGCTGTTGTGTGAGTTCCTGTCTCACCATTTCTCCCTCTATTTTTTGCTAGTTTTCTGCAGTTGGACGATGCCCTAGCCTAAATCCTTTACAACAGCTATGTGCCCTTCCTCAGAGCTTGTGCTTGCCACCACATCCAGCAGTCCTAATGCAGGGTCTCAATCCAAAATATAGATCATTCCTTTGCCTCCACTGGTGTTGCATTAAGTGCTGAGTTCCTCTGTCAGTTTATCCATTAACCTTATTCAGACACTGTCAGGGAATACACACAAAGTAGATTTCAGTGGTTAAATTCATCATTGATTGCTTGACAGTCCCAACAAGCAATTCATGATCTAGTTGAATGCCTGACCCTGATCTAGGCGAGGTCTTTGTGAATGGTTGATCAGGTCCATCTTGTTATTTTTGCAGATGGACCAGCCATATACGGTGGGAAGAAAAACACAGTTAATGATTCTACGATAGGATGTGGCCTGATTGGCTGAGCATTTTTAATATTATCTGCTTTTACCTTAGTTTTAGAGACGCTGGATTTTTAACAACTTTCAGCCAGGAATTGAGGTTTAGAGGGATATGTGCCAAACGCAGGCAAATGGGATGAGCTTAGATGGGGTATCTTGGTTAGCATAGAAAGGGCCTGTTTCCTAGCTGTATGACTCTGTGATTGTGTTGGATTAGTCTGCATGGGTTACAAGGCAAGCACAGAATATTTCACAGGGATTGTCAGACTTTGGGGATGTGCTGGCTCTGGAAAGGGTCCAGAGGAGGTTTACAAGAATGAACCCCGGAATGAATAGGTTGACATATGATGAGTGTTTGATGGCACTGGGCCTGTACTCACTGGAGTTTAGAAGAATGGGACCTCATTGAAACGTACAGAATAGTGAAAGGCTTGGATAGAATGAATGTGGAGAGGATGTTTCCACGAGTGGGAGAGTCTAGGTCTAGAGGTCTTAACCTCAGAATTAAAGGACGTTCTTTTGGGAAGCAGATGAGCAGGAATTTCTTTAGTCAGAGGTTGATGAATCTGTGGAATTCTTTACCACAGAAGGAAGTGAAGGCAAAGTCAGTGGATATATTTAAGGTAGTACTGGTGTCAGAGGTTCCGGGGAGAAGGCAGGAGAATGGGGTTAGGAGGGAGAGATAGATCAGCCATGATTGAATGGCGTAGACTTGATGGCCGAATTCTGCTCCTATCACTTATGATCTTATGATCTTTGCATTTAAAGTTCAAAAATAAGTATTTGGAATGACATGATATTCAATATTAAATACAAAGAGATCCACTGAGACACACGTGAAACATTCAGTCCCTGTCAGCAAAACAAAGAAAATCAGCCACAAGACCACTCCCTGGGGCATTAGTGTCCCTAATCGGTTGAATTGCATAAAAATACCAAACAAAAAATAAAATAAGGCAGTTTACCAATGCAGATAAGCTATAAAACAGTACGGAAAATGTAAATGTAAGCTCCACTTCCAGACACGATCTGAAAATAGCACAAAGGAACACAAGTAAGATGATGAAAGACACAATTGGAACAGATGCCAGGAAGTCCTTCCACAGAAGCTGATTAACATACTCAAAGTGAACTTTGGGTAGATGTGTAAAGACTCTGGAGTCATTTAAAAGGAGTTTGAATATTGTGACATTAAATCTCGGCTTTCTAAAAAATATACAAAAAAGTTATTGTCTTTATTTATTCGGTTATCTAATGAAAATAAAATTGCTGTAAAGTCTTTATTGGAATAGAAATCTGGACTGACTCTACTTTCTGTAATACTTGTTAATAGGGGAATTATTGGCATGTTTACGAACTATTTCTGAACATCTGCAACTATATTAAAGGCAGATAAATCCCCAGGGCCAGATAGGCTGCATCCCAGAGTGCTTAAGGAAGTAGCCTCAGAAATAGTGGATGCATTAGTGATAATTTTTCAAAACTCTTTAGATCCTGGAGTAGTTCCTGAGGACTGGAGGGTAGCTAATGTAATCCCACTTTTTAAAAAGGGAGGGAGAGAGAAAACGGGGAATTATAGACCAGTTAGCCTAACATCGGTAGTGGGGAAAATGCTAGAGTCAGTTATTAAAAATGTGATAGCATTACATTTGGAAAGTGGTGAAATCATCGGACAAAGTCAGCATGGATTTACCAAAGGCAAATCATGTCTGACGAATCTTATAGAATTTTTCGAGGATGTAACTAGTAGAGTGGATAAGGGAGAACCAGTCGATGTGTTATATCTGGACTTTCAGAAGGCCTTCGACAAGGTCCCACATAGGAGATTGGTGTACAAACTTAAAGCACACGGTATTGAGGGTTCAGTGTTGAGGTGGATAGAAAATTGGTTGGCGGACAGGAAGCAAAGAGTAGGAATAAACGGGTCCTTTTCGGAATGGCAGGCAGTGACTAGTGGGGTACCGCAAGGCTCAGTGCTGGGACCCCAGTTATTTACAGTGTATATTAATGATTTGGACGAGGGAATTGAATGCAACATCTCTAAGTTTGCGGATGACACGAAGCTGGGTGGCAGTGTTAGCTGCGAGGAGGATGCTAGGAGGCTGCAGAGTGACTTGGATAGATTAGGCGAGTGGGCAAATGCATGGCAGATGCAATATAATGTGGATAAATGTGAGGTTATCCACTTTGGCGGCAAGAACAGGAAAGCAGAGTATTACCTGAATGGTGACCGATTGGGAGAAGGGGAGATGCAACGTGACCTGGGTGTCATGGTGCACCAGTCATTGAAAGCAAGCATGCAGGTGCAGCAGGCAGTGAAGAAAGCGAATGGTATGTTGGCATTCATAGCAAGAGGATTTGAGTTTAGGAGCAGGGAGGTTCTGCTGCAGTTGTACAGGGCCTTGGTGAGACCGCACCTGGAGTATTGTGTGCAGTTTTGGTCTCCTAACCTGAGGAAAGACGTTCTTGCCTTAGAGGGAGTACAGAGAAGGTTCACCAGATTGATCCCTGGGATGGCGGGACTTACATATGAGGAAAGACTAGATAGACTGGGCTTGTACTCGCTGGAAATTAGAAGACTGAGGGGGGATCTTATAGAAACATATAAAATTCTTAAGGGGTTGGAGAGGCTAGATGCGGGAAGATTGTTCTCGATGTTGGGGGAGTCCAGAACCAGGGGTCACAGCTTAAGGATAAGGGGGAAGTCTTTTAGGACTGAGATGAGAAAACATTTCTTCACACAGAGAGTGGTGAGTCTGTGGAATTCTCTGCCACAGAAGGTAGTTGAGGCCAGTTCATTGGCTATTTTTAAGAGGGAGTTAGATGTGGCCCTTTTTGCTAAAGGGATCAGGGGGTATGGAGAGAAGGCAGGTACAGGCTACTGAGCTGAATGATCAGCCATGATCATATTGAATGGCGGTGCAGGCTCGAAGGGCCGAATGGCCTACTCCTGCACCTATTTTCTATGTTTCTATGTTTCTATATAATTTTGTGTTATGGTCGGTTTTATTGGAGACAAATCCATTGAGAGAAAAAAGCACCAACTTCATTGGATTGGATCATCTTCAAGGGTTAGTCAGTGAGTAGGTGTAGAACTGTCGAAGAGTCATAGAGTAATGCAGTCAGAAATGGGCCCTTCAATCCACCATGTCCTCTTTTTTATCAGCATTTGATACATAGACCTCTATACCTTGGCAATTCACGTATTTGTCTCAATATTTCTAATGCGTGGCGAGAGTACCTGGCTCCAGTGTCCATGGGGGGTTCCAGGCTTTCATACCTGCAGTTGAATTTAACATCCTGCACCCACCCTGCATGGACTCATCACTGATACCACATCAACTCATTGACCTTGATGCAGTTCATATTTGGCACCTCAGTTGTATGCCAGTCATAGCTACTGCACTAATATTCATTAAAAATTAAAGTGTTGGAGGATGTGAGTTTTATCTGGGGCAAACTATTCCACTTTTTATTTTCATCTGTTGCCAAATGTCTTTGCTGAACAAAGATATTTGGAAAGAGTGAATAGGCCACTTAACAGCACAAAGTGCTGGTGTGCCATCAGGGTTGTCCACAGACCAGGGCCCTTGGGCTGTGCTGACTGGGACCCAATTGCCAATTACAGAACCATTCACTTAACAGAAAGGCAGGAACCCTATGGCAGCAAGGTTGTCGAAAAATGCACAGAAGCAAAGTTGCTCAAATAAGTTACAGCAACATAAGTTATGGGCCACAGTCCTAGGAGTAGTTTTCAGCCCTTGACATTTAATGGCAGATCAAATCAACCTCCTACCCACCACTTAAATAGCACATCCAGCTTTACTGTTCATTGATTTATTCTGCTGCATTTGACAGGGGAACAGTTTGCTCCTTATGTTCTGCGAAGAAAAAAATCAGATAGTGCTGGATAATTTAGCAGTAAAGACAACATTTGTGGCTGAAAGGAACAGTCAATGTTTTGGGACTGTGACCCTTTGCAGCCCCAAAGTGTTGACTATTTTGCTTACCACGGGTGCTGTCTAACCCGCTGAGCTTTTCCAGGATGATTTTCTGATTTTATTTTATTTTTCCAGAATCTGCAGGGTTTTTTCATGCCCAGCATAGAATTTCCTTTCAATTAATAGAGAATAAATAATTGACAATAATTTCTCGTGTTTTGACAATTGAATTAACCTGTACTTCAGAGAGGGCTTTAGATTTAATTGTATATTAATACCAACCAGGAATGTTCCATTTTAGTTAACTGTAGTTAATAATCAAGAGTAAATGGTAAACACTGCTAGTGCTTGTTACTCCAGACTAACCACAAATACTGACCGCTATTTATCCACAGTAAAGGTGAATGAATATACAACACGTTCAGATTATATTAGATGAGCATCTTGCATTAACATGGCACTATCTTATTTGAGCACTTGGTGGTGCAGTTGCCCAAGTAACTGCATCTAATAGGTCATGC
The DNA here is from genome assembly GCF_053455715.1 of Rhinoraja longicauda. Lineage (NCBI taxonomy): Eukaryota > Metazoa > Chordata > Chondrichthyes > Rajiformes > Arhynchobatidae > Rhinoraja > Rhinoraja longicauda. Next base: position 23,197,864 of record NC_135975.1, read on the forward strand.
AACTGATCAGTTCCGTGATGTGAAATAATGGAGTTAAAAAATGGAATTTCTAATCATTATGAGAGTAAGATACGATCACAAGTGAATTTATTTAGTGTGATTGCATTCAATTTGTATTCAGGTGATTTAAATTAAATTCATACAAGCTCTTCCCAACTGTGAAAAGAAATGTTATTTGGGCTGTAAGTGGCAGAGGAGGGTGAGGGTTTTTTAGCTTCTGAACTTGTGTGGCGCTTACGTAGTTAAAATATTACAACTATGTTGTTATGGTCCATAGTCAAAACCAAGCAATATGATATGACATTAAAGTGGCTGTACAGTAAATTACAGATTGCGGATCATAATGTGAGATTTTCTATTACATAGTTTTATTGGATAATTTAATTCAATTGTGGCTAATTTGGGAGATCTTAAAAATTTAATCATTCCTTCAGCACGAATGAAGAAGGGTCTGAAGAAGGGTCTTAATCCGAAACGTCACTCATTCCTGCTCTACAGAGATGATGCCTGTCCTGCTGAGTTACTCCAGCATTTTGTGTCTACCGACATTAAATTTTTGAATTATGCATAAACGTAATTATTTACTTTTGAGTGTAAATGCAAAATGATACTAAATATGAAAAATTTAGTAAGAATGTTTTGATCTATTACTTGATAATTATTCGATAGTGAACTTACAATTGGGTGAAAGATTAGAGCATTAACTTTGGACCTGGTTGCTGTAATTTAACAGTGAGGAATGGTTGCAATAAATCCAATTTAAAATTCTAGTCTCTTGCTCAAACAATATCAAAAGCACTTTTAACATGTATTTGTAATAACAAGGAACTGCAGATGCTGGTTTATACCAAAGGTAGACACAAAATGCTCGAGTAAACCAGCGGGCTAGGCAGTATTTCTGGAGAATATGGATAGGTGATGATTCTGGTCAGAACCCTTCATATATTTGATGTATATGTTGCAAAAGTGCCCTCACTGACCCCTATAAGCAAGTATTATGTTAGATATATTAATAATGTACCAATTGCCTATCTCTGTAATAATTCTAGAAAGTGGTTTACCCCTGTCAATACCACAGCCAGGCAATTATGAAGGAGACAGCTGGAGCTTGCCATCAAAATGTGGTCCTTTTAGTAAAATCTATATACTAAAACTCTAGTTTGTTCGCTTGTTCCTGCACTGCAGCCAAAATAGTACACGATAGTGTGACAATTTTAGACCCACCTTACTCACCGTCGTCCTGTGATCCTGTGGCAGACGTTTCATTGAAATCGGTGTTATATTTTTTAAGTTATTCACATTTTAAAGTTTTAAAAACCGCGCATGCACAGTTGGGGCTCCGTTGATCTGGTACTTATGTAAGATGGCCGCCCCATCCACCGTGCGCAGAACAAATGCATCCACGCCTGCGCAGTTGGGGCCCGTTGATCTCGGGTAGGAGCAGGGATGGGGAGAGGGTGTGGGGGGGGGGGGAGAGGGGAGAGGAGGAGGAGAGGGGAGAGGAGGGGGGGGAGATTGAGGGGGGGAGGGGAGGGAGGGGTGGAGAGGGGGAGGGGAGAGGGGGAGGGAGGGAGGGGGAGGTCTACGGTCCAGTAATTTACTAAAATTCCCTTCCTCATCCCACAATCCTCAATGGGCACCTCAATCTGTAAAATTTGTTCAGTCTGTCCCTTCCCCCCAACCCACCCCTCTCCCCCCAACCTTCCCCTCTCCCCTCAACCCACCCCTCTCTCCTGAGCAAATGGGTGGCTGGAGTCTCCTGATAATATTCTAATGAGGTCAGAAGACCAATGTGCCCCAGAGTAGCCACAAAGCTTATTGACCACAAGCACCACCCATTCTGCAGGTCATTATATGTTTATAGCACTATTGGGGATGTATTTATATGCAACTGAAATTACTTTCTGGTTGACACTCCAGTGTAAAACTTAAGGAATATTACATTAGTGGAAATGTCATCTAGAGCAGATTATTTTAATTAATGGCCCACTTGCCTACTTGGGTTATTCAAGATTCCTTGGTGACATTTAAGAATGAACGTTATATTCTGCAAATTTTTCCTCTTAGCTAGTATCACCAAAATTGTGTTTTTCAATTGTTATAACTGCAAAAACTATGTGACTCATTAGGAAATTTTAATTATACCGTATGAATTCATCATTCTTTTAATTTGCTTATTGATTTTCATTTTGACTGTATCTCGCCACATGTTGTGCATTTACACCCGGAGTTTTGATGCTGTGAGTTTTTCCAATAATTGATTCAAATAATAGAAGTAATGTTCAATGTTGCACGTTGACCCCTGCACATACCTAGACATCTTCATGCTTTGTATGTCGTACCGTTGAAAATACAGAAGCAATTCTGTGGCCTTAAAATAAAACAAGAGGTTCTGAGTTGCTAATAGTGGTCAGTTTTCCTCGAAAAATTCCACCCCAACGTAATTCCACCCCATGCAAGAATTCCCAAGTCTACATTTTTGTCTGATAAACTCAAGGTATAGCAAATGTGGAGTTGAGAGCTTTGTGTATAACAGTATAACAGTATAACAGTATAACAGAGCTTTATTTGTCATTCGGTACCGAGGTACCGAACGAAACTACATAGCAGTCATACAAAAAAGAACACAAGACACATAACCCCAACACAAACGTCCATCACAGTGACTCCAAACACCCCCTCACTGTGATGGAGGCAACAAAACTTCCACTCTTTTCCCCACGCCCACGGACAGACAGCTCGTCCCCGACCGACCCGCACAGTCCCCGCAAGGGGATGGAAGTCCCCGCGGCCGAGTCGCACCGGGCGCTGAAACGTCTCGCGGCCGAGCCGGGCGATGGAAGGCCCCGCGACCGAGCCTTGCGAAAGAACTGCATTATCCTGAGCCAAAGCCACTGAAGTTTTGTATTTACCACATTTATTGTCATTTTAGTAGGCACATTTTCATACGAGAATCTTTAAATGGTTACTATGACAGCTAGAAGTTGCTATGGTGATTGTAGCACAGCAAAGAAGATTTTTCATTAGCAAATTCTATTCCCAGTTTACAACATTTAATAGTCCTGTCCTTTAGGTTAATTCTCCTCACAAAGTATAAAGATTTAGCTCCTAACACATTTGGTATGTGAAAATAGATGTGTCCTCGCCAGTCTTTTTTTGCGGTATTTCAATGAAAATGTTACATTCTCTTTACCAAATATACTACTCCTTCGTGTTTTGTGTTATGATACGAAAAGGTTAGTTAAAAGCATTGCCATTCCTTGATGCGTGCATCTGTTAAACTAATGCAGTGCTTCAGTGTGTCTTAATTGGCTGCAGGATATGTAAGCCTTGAAGTTATCTGTGCAGTTTGGTTGTCCTTAAATTGTCTCTAGAAGCACTTTAATTGTCCATCATTTGAGGGAAGTTTTTTTTTTCTTGTTGGCAGCTGTAGAAGCGAAGGTCTTTTTTATTTCAGTATATCTTTCCGGCTCTTTGCTTTGGGGGTTTTCTTTAAATGGTGGACGGGGAAGTGGCATTTCTAGATTCCCAAAAAAACCTAATTGAGCTTTGAAAGCCTTTGCATGAAATTCTGGCTGGGAGCCAGCAGTAACCACAATAAATACATGATATCTCTTTCTGAGAGTGTGAGGGGAAAAGGTATCCAGTCATATCTGGGTTGTGAATCAGTGCAGCAGCTTGTGACAGAATATCCATAATAACGTGACTGCAAGAGAACCAGAGCAGTAAGAGAGGTGGTGTGTGGTGCTGGAATAGTCACGGCAGTAAAACTAATGCAGGGACAGTTTATTTCTGACCCTTAGTTAGAACAGCTGTTATTTATCTCTTGAGCCTTTTCGTCAGAATTTTTTTTTCTTTAAAAAAAACGCCGGTGCCGCTGTAATTTTCTCTGATGTTGGTGGTGGTCTGGTGTGACGCACCAGAGTAGGGTAGTGAGGTAGGGTTGGCACAGCGTGTGGATCGGGCTGCAGAGCGCTGCTGGCTGGGCAACGACAACGACTGGCAATCAGGCACCATTCCGTCCGTGCTCCGGGGGTCAGGTGAGTCCGATTAACCGTTCACTTTGGAAACTTTCACCACGGACGGGTGGGCGAGAGGGTTTGCATTGGTGGGGGGGATGTTTGGGGTGAGGTCTCCAGGCGAGAGCAATGACCAATGTACCCGCAGCTCTCCCCCTGCACCGCCTGCCCACCACTTGTATCCAGTGGAAGGGACACAATGCCCCCATGTCGGGGCTTCATTCAACTGCAGTGGCGGCTGCGTAAATAACGCATCGAGGGCGGCTACGTGGTTTTTTCCCTCTCTCTCTCTCTCTCTCTCTCTCTGCTGGAAGGGCTGTTAACCGAGTAATGTGATTGTGGACATGTAGGGCAGGGTAGGAGAGCGAGTGGCTGGCTCCTCGCCTCCTGCTGCTCTCTGCAGCCCGGCCACATACCGCGCCTCAAGGCAAAATAAATAGCACAACTTCCACAGAAAGAAAGAAAGAAAGAAAGAAAGAAAGAAATACATACATACATACATACATACATAGATAGCACAACTTCCACAGTGAAATAAATAAATAAATAGCACAACTTCCACAGAGAAGTAAATAAATAAACAAATAAATAGATAAATACATACATAGATAGCACAACAGCCACAGAGAAGCTGTGTATTTTTGTTGCTGCGTTTCTTTGCCCACTACAACACTATTATTTACCACTAACACTTATGCACAAGGAGGTGTTGCAGATTTAAACATTCATTGACTTCATTCATTTCAGAGAGCCAACTCACCAGGTCTGTCTGTGCCTCCCCTGGCTGGCTGCACCTGCCAATATTGAAAAGAACATTTTTTCGAAATGTTTCGTGCTTTGAATGATGAAATTAAACGTAGCGGCAAGACCCGCGCGTGTGTTAAAAGTATTATTAATTGAAGTGCTGATTGAAAGCAAAGACTTTTTGTTTATCTGTCATTAAATAATAAATTGTACAGGGAGAGCACGAAGTTTAAAGACTGAGTTATGTTACTTGCGACTGTATATTGATAAAATACGGTTTCTGGTGTTTGCTTTCCGAGGATTCATGTAACTAAAGTCCACGGATTTGACAGCTGGGAATTCTTATCAAGTGGGACTTGTTTTGCGCTCAGGTTTTTCTTTACGTACTCGTGTTTTATAACATTGTAGGAGGGAATAATTTATCTTCATTGTTATGATTTACTGTACATTAATTATTGCATACGCCATCAATGAATTCCTAAACTTGGCAGCCATTCCAAAATTGTAGTACTGATGAATACAAAACATACTATAGCAAATTGGCAATGTTGGGCATGGAGTGGTGAATGGAATAGTGTATTCAGATCAGTGATGTCCATCTTCCTGATTTTCGTTAACACACAGCACAGTTAGTGACCTTAAAATGTGACATATTGCAAATGTGATGAGATCAGATGCCCTCCCACTAGAGGCTACATTCTTGGAAGTCTCCGGAAGGCAGACTGTCCATATCCCCAGTCGCACAGCCCAAAATGCCTGGGGAGGGAGGAACAATAAAAAAGAGTGAAGGTGATGAACATGGATGAGTAGGATATTCTTGCAAGAAAAATGATGAATACAACAATGGAAGAAAATTGTTTCTATGTCTTGTGCGGCAACTACACGAGTCATGGAGCATGGAAATGGGCACGTCATGCCAACTCTTCCATTTGCCTGTGTTTGACTCATTTCACACTAAACCTTTCATACCCTTGCATCTGTCCAATGTTATTTTACCTGCCTCAAATTTCCCGTGGCAGCTTGTTCCATAAAACCATCAACCTCTGTGTGGAAATTGCCCCTTGGATTCCTATTAAATCTTTCCCCTCTTATTTCAAACTATGTCCTCTAGTTCTTGATTCCCCTTTATCTTTATAAGATCACCTCAGCCCTCTGTACGCCAATGGATAAAGTTCTAACATGTCTAATCTCTCCTTGTAGCTCAAATCCTCGAGTCCTGTCAACATCCTTGTATATCTTCTCTGCACCCTTTCCAGCATAATGGTATCTTTCCTTTATTAGGGTGATCAAATCTGAACATGATACTCAGAATGGCCTCGCCAACATTTTGTACAGTGGAGACCAGCATGCCAAAAGCCACCTTCACCACCCTATCTATCTGTGATGCCAAGATATTGAGTGTGCAATTAATGAAACTATTAATTCAAACTTTTTTTTAAAAACTAACTACATTTCATTTATATTTTAATTCACAACCATCTACAGTTTGTTTTATTCAGGTTAACAAGAAGTTGCAACTGATGTTGGAAACTGCCTCAAGGCAACATTGAGACATACTTGACACAGAGTCATCCAAGGAGAGAGCAAACATAAGAGATGGAAGTGGAGTCGGCCATTTGGCCCTTGTGCCTGCTCTGCTATTCATGAGATCATGTCTAACCTTTTATCTCAGAGCTACTTTGCAGAGCTGACCATATCTCTCCATACCTTGAATTTCTAAAAAAAATCTCCATTTCTTTCGTGAGTTTACTCGGTGACAGTATCTCCACAACCACCATGTGTTAAGAATTTCAAAGATTCATAACTCACCCAAGAAATTTACTTTCATCTGTCCTGAATGGTCAACCTCTTATTTTACAGCAGTGACCCCCCCCCCCCCCCCCTGTTTTGGACAATACTGATGTTTGCAATTAAACTGTAAAACCCCAAACAAATTTTTTGTTTAAATATAATAAACTGTCACTCATGACAGGCAATGAAAAGTTCAGTTGAAGTAGTGGGCCTTGAAGATCTTTCTGGGAGTGAAACTGCATTTTTAGGGTGGAAATTATTAGTCCAGCCAGCTGAAGGAATATCCATCCATCAATGGTGGCTGAAAGGAAATCGCCAAGAATTGCAGGAAAGAAATCCCAAGGAGTCCAAGAGCTGGAGGAAGTTTCAAACGTGGAAAGGGTTGAGACCACAGGAGAATTTGAAAGGAAAAATGTATTTCGGCCTTTGCTTCTCTGGGAGTTTTTGTGTAGTTTGAGATACAGGATGAAGTCTGAACAGGACTTGGTGTGTGTTTAAAACTCCCTAGATTCTGAAACTATCTCAACAAATTGGAAGGTAGCAAATGTGACACCACCATTCAGTACATGAAGCTGAGAGCAAATACCATAAACCAGGTAACTTGGCGTCTGCTGTAGACCTCCTTCAGTTTTACAGGACATTACTATTGAAGATGCCACAAGAATCAGAATTGGGTCATTGGAAATTTAAATTGTGTATTAGCAACATGGATGAAAAGACAGAATGTATTGCTTCCAACTCATTAACAATGTAAAGCTAGAGGGGAATTGAGTTTTAATAACTATGCAAAGAACCTGAGAAAAGGATCTTATAACCTGGCAAATGGGATATAATTTGGGAAAAAATGAAGAGCATTCACTTTATAAGGAAGAGCAGAAAATTAGTCTGTCTTGCTCCAATTGTATGGGGCTGTGTGGGGTCCACAGCTGAAATATCTTGCACAATTATGTTAGATTTGCCTCAGTAGAGGTGACTTTAGAAGAGCAAGTGAAGGATTGGGTTACATTCACTGATGATCAGAAGAACGAGAAATTATCATATTGAGACATACATAATCATTTAACTATTCAGAAGACAGTGGATGAGAGATTGTTTTCTCAGATTGGAAAACCAAGAAGTGGAAAGGCAAACTGGAAGGAATGAGCTTTTTAGGGCAGAGATGAAAGGAAATTTCTTTAAACTTTTGAATCCTCCATCTTTGTGGTGGTCAGTGGATACTCAGTCACTGAATACATCCAAGAGTGAAATTGATCCACACGTGGGGACATGGAGATCATCATGGGAGAGTGAGCAAGCCAGCAGATTCTTCTTATTGACAAGGAAGTAAAAGTAGAGAGAGTATCAAACCAAAACAAATGATAGGGTTGCAGTTACACAAGGATCAAAGTATACCTGTGAAACACATGTACTTGAATTCAATTTGATCTTGGATGTTTTAGGATTTATCCTTTGATTCTATTTACTCACCTTGACACCTTGTTGATGTAATGCCTTGAAATTGCAAATAATCCATTGTCCACTCAATGCACCAGAGAGGATTTCAGAATTTACTTTTTAATGGTGTATCTTAAGGTGCCTTTTTTTTTAGGAAATCGGATTAACTTCTTTAAATGAGATTAGGGAAAGCCAGTCTCCTACCAATAAACCAGAAGTAGCAAGAGGCAATCTGGTGCATTTGAAAATAGAAGGGGGTTTGGAAAGATAAATGGACAAAACTCCTTTCTCTGTTAATAAGTTGATTATGAGAAAGCATAAATTTGGTGGTTTATGTTGTTGCCAAAATGCATTTTGTACAAAAATTGTTTTAGGTTATCAAATGAGATATCAGAAATAATAGTGGAAGTCAAGCCTGTTCAGTAGCTGTTTAAGAGGAAAATGGATGCATGTTGGAGAAAGGAATAGAAAATCCAAAATTGTAACCTAATGAACCCAAGATATAAGATTAATGCAGTCATTAAATTACAATTAGTCCATTTTTTACACTCTTTTCCAAATTACTATAACACTTGTGTGCCTTTCACCAGCTGTTGGATGAGATGTATTTAATAGTCTGGATAAGCTTGGGATAAACGTAAGGGTGCTTCATTCCAGAAATAACTATTCATGTAATCAAACCTGTTTGACCATATCCAGAACAGTGACAGTGAGACTGACTAACTCAGAGCTTTTGAAATATTTCATTCTAACCATTCATCAAATGGATTGTGGCATTAGAGTATTGCTAATAAACTTTAAAACTGAATTTCTTTTTACCTCTGAGATTTTTCCCAAAATTGGTACACTATCCTGTTGCTGCAATAATATTAATTGTTTACCCTCCACATCCTTTTTGGTGCCCAGTTGACTGGCAATGTCCCTTAAGTCTCAAAGGAGCAAATCCTTTATCCAATTGTTAGAGACTGTGGAGGAATATTGGAAGCAATTTTATGTTGCTGTTGGTATAGAGACTGCATTGTCAGGTGCTGTTTTCCATTACCTACATGTTCTGGGCATCGATACTGAATGAGGATGAGCAAGTGATTGTTCAAAAAGCAGTTCCTGCTTCTGCAGATGGTTAATATTCCCAAATGCCATTGAGGGTGAAGGGGCCATTCATTTGCCATTCCTTTAGTTCATCAATTAAATAATCTTGCAGCACCATTGATGCAAGGATTTTATGGTGATAATTCCTGTTAAAAAAAAAAAAAAAAAATTCTGCTAGAGGTAGCAATTAAATCTAAAGGACAACATTTTGGTTCAGGTAATTTGAAAGAAAAAGTGTGATCGTGGTAAGAACAAATTAAACGGTAGTTACTTCTTAATTATTGCTGGTTTTAGAATATTCATGGATAGTAATAATTTTACTATGTAAAATTAAGATATATTATGAAGATGCATTAGTCTTTCCCACTGCTCTTAATGAGCTCATTAAAGTTCTGGATGTTTGCAGAGGATTTTCTTGAATTCTAAATTAAATTTCTTTAAAATTCTTCGTTCATAAATGAATAGTGCATTAAAATCTACTTGTGAAATTTGCAACTTGCATAAAAAAAATGGAAAACTATTCACAAATAAGAAAATATAATAATCTGGGTTTTTGTCAACTAAAAAAAACAAATTGAAATTGGTGGTGCTACCTAATAAATAATTGTATTGAAATTTGTAGATTTATTCCTCTACTCTCATGCGCAATAGAAATTTAGCACCGTGTTTTCATGATGCCATTGGTTGTACTGACAAAGGCATCCTAGAACCCTCTTTACAGGATAGAACATCATTTGGTACCTTGCTCTATATGCCTTGCCAGTCTGTGTGCTAATCCACCACTAAAGACTGAACATGCACCATTTCTATCTGTTAGCTGATGCTATTTTGATAAATTTGTCTTCAGCTCTGAGGTGGGAGGGAAAGAAACTAAATTAGATTAATTGGTCAGAGGAAAATAAGCCTGGTTTTATAATTGCATGTCAACGAATGCTTAAATAGTCAGAAAGTTAATGAAATCGTAGGATATAATTGCACTACATTCAATGCTTTGAAGCAAAGCTAGGTTGTTTCGCATTAATGACAGAATTAAAAAGATTTTTTTTAAAGTTTCCATTCATAAAGTACATTTTCCTCTGACATCCCAAATTACTTGGTATATACACATTATGCTCAACGAATGCTTGTTTACAAGGGGTAGTTTATTCATGCAAATGTACAAGATCTAAAGAAAAACAAACATATTAACTATTACTTTTCAAAAACTCCACAGTGGGGGTTGGTCTGTTTCAATTTTAGCTGTGCTTGTCAATTAGGCTTGCCAGCACTCGCTGGGTGAAATTTGCCCGTTCTCAGCTGGCCACTGCACATGCACATCCCTCTGTCTCAAGAAGACAAATCACAACCAACGTTCAGCTGATTGGGTAGCTGCACTTACAGCTGCTAAACTGAGAAATTCTATCTTGGCTCAAAGAATTATAAATAATAATAAAGGAAAGAGTCATAAATAATAATAAAGGAAAAAATAAGAGAATTATAAGAGAATGCATGCCAAATGCATGATCAATACAAATAATGGGCACATGGGACCAGTATTGAAGGGGCATCTTGGTTGGCATGAGAAAGTTGAGCTGAAGGGTTTGTGTCTATGCTGTATGACTCTAACTTTTTTCTTTGAGAAGGATATGGTTCAAAGTCCATATCAACCTAAAGAGTAGATGCCTTGCCAACATCAAAAGGGGAATTAATTCAAATTGAATTCTGGTCCGAGCTGGGGTTTTTTTGCATCCTGCATCCGGTCAGTGGATCATTTATATATGTGTTCCACATTTGGGGAGGGAGGGTGAGGGGGGGAGAAACCAACCTTCTCGCCATATCAGCCGGCTCCTTGGTGTCTCATCCGTGGAAATTATTGATGGCAATAGCAAATGGCAAATCTGGAAAGGAGTTAAGAAACATTGATGTACTCTTGAGCCATGGCACTGAATTTTGATTAATTGCTCAACTTTCCTTCTCTTTCCTTTCAATTTTTTTCTCAATTCTTGGAGTCCGTTACTTGTGAAAGGACGCACAGAGCCAAAACCATATCAAGATTCATCCTAATGCAACCTGGGAAAACTTTTATTATTTAATGTGTTTAAAATATGGGTTTACTGATTTTGCTACAGTGTAAGTTATCAATCACATTGATAAAACGATTTAAAAATTACATCAGATTCCTATAAATCAATCATTTTGATGCAAATGGAATTTATGAGTAAGCTTGCTTGTATCATGAGAAGATGTTGTATAATTATTGCAGCATTCTGCTATGGGAAAAATGATTGTCCAGTTCCTGTGCATCTTTTCCTTTGAGATTGCAAATTTCTTGTAGACTAATTTCAAGATATGTAAACATTATTGAAATTCTATTAGCTTTTTAGTACCAAATTGTCAATTGATGATGAGCCTACATTGCCTCCTAAGTCATTTTAGTTTAGTTTTGATTTTGTTTAAATGTGCATAACTAATTGTGTGTACTTGAAAATAGTTTATTGTAAAATAATTATTATGGAAAAATATTGTATGAGTCACACTATCATACAGTCTCGCTTCCAATTGATTTGTTAAAAATAGTTTCAACCATTTTTCACAAAGCTTTAGCTGTGTGCTCATTTAGTTGCTGTTGTCATCAGAGGAAGAATGTGCTTAGGAAAGTGAAGAGGAATTTTGGCTAATGTTCCTTCTCCTGGTTGCTATCGAATAAATCCCAATGGAGAGTTGCGTTTATGGACATTGGGAAGAAGTTTAGGAACAGCTGTGTGAGCTTGTGTGGTCAAATAGTCTTAATTCATTGTTCAAGCTTCTACCATTGAGGTGTTAGTGGGCAGGGTATATCTCAAACCCCTCAAACTAGCATCCTTGTGAAGAGAGAAAAGCACGAAAGAGAAAATCTATATGAAATTATTCCCTAACATTGTTTTGGATTATTGCACACATCTGTATGTTCTTATTGCTTATCAAGAAATGTAGCTTCATCTGATTTATTCATAGTACCAACTTGATCAGAGTGCTTTCATGGGAGAGGACATTGTGTACAAGAGTTGAGATGTCATGTTGCAATTGTAAGGTGTTGGCAAGACCATATTTGGAGTATTTTGCGTAGTTCTAATCGACTAGCAATAGGAAGAATGTAATAAGCAGAGAAGCTTTGCAAGGACTGGAGGGCTTGAGTTATAAGAGGCTGGATAAGTTGAGTCTTTTTTTTCCCTGAGAGTGAAGGAAGTTGGGAGAGTGACCTGAGGCATATAAAATTATGAATGGCATTGATAAGGTGGATGGTTAGTCTTTCCCTCAGGGAAAATCTAAAATTTGGATAGGCATATGTATAGAAATGTTTGAGGGATAGGAGCCAAATGCAGGCAAATGTAACTAGCTCAGATGGACATGGGTGACTTGTGCTGAAGGACTGTGTTTCTGTGCTGTCTAACTTTGACTCTAGTTATATATGTCAGAAGTATTTTTTCAACAATAGTTTATTCTCATCTTTGCTTCCAATGTCCTAAATTACTAGAAGCATGCTAAGCTTAAAACTGGAGAAATAAGGCAAGTGGGACTAGTGTAGCTGGGACATTGTTGGCCGGTGTGGGCAAGTTGGGCTGAAGGCCCTGTTTCCACACTGTATCACTCAATGACTCTGGGACTCTAATGTGTGAGGCTAATACTTAATAAATGAGATGGAATAATTCCTTCAATGTTTTTGACTTTATTCAAGAAGTTGCCACTTTCAATCTAGTATGCGATTTATCTCTGGGACAGAAACTATTCAGGTGAGATAATTGGTGTCGGGGCCCTTGAGTTTGAGAGAAGAAAGTCTGCCAGGATTTTTTCCCTAGCTGGGATACCTTTGTACTTAATCACAGTGAGCCTCGTATTAAAAATACTCTGGGAACTGCTCATGAAGATACCATTACCCATGGAACTATACTTTAATGAGAAATCAATGCCCCCTAGAAAGCAAGCTGGCATGGATGAGAGGAAGAAGCAAGTGCATAGCGGGGGGAGGGACACACATAATGTATGTCCTTGCAGGTAGCTCCATGTCTGGTGGCACCCTGTTCTCAACGTTTCAACATCTCAGGATGTTCATTGCATCCCCTCTCTGTATATCTTTAACTTCCAACAATCCTTCAAGATCTCTGTTCACTTAGGTCTGACCTCCTACACATCCCCTGATTTTCATCTTCACACTACTGTATTAGGAGGCATCTCCTAAACTGCCCAGTCCACCAATCTTTGGAATTCTCTCTAAATTTCTCTTCTGCTCTTGCCCTCTCACCACTTTAAACACCCCTGAATGACCTTGGATTGAGCTTTTAGCTGCCAATCCTAAAACATTCTTGCATAGCTTGTGTTTAGAATTGGTTGGATAATCCTTCAGTGCAGCACATAAAGCATTTTATTGTTGTAAACAAAGTGTATTGTTTTTGAAGTACACATTATACATTACTGGTGTCATGAATAAAGGCATATCATTGAAAGAATGTGACATTTTATAACAAAATTCAAAAGATTGTTATTAATATCAATGATTGCAATTGGTGAAATAGCCTGATCTGTATCCACATTATGTCAACATTTATTTTGTATCTTCTAAAATATTGGGCCTTTCAGCCCATTGAATTCTCTACTAGCACTCAGGACAGTCCCATCAATACAATTCAATTCTCCCACTTATTTCCCTGGATCCTATTATTTCTCACCTGCTTGTTAACACTCTCCTGTTTTTCCCACCAATTGACACAATTTGAACCAAAAATCTGCAACAGTAAATATCAACCTGCTTTGGAAACTGTAACCTTGCATTAGGTGTGGAAATAGTGTGGCAGCCAATATGATGATCAAGCTTAAGAGCAAAGTGGGCGTCAAAGCACTTCCTTTTACAAAGACCAGGCATTACCTATACAGTTTAATTAATGTATTATAATAAAGAGATTTACAATTTATTGCCCACTACAATGCCATTTAGATTCTCTCAGGGTTGTAAATTCTACATAATTGCCTGTTTATATGTAAAATGGGAGTCTTACTATTATTTATGTAAAGTTCAAGGGTTTACTTGTGTTTCGTACAAGAATCTATGCCACTTGGGAATTGTGGTTTTTCAGTTGCACGTACTTTTTTATAATGTAGAAGAAGGCCATTCTGCCTATATCAAGTCTGACAACTCTCAGAACATTCCAATTCTCCTTATTTTTCTCATTTATGCCTGCTACGTTCCCCTTAATTCTTCCACCATCCTTCTACACACGCTAATTTACATTACTTAATTAGCTAACAACTATCACATCTGTAGCACGTGGGAAGACACAAACCTTCATGACCACAAGGTGAAAACGCAAACTTCACACAGATGGTACATGAGTCAGAATTGAACCCCTGATGATGCAGCGCAGTTTCAAATGCATTTCCACTGCACCAAAAGGCAATGAATATCAGGCTTGACATTTCTATCAAGAACTGAAAATCAGAACAACCAAGAGAAAAATGTTTTTAAAAATTACTTCTGTATGACAACACGTAACTGCAGATGTGGCGATCTCGAGCAAACACATATTCATAATGCAGGGGCATGACCTGAAACATCAATTGTCCATTTTCCTTCCACACATGCTGCATGACCCACTGAGTTGCTCCAGCAGTTAGTTTTTTAACTTTTAATTGTGACTCTATTTGTTGAAACACGCTCCATACTACAAGAGAACTCTTGTAGCTGCCTGAGGAGGTAGTTGAAGCAGGGACTATCCCAACATTTAAGAAACAGTTAGACTGGTACATGGATAGGACCGGTTTGGGGGGATATGGACCAAATGTAGGCAGGTGGAACTAGTGTAGCTAGGAACGTGTTGGCCAGTGTGGGCAAGTTGGGCCGAAGGACTAAATCACTCTATGACTATAACTCAAGCAAATTTTTGGTATTGGATCAAGACTTTATGAAAACTGTGATAACAGTTCTCCAGATGTTTGAGCTGCCTGCTCCAGGTCGTCCATTCCCCTTATGTTTACTGGAGGCAGAGATCACTAATTCAGGATCTCTGCTAGGTTTGAGGTCTTGAATTTTGAATATTCTTGAATATTCTTTTCCATAGATGGTCAAATGCTGAGCAGGGGGCAGTGGAGAATTCCATCGTCAGTGTCTGCCTTCTCCAAGAGTTGGCTCCTGAGATATGGGAAGCTGTCCATATTTCCTGAGGTCTTTAATGGGGGCCGTTTGGCTGAAAGCCTGTTTAACAGATGTAAAGTGTGAGGACCATTCTCTTGTATACTTCAGAATCGGTGAGTCTAAGCCTCAAAGCATGTACACATGACGGTGTGTCTGCATAAAGTGACTCATATGGTGAACTTGGGGGTGACCTTGACCATGGTACATATGTGGGCAGCCCTAGCCATAATGTCACCTCCAGTAATGAAGTGTGCAAGCAAAGTATCTACCGAGGTACATAAATGCTGGAGAAAACGCTACTTTTTGTTTTAGTGCACTTGGTACACTCAGGGCAGCTTTGAAGCTGCTCGTTCAGGTAATGTCATTAGTTGTGTATCTGCTGCATGGGATAGGTCACACGAGTGAATCAGGATCGGAAGGAAGCACAATCTGTTCCAAGCAAAACTTCTGTGCAAATAGCATCTAAAAATGGATTTTAATTGATCCAATTTCTAGGTTCCTGTGTCAGAAGATCCAGTGCTTGCAGAGTTAACGGATTGTAAATGAATATATTGTATACGTATTGTCAACTCCGCACAACGATAACAATATGTGGTTAAGATGCTCACTGTGGATAACAATATTTCTGAAGGCCATTATGACCAGCTTCATTCTAAACAAAGTACGGTTTATAAAGATGACTTATAATCTCTTTATGGCATGAATACAATTTTTATAACTGCACAGGAGATTTTGGAGTTGATGTGAACATTTAATTGTGGTATTTATTGGAATAAACTACAATTTGCATTAATTCATCATGGGAATAATAAGCCGAATATCCTTGCAACTGGCCATGAATTGGCCATTTTTGCCAGTTCACAATTCAATTTTTTTTAAAATTATGGATAAAGCGAAACATTTTAGAAGAACATTTGTTACTTTGTGGAAATCTAATTTGAGGAAAGTATCCTCGGCTGATTACTGGTAGTCACAAATGTGATTTAAAAAAAGCAAGGATAAAGTGGACTGGACACATAAAATCCATAGTTAAATTCAAACGAATTTCCTCCCCAAGGTATTGGGTACATTGTAAGTCAGGAAAGCTACCTACACCATGTGGGAAGATATTCCTTACTTTACTTACCTTTACTCTAATTTTTGTTGATTTGCTGGAATTGGGTTTTCAAGGTGAACATTATCATCAATGGTAATCTAAAAGTTGAGTTTATTGCCATGTGCACAAGTATACTGTAGTGAGGTACAAGTACAATTAAATTCTTGCCTGCTGCACCCACTCAGATAAGCATACAAAAGCACAAATTATACATAAATTACACAAGGAGGTTAAAGTAAAAGGAGAAAAATAATCAGAAAAACAATTAGTTCGTGGTAGGGCAAGAGGTGGTAATATAGTAACATTTCTGAATTATTTACAATAGGACAATTATAGCTTAGTGAAGCAGGTAGGTGTTTTGCTTTTACTGATATACTTTTGCAGTGTGTTTTTGTTAATGCAAGGTTAAGCGCCTTGTTTATTTAAATGTTATCAGAATTTTTGTTCTTAGGTTCTACCATTTTTAAACAGGTAAGCATCACAGTTGCTTGCATTCCTCTACAGTGATGAGCTGAATTTTGTCAACTGTATAATTAAAAATATGGATGACCACCATTGTGGTCATTCAATTTGCAGTGCCTTTCTGAGATCTTGTGAAGTACATTTACAAAAATGCTTAGCCTTTTCACCAGTCTTGCACAGCGGCAGAAGCAGTGAAGATCTCAAGCTAAGGAATTAAATCTTCATTCATAGGTATGCTTTCTGCTATTTCATCCAGAAACACTGCAGAGAGATGACGGAAACAGACTTGAGTGCAGCGATTGGCATTTAAACCTAAAACGAATAGATGAAAGGTTTTTTTGTCCAGTTAATTTCCCTTTAAAATTGCACCTCGTCTTGTTGTGAAGGCACATTAGGAAGAAGCATAATTATTCTGACAGCTAATTCCATAACCACACTGCAGTTCATCCTCCCGATTGGATAACTCCCACTGCAAGGTCATTTACTAGTTTTAAAGAATTTTTTCCTTTAGAATCTTCACAGAATGAAGTGTAATGTGTATAACTGAATCTTTCAGGTATTGAAAATCAACCTCCTGGGTCACAGAAAACGAATCTTGGCATCACTTGGAGACAGACTTCATGACGAGCCTCCTCAGAAGCCTCCACGAACCATTACACTGAGGGTAAGCTGTGTTCATACAGTGCTGAATTAATACTGTTACTCGCATAAAATATAGCTTGGTACAATTTTAATTAGTGTTCCTTAGCCCGGCTTTCAGCACTGGCATGTATCATTATTAGCTGCTTGCCTCGGTAATCTTTCTTGCACCATGTTTATTATTTTATATGTGAGAATATTCCCTGAAGATCTTCCAAGCAATATTGTGAAATTAAGAGGTGGAAAAACTCATTTCAGGTTTTTATTATTGTGACCTTTAGTTCAAATCCAGCCTGAAAAATCTATCAAATCTTTCAGTCGGTGTTAAAGAAAGATAAATCAATAACTATTCTCATTAAAAAGTAAACTCTATTTACCACAAATGTCAAAGCTTTTCAGCTATGATTTGGGGAATTCAAATAGTCACTGAGTCAGTCTTAGCTTTAGTCTGTACCACATTAACCCTTCATCAACAACACTACATATCAAATCTTTTAAGATTTATTAACTGCTGTTTCACCATTATTTTTATAATTATTTAATCCTTTTGGATCATTTAAACAGAATTTTTAAGATTATCTACAGTTCATTATTATTTTAGCTTTGTATTGTTTTTATTTGATTATATGGTGCAGAACACAATAACAAATCTGCACATTGTTGAAGGACATCCTTATTGAGTGATTAATTATCTAAACAGGGTGAAAACTCTTTAATTCAAAGCAAGGTTTTGTTTAGTCAGTATTGGATTACTAAAAAATCTACGTAGTTTGAAGAAACAGGTGTATTAAGATCCTACCCAGATCTTCCTGCCTACTTTCAGTGGCTATACGAAGGAAACAATTTTAGTAAGTATTTTTATGCTCAGGCATGCGTCTAGGTTTGATTGTTCTTTTAACGCTTCCAGCATAAAATATCATAGAAGCATTTGTGGAAAGATATTTTGCAGTTGTGCTAACATTAAAGAAAGGGAAGTACGTGCAAAGATTTGTCTATTTTTCAAATCGATATTCAGCAGGAAAGGTTTACATGTTGGCCTCATGGGGAGAAGGGAGTCAGGGCATTTTTGAGTTATTATATTATTGCAAATGGTTTTTGTTACACTCTCAATGTCAAATCTTAATACATTTTTGGAATATGATTTTACCATAATTTGTGTTAATTTCTCAAATCAAAATATCAGTAAAGGATATTATACCACAACACGTGGGTTTAGGTGATGTTGACCCGCTGAAAACAGGACCTCCAAATCCAAATGCGAACAATATTAAATAAAAGTGGAGTGATGGGATTATTTATCTTCCAGTTTCCAGTTCTAATAAATGGTTTAGATTGAAAACATTAGCCCATCTTTTCTTTCTTCAGATATTGCTATGTATTTCTGCTTTTTTTCTTTCCTTTAAATTGAATTCTGTCATTTTATTTTCAAAAGAAACAAAGAAATAACTGTTTCCAGGCCAACATTTGGGAATTCTTAGAAATCTATCTGCAAATCTGTGTAACTTACATGGAACTGTTTATGCATTCTAATCTGCTTCCCACAATTGGCAGCAAATGTGATTAATTATCATGCAGACCATTAGGTGAAGCAGTGTGCTGTGATAGGACCCAACATCTTGGAAGGAAGGAACAATTGATGAGTGGTGGAAGCAAAAGCCACTCATACTAGGTGCTATTCGGATTGGATCTCTTTTGATATCAATAGGACAGTTTTCCTGAGTCCCGCAATACCATCTTGCAAGACGATGCATATACAGTGCCCTCCATAATGTTTGGGAAAAAGATTCATCATTTATTTATTTGCCTCTGGACTCCACAATTTGAGATTTGTAATAGAAAAAATCACATGTGGTTAAAGTGCACATTGTCAGATTTTAATAAAGGGTATTTTTATACATTTTGGTTTTGCCATGTTGAAATTACAGCAGTGTTTATACATAGTCCCCCCATTTCAGGGCACCATAATGTTTGGGACGCAGCAATGTCATGTAAATGAAAGTAGTTATGTTTAGTATTTTGTTACATATTCTTTGCATGCAATGACTGCTTGAAGTCTGCGATTCATGAACATCACCAGTTGCTGGGTGTCTTCTCTGGTGATGCTCTGCCAGGCCTGCATTGCAGCCATCTTTAGCTCATGCTTGTTTTGGGGGCTAGTCCCCTTCAGTTGGGTTCAGATCAGGTGATTGACTTGGCCACTCAAGAATTGACCATTTTTTAGCTTTGAAAAATTCCTTTGTTGCTTTAGCAGTATGTTTGGGATCATTGTCTTTCTGTAGAATGAACTGCTGGCCAATGAGTTTTGAGGCATTTGTTTGAACTTGAGCAGATGGGATGTGTCTATAACAGAGCTTTATTTGTCGTTCGGTACCGAAGTACCGAACGAAACTACATAGCAGTCATAGAAAAAAAAAAAAGAACACAAGACACATAACCCCAACACAAACGTCCATCACAGTGACTCCAAACACCCCCTCACTGTGATGGAGGCAACAAAACTTCCCCTCTCTTCCCCACGCCCACGGACAGACAGCTCGTCCCCGACCGACCCGCACAGTCCCCGCACCGGGCGCTGAAACGTCTCGCGGCCGAACCGGGCGATGAAAGGCCCGCGACCAAGCCTTGCGCAGCTAAGTCCCGCAGCCGAGCCGCACCAGCGGTGAAAAGTCCCGCAGCCGAGCCGCACCAGGCGGTGTTAAGTCCCGCAGCCGAGCCGCACCAGCGGTGAAAAGTCCCGCAGCCGAGCCGCACCGGGCGGTGTTAAGTCCCGCAGCCGAGTTGCACCGGGCGGTGTTAAGCCCCGCAGCTGAGCTGCACCGGGCGGTGTTAAGCCCCGCAGCCGAGCTGCACCGGGCGATGTAAAGTCCCGCAGCCGAGTTGCACCGGGCGGTGTTAAGCCCCGCAGCCGAGCTGTACCGGGCGATGTAAGTCCAGCGGCCAAGCCGCACCGGGATGTAAAGTCCAGCGGCCGAGCCGCACCGGGATGTAAAGTCCAGCGGCCGAGCCGCACCGGGGGATGTTAGGCCCCGCAGCCGAGCCGCACCCCGCGCCGTGAGGAAGAGAAAAGTTCCCCACACCCACCCACCCACACCCACCCCCCACACACCACCACACATACACAACCAAAAATATATATATAAAAATCATCCCAACACCGACACTCAACAAAAAAAAAGACGGACAGACTGCTAGTCAGCCGCTGCCGTTAGGCGCCGCCACGTGACATTATACACTTCAGAATTCATTATGCTACAAACATTGTTTCATCAATGAAGATAAGTGAGCCAGTACCTTCAGCAGCCATACATGCCCAGGCCATAACACCCTTCACAGATGAGATGGTATGCTTTGGATCTTGGGCAGTTCCTTCTCTCCTCCATACTTTGCTCTTGCCATCATTCTGATATAAGTTAATCTTTGTCTCATCTGTCCACAAGACCTTTTTCCAGAACTGTGGTTGCTCTTTTAAGTAAGTCTTGGCAAACTGTAACCTGGCCATCCTATTCTTGCAGCTAACTAGTGGTTTGCATCTTGCAGTGTAGCCTCTGTATTTCTGTTCATGAAGTCTTCTGCGGACAGTGGTCATTGACAAATCCACACCTGAAGAGTGTGTCTGATCTATTGGACAGGTGTTTGGGGATTTTTCTTTATTATAGAGAGAATTCTTCTGTCATCAGCTGTGGAGGTCTTCCTTGGCCTGCCAGTCCCTTTGCGATTAGTAAGCTCACCAGTGCTCTCTTTCTTCTTAATGATGTTCCAAACAGTTGATTTTGGTAAGCCTAAGGTTTGGCTGGTGTCTCTAATAGTTTTATTCTTGTTTCACAGTCTCATAATGGCTTCTTTGACTTTCATTGGCACAACTTTGGTCCTCGTGTTGATAAACAGCAATAAAAGTTTCCAAAGGAGATGGAAAGACTGGAGGAAAGATTAGGTGCTGAGAGCTCTCTTATACCTGCATTAAGGAGGCACTTACAAATGGCTATGAAGCTATGTGTCCCAAACATATGGTGCCCTGAAATGGAGGGACTATGTATAAACACTGCTGGAATTTCTACATGGTGAAACCAAAATGTATCAAAATACCGTTTAATAAAATCTGACAATGTGCACTTTAACCACATGTGATTTTTTTCTATTACAAATTTCAAATTGTGGAGTTCAGAGGCAAATAAATAAATGATGGGTCTGTGTCCCAAACATTATGGAGGGCACTGTATTGCATCTTGGATGGTAAGTCACCTCACTCTGAAGTAAGGTGTAAGAAGGAACTACAAATGCTGGTTTAAACCGAAGATAGATACAAAAAGCTGGAGTAACTCAGCGGGACAGGCAACATCTCTGGAGAGAAGGAATGGGTGATGTTTCGGGTCGCGACCCTTCTTCTGAAGAAGGGTCTCGACCTGAAACGTCACCCATTCCTTCTCTCCAGAGATGCTGCCTGTCCCGCTGAGTTACTCCAGCTTTTTGTGTCTTATCTTCTCTCTGAAGTAAGCTGGACAACGTGGAAATGAGGCCTTCTCCGCACAATAAAGTGCCCGAATACTTCCTGATTTCTGATACCTTCCCTACTGCAGGATGTCATTACTTCTACACCCTGCTTTTCCCAAGAAAGATTTAACTCAAAACTCCACTGAAGGGTAGATGTCTCTCAACATACCTGGCTTGCTCGAAATGAAAAAGGTTGTTCAACTTCTGTCACACTTAAGTCGTCTTGAAATTAATATGCATCAAGTCAAGTCAAGTTTATTTGTCACATACACATAAATGTGCAGTGAAACGAAAGATTACCCACAGTCCAACAACAAGAGCAATAAAAATATGCAATAACACACACAATCAAACAAAAAGAAACATCCATCACATTGAGTCTCCTCCAGTCACCTCCTCACTGTGATGGAAGGCCAGATTGTCTTTTCTCTTCCCCTGCCGTCTTCTCCCGTGGTCAGGCTGTTGTAGTTGCCACGTTCCAGGCCGCGCCGGACGATGAAAGGTTCGCGGCGGGCCCCCCCGCAATCCGGTGCGGGCGAAGACGCTGCCGCTGCCGGAGCTCCCGATGTCGGCCCCCACCCAGGGGGCTGCGAGCTTCCGATGTCCACGCGGCCGGAGCCTCCACAGGCGAGTCCCAGCTAGAGGCCGCCAGCTCCAGGTGCATGGCCAGTGGTAGGCCGCAGCGGGAACGGAGACACGACCCAGAACAAAAGGTCGCGTCTCCGTTCGGAAGAGACAACTTTACATTTACAATTCCCGCCACCCCCCCACCCCCCATAGTACACAGCCCCAAAAAACTACATCACATTTATAGTACAATCAAGACAAAAAAACAACATAAAAACACAGACAGACAGACTGCAGGTACGCCGCAGCTGCTAGGGCAGCGCAGGCACACACATGCATAATTTCTTATGCATATTATAGGAAATTATATGAAAACCGTTTTGACAAATATTTTCAAATCCCCGAGATGACTGATTTTGATTTGAAGCAATCTTGTTGCTGTATATATGTATTTTACTTATTCCTTTCTCCCCTTCACAATGACCATCCGCCAACAGAAAGTGAGCAAGAGAAGAATATATATGAATGCCAAGTGCACTTCCTTTTTAAAGGAACTTTTTCTGTTATAGTTATTGCATATCTGAACTATCTGCAGTTTGTAAAATGCAAAAGCGAATGTGGCAAATACAAATGAGCTAACTGGAAAGACTATAGAATTGTTCTTGCATCATTTAAATGCCCTGCTCTTTTTTCACCCCTTCCCTGTAAAAATATGTACCTAATATTGTAATTCTTGGTTTGTTAATGTTTTTTATTACATAATGTCTGTCACTGAATTCATTTCAGATGGCCTCAGGGTGCAAAGGGAAACAGATAATTAAAGATGCATAAATAAAAGTATTATGAACAAAGTGCCATTTGAATTGTTTCTGGATATTTGGCCCTAGGAAACAGTTAATAAATACATTTTAACTGGAGTTTTCATTCAGATCATACCAGTTTCATACCTTTTGTCATGAACTTTTGTTTTTGCACCACACTTAATACAACCACCCAGTTATAAGTAAATAGGTTTTAATAAATATTAGGTTAATATATTGAATAATTCTGACTTCCAATAATTGACTTTGCCAGACTTGTAGAGGAGAAGAATGTGGCCATGGCTGCTTTGCACCCATTGGTTGAACTGAGCAGGGTAGACACAATATGCTGGACTAACTTAGCAGGACAGGCAGCATCTCTGGAGAGAAGGGATGGGTGATGTTTCGGGTCGAGACCCTTCTTCAGACCAAGCTATGACTGAAGTAGCAAAGCTAATTTCAGAAATATATTGCTGTGAATATTTCTGCTGTTTGCTGTTTCTGACTTGATAACCAGCTGGAAAGATTGCAAAGGATTAAGCCTTTTTTTGAAGGAAGGGCTAACATAGAAAAAATTGTAATTGTTTCCCATTGCCTGCCTTTCTCTGTCGCTATCGGCCAAAATGAGGACAGCTTGGTCCAGACCTCCTGCTCCAAGCCAACCTTGTAACTTTGAGTCTGTCACCAGGCTTTCTAAATGCATGCTTGACTTCAAATCTGGGAAGAGCCGTAACTTTCCCAAGCTCAGTAAGAGCAGGAATGAGACAATCATGGTTGACCTCTGCTAGAGTACATGCATTTGAAATTGATTTAGTCCGCTTTCACTATTGTTCATACACCTTTAGTGCCTAACTGGGTTTCAAGACCCAAATCCAGTTTGCCATGAAGAATGCCTCCTTTGGCTGGCCTCTCACCCATACTGCCACTCAATCAATCTAGCTGGAGAAATCCTCTTTGGAAGCAATCTTCCTTCATTTAGATCTTTATAAGTTTCATACTAGTGGATGTAAACTAGAACACGTTAAGAAATTGACTCTAGTTCCAGTCCTGCACTCGTTCTGTTCATTTTCTTAAGTTGCAATCTTGGTTTTTCTTTTACCTTAAAATATAGACCTTCCTATTCAAATGCCTCTGGGATGTTTGGTGCTTCCATCTTTTGACATCTTTACTCACATTTATCAATGAATACCCACAATCCATCTAGCTCTGCACTCAACCATTGGAGAGCAGTATTCTCTTACCAAATTCTCTTAAATTACTACCACTTCCACCTCTTCAAAAAGACCAGCAAAATATGGCACTTGGGACTTGTTTATTTGGATTATCTAAGGGCTCTTTAAAGCCTTTGGAATTCATTGTGCCATTTTAATTCATGTAGCAGCTTCTGTCCTCGTGGCATTCCCTTTCCTTTGGCTATTATTTTGTGGAAAGTGGCAGAGAGAGGTAAATAAAAATTAGAACTTTGCAAGTATAAATTTGCAAGACATTACAAATTTCCTCCAATAATAAACACATCCAGTAATGCAATCAAACACAATATTAGTGTAAAATTCTAGTGACCATTCATCAAAAGTTCATGGGGTCTGATTAAACTGCAGCTAATATCTTTGATATACAAATCATAATGTGGCTACAGAGCATCACTCAATTCTTCTCATTGAACTGAAATAAAATTTGCAAATATTTGATCCATCCCAATTTATTGAATCATTAAGTCACAAGCATGGAAACAAATCCTTTGGCATACTGATCAAGCACCCATTCTCTCCCCATTGCCTTGACTTCCCACCAGAATCTACCACTCGCAAATACTTGAGCATTTTAAAGTGGCCTATTAACCTACCAATCTGCCCGACTTGGGATGTGGGAACCCAGAGGTCATAGGAAGAATGTACAAACTCCATGCAGACTGCACCAGAAGTTAAGATTGAACTGGGTTACTGGAGCTGGGATGCACCCCATACAATTATTAACATTTGACTTCCCTGAATCTTTCAAGCACAGAATCTGCAAAAGGTGTACATTTATAAATTTTGCAAAGGATTCCTTATAAGTGTTGGTAATTGCAGCACGATTGGTGCACCATTACAGGTCAGAGTGGAAGGAAGTTTTGATCTCCTGCACTTTTCCCCACAATCTCTTGCAACTTAGGTTTCTGACCTCAACTGTTGTGGAGAAGCACAAATCTCCAGCATTTGTGGAGAAGCAAATGGGAGAGGAGAGTTATCTGGGCCACTGCTGCAAGTCTGTTAGTTGCATGTTAGATGTCATATCAAAGAAGGAAGTTGGCAGAGGATGCTAACCATTCAGGTTGATTTGAAGGAGAAATCATCATGTGGAGTAACTGTAAAGTGTAGTTTCAAAAACATTTAACTTGAGGGAATGAGAGGCCAATTTGCACAAGTACGTTTTATATACTTTTTGTTCTCGAGAATTACATTTTTATACCATTTTTACATTAATGCTGAAATAAATTTTCTAAAGAAGTTGTTTAATATTAATCTCTACCAAATAACTCTTGTTAGATTATTGGTTTTATGCCAAGATTAAAACTGAGAGATCCATTCATTTGAGATACATTATTTAGATACATTATAAATGTGTTCAGAATGTTTAATCAATTTGAAGTGCTTAGATTTCACATTGATGAACAAGGCAGAGGAACTAAACCATTAGGGCTAGGAGAGATTCAGTACATAAATCATAACATTAATTAATGCATTGCTATTTGCTTCTGGAACAGGACCCTGGGAACAACACTCCTCCTCAACTTTCCCCACCCCTTAGCCAAAGCACTTACACTGGTGGCTCTCTTGATATCCCCTCTTCCCATTTAATGATGCAAGGGGACGCAAGAAGGCGAATCAATGACAGCTACTTTGAGGATATGCCTAGGTCAAAACTGGAAAGACAAATGGCTCAGGTAAATTGCATTGAATAACATGCAATAGGCTGTTAATCTTGGGTTCCCTTTGCACTAGTTTGGCTTACTTTCCTCATAATTTTATTTTTGTAAGCTTGCTTGCCATACTATACTTCAGCACTATCTGATAATCTATCAGTTCTGTCTCTGTTATAGCTTGCTGAAATAATATTGATAATTCATCATCAATAATTAAACCTTCATTTGGGTTCTCACTGAGTTTCCTTTCTTATTTCCGTGAGTTGTAGAGATTTTCAGATTCATAGTTCGAAAGATCTTTGGTATTTACATAATTATGAGTGGTTGTTCCTATTCAGGATCCTGACTTAAGTGAAATGACAAGTGTGTCTCCTCTGTACACCAAGCAGCATATTTTGTTATCATTTTGAAATAAAAATAGAATATGCAGGAAATGCTCAGTGCATCAGGCACTTTCTGTGGAAAAAGAATAGAGTGAATGGTTCATGTCGAAACATCATGGACCTGAAAGTTTAATTCTTGTTTTGTTTTTCACGGATGCTGATCATTTCCAGATTTTTTTTTAAAAATTCTAGATTTTCAACATCTGCGGTGCATTTTGTTATAATTCTCTTTATGAATTTTAAGACATTTATATATTATTAGGTGTTGTCAAATCAGTTTTGGACTGCCAGTGTTTAAAGCATTCGTGATATTGTTTAATTAATATCCGAGCCAAAGCACACATGAGACATGAGGATCTGTTTGGCTGACTGTAGGACATATCTCGCAAATTAAAGTGCGAAAATATCTTGAGTGCAGATATTAATAGTATATTAAGACCACAAAACAGAAGTAAACTACTTGTGGGCTTGTCCACTGGAAACAATTAGGACATTGTTTACGTACCTGACCTCAAATGATTGATTTTCCCTTCCAGATTCCTCTCTAAATCTGGAAGATAGTTTGGCAATAGGTTCATAAACCTCGTAGAACTATTTGTTTTGCAAGTGAGGCCAAAATCACTGCCGAGCTTCCATCTCTTGTCTCTCCCCATTCCTATCCTACTGATAATTCTTCCCAGTGCAGTTATCACATGTGTAAGCGTAATTCAAACATTTGAATCTGAGGTCTTTGGATAAAATCTTATTTGGCAGTTTAAAAAAACTCTGACAAGTTAGACTTGAGTCTGATGGATTTTCCACTCTCTTTGCTTACATGAGAAAGAAAGCTAGTGGGGATTTTTTATGGAGCTGGTCCCTGTTACATTTATAATGATTTGAAGCTTGTTATAGAGATTCAGAGCTAATATTTAAAAATCCCTGTGAATAACATATGGGCAGGTCAACAATCTGGATACAGATGGTGAAGACCGATCAGAACATTAAACCCACTAAACAATGCCAAACTACTTGTCACTTGTCCAGTTGGGACCACCCTAATCATTATCTCAAATAAGAGAGGAGTGTTGCAACTCTGCATAAAAATAACTGCCGCACTCTGAGTAAGGCAACAAAGAAAAATAAAAGTCAAGAATAAGAAATGTGTACTTAATGCATTAAAATTCACCTTCCAGTGTTCGAGATCACAATTAATTGTCTAAATTAATTTGACAATTATCATACCTAGTGGTCTGATCAGAAACTCTCAACATAATTTTCTGGGGTTTCATACTCTCTTCTGTTTGCTTTTCTTTGCTGCTCTTTATTACTTAGACATTGAGAATGACAAAAATACTGCAACTTTCATGTCCTTGATTATCTTTTGTTAATCCTTTAACCTTCATGGTATATCTTTATCACTTTTTGTTTTGCACAGCATGTAATGATTTATTAATATTAAATGTAATTAGTCATTTGATTCTCTATTAGCATAACTAATCCTAATCTATTTTAAAACCGTTCCCTGAATCATCTAGCCTATCTCATTTTGGTATCTTCAAATTTAATATATATATATATATATATAATCTGTTATGTGCCTTCATAAGAGATCCTTGTGGTACTCTGTTGCAGATTACCTCCTTGATATGCACATCCCATGAGAGTGCCTGTATTTCGACACATCCACAATTCTAGAACCCATGCACTTGATTCATAATATCTCAATGAATGTTATGGAAAATGTTCTGAAGATCTAAGTAAAACAAATGGATTTTCACCAGCTGAGTGAAATATTTCTCAAGATATTTGACCAAAAAATCCCACAATTAGTTCATGTTTTCGATCATAGATACTGCCCTGCCACATGCAGTTTGCATTTTATCTGCCGGACATGTTTGGTAAAGGACCTAAAGTCAATTGAGATAAATACTTTGCCACCTTTTAAAAGAAAAATCCTGAATTTTCATTCTTTACAATCTCCCAGCACCTAGTGATACTTTTATAATAACACCTATATCCTGCAGCACGCGGGGTTAATGACAATCATGCAATCTACTTATACTTTTTTCCTTAAGCTGTACTTTTTAATCCAAGTAAGCTTTGCAGGCGTAGCTTGTCTTCTAGTTTAGATGCCCTATTCGTACATATTTATGTATTCTTGTCCAGTATATTTAATATTTTAAACATTTTCAATTTCCTACATTTGATTTATTTCTGAGTAGAACAATGTATTTGATTTTTAATTTCATTGTAGGTTGCCTTAGTGAAACAGTATTCCCATTCCAATCCTCAACGATATTGGTTGCCAGAATTTGATAACAACTCACTGCTGTATAGGATATCTTGCAACTCAGGGTTTGAGTTTCTTATATTGTGCTGCTCTGCTTGAATTTAATGCCGTTACTGTGGTAGAATTTTTTTTTCTAGTTCAACTATATCACATTGAAATGTTACATTGAATGTGGGATGTATATGAAGGCAAGTAAATCAGGGGTCTCAGGCTTTGCTGTATGCCATGATTATTCATTATTTTCAGTACAAGTTTTCCATATGCTTTATCTCAAATTGGATGTACCATATTCTCAGCTGGGCTTGAAAGGTCTGCACACAAAGGACTTCAGTGGACACAAATGTCACTGATAGCTTCTTGTAAATGACATCAATTGTTTTATAAGCATTCTTGCTTAAGCTGCCACGGGGTTCAGTTTTCACCTTGCCTAATTTTACGTTCCTATTTAGCAGGCAGAATGGAGTGAGCCTTCCATTACTCTTCGGCCTCCAAATGAAGCCACATCATCAACGCCGGTGCAATACTGGCAGCATCATCCTGAGAAGCTGATCTTTCAGTCTTGTGACTATGAGGCATATGTAAGTACTCATTAGATGGGAAATAAAGCAGGCTAGCATGCTGCAGTAATTTACATGCATTGGCTTCTCATGTTTTGATGGGTTTCATCTTAAAGATCAAACTTCACAAGGTAGCAATTGTTGTCAATGATAGAATACTACAAACACAACAGGTCTGCACGCCACTCTAATCAATAATGTCAATTTCTTTATTTATCTGTTATTAGCTCATATTTTACAATGCGCACCTTTCATGTTTGCTTTAAACCATATCTACTTATTTATGCAAATACCAATGAATGTAAATACCACTTTCCTAAATCCTTGCAAGATTTATGTCTATTTGCTTCATTCCAATTTAATTGCGGTGCTGGCTCGAAGGGCCGAATGGCCTCCTCCTGCACCTATTTTTAAAATTCATTCATAAATCTATTGTATGAAACTGACTTCAGATGCCGACTTTTTTCTTTTACGTAAACTTGCCGGATACCTATAGATAATTTTGATTGCAGAACAAATTTTGGACTATTGTATGTGTTTATTGCATATTTTAAGAGCATTATTGCACAGGAAAAAATAACTTGCTTGATTTTAGTACTTAGGTTCCATGTTGGTGAAGGAATTGCGAGGAACAGAATCAACACAAGATGCATGTTCTAAGATGAGGGTATGTTGCCTACTGTGCAATGTTCAATATGATAACGTGCCAGTGCAAAATTGTGTTGTGGAACTGAGATAATCATGGGCAGTTGCTCAGCAACAGTGCTTTCTTGTGATGACATGTCATGGTACAATGAACTGACACCTCAAAACAGTTATAAACTAGATTTTAAAATTATCATTTTAATTTTGTTTCAGTTATTACTTTACTAAATTCAAAGTTTATTGGGCACAGAATAGAAACAAAAGTGAGGGGTATATTGATGGAAAAAAATTGTTGACAAATGTAGCTTAATTTGCATTTGCTATGCGTACCAGCAACACTTAACGACAAAAAAACACTTCTAATCGGCAATCCCTTCGAAAACTATTAGAATTGATAGGAAACTTACCAGGTATAGAAAAATTGGAAATAGCTTCAACAAACAACTTGTGCACCAGCAATTAACCACATAATAATTTGTGGTTACAGATCAAGATGCTTATAATCTATATAACAAATTCCTCAACCAAAACTTACTGCTTTGTGCTTTCTGTTCAATGAAGCCGAGACTAGAAACATAACCAGATGGGCATTCCATCTGGGCACACATACTATGTTGAATCGTTCAGTCATCACAAAGAGTGTTCACTCAAAGACTATGTTTAATGGGAGAAGGGAAGGGAAAAATAGGCAGGCGACACAAGAAACTGCAGATGCTGGAATCTTAGGTAAACACAAAGTGCTAGAGGCACTCAGTGGATCTGGCAACATCTGTGTGGGAATGGACGGAAGTCTTGCAGGGCAGGACCATTCTTCAGATTGATAGGAGTGGTCAGGAGAAAACTAGAAAAGAGAGGTGGTTATGGGACAAAATCTGGCAAGTGATAGGTGGGATACAGGTCAAGGGGGGGTGGGGTTGTTTGGCAAAGGATGGGATAAGTGACAGAGCCTGACAATGAAAAGGAGACCAAGTGTTTCAGATAAGGAGGAAGAGAAGAAGTGAAATGTAAAGCTGGAGGGAGGGTTTGAGTGGAAGACGAGGTAGAGTGGAAAGAAGGGTGATAAAAGGAAAATAGGGAACCTGGATGGGAGGCATGTATGAAGGAGGGTAGGGATTGGGAAATAACTAAGGTGACTGTGGGGAGGGTGGGTTTGTTGGGAGGTGGTGGGAGAAATGGGTGCGCACCAGGGTGGGTGGGTTATAATTTGAAGTTGAAGAATTCATTGTTCATACTGTTGGGTTGCAGGCTACCCAATTGGAATATAAGGTGCTGTGGGTAGCCTCACTCCGGCAATAGAGAAGGCCCAGGACAGAAAGATTGGTATGGGAATAGGAAGGTGAGTTAAAATGGTTGGCTGTCAAGAGATCCAGTAGGTCTTGGCTGACATGTTTTCTGAAGAAAGAGGACATCTTGAATATGAATAACTACTTGCCTTTTTGACGTGTTTACATCTCTTGCATGTCAATAATCATGAGAAAAATTCATTTCATTTTTTGGTGGCACTGGTGCCTGAGTGCACAGACCAGTAGAACACAAGGTTATTGGTACCTGGTCAGACTGAAAAGAAGCTCTTGCTTCACTGTGCAGTTTGTCGTCTATCTTTCAGATGACAATAGCCAAGAAGGAAGTGGCATATTTTACACTCTAATTCACAAGTAAATACAGGCCCAGTGCTGTCAAACGCTCATCATATGTTAACCCAATCATTCCTGGGATTCATTATTCGTAAACCTCCTCTGGACCCGCTCCAGCATCTGCACATATTTCCTCAGATATGGGGCCCAAGGTTGCACACAATACGCCAAATGCGGTCTGACCAGTGCCTTATAAAGCCTCAGCATTACATCCCTGTTTTCATATTCTAGTCCTCTCAAATTAAATGCAAGCATTGCATTTGTCTTCCTTGCTACCGATTCAACTTGCTAATTCACCTTTTGGGAATCCTACACCAGCACTTCCCAGTCCCTTTACACCTCCAATTTCTGAATTTTCTCCCCATTTAGAAAATGATCTACGCCTTTATTCAAACTACCAAAGCTCCACACTTTGTTACATGATTAAAATTTGATTTGATTAAAATATGCCATGAGTGTTATTAAAAAATGGATCACCCTACTAGGATAAAAATATTGGTAATGATGTGTGAGGAAGTTACAGAAAGAGTAAGAATTCAGTTGCAATGTTCACTTAACAAATTAGTTGGGCATAAGTGCAGTTGCATAAGTGCAGTTGCTGGATGCTTGCACTTACCAACAAATACCAGCGTCTTGCACTTACCAACAAATACCAGCGTCACACTCCCTGCTCCGATGGGCAGGTGGAAAAGAAGATGGTTTCCTTTCCTTGAAGATAGAATTTGGGTGACTTAATGCAGCACGCTGTAAGATGTTGCAGAAATCAACAAATGCAATCTTAAATAATGCTGAGCCTCGAAATCTGAAAGTCGCCATAACCTGACATACGTGGGCCACACGAGCGATGTAACAAGCGAGACACATTTCAGTAGGGACCTAGTTTGAGTGTTGTCCTCTGTTGTTCTTTGAGTAAATAAGAGCCATACTTTCTCAGATGAATGAGTTTGAAAATCTCAATGTAGACAAATGTTGCCGGTTTCACTGGAATTTATGCTGTTTGGGCAAATTGGATGCAAGATAAAACAGGCCAGGGAAAATGACAATCCTGTTAGAAAATGAGGTGACAACTTTCCAAATTTCACCCCCCTTCGTCTCCCCCTCCCCTTCCCTTCCCCTCCTCCCCACTCCATCACCTTCAACCCCCCTCCACCACCCTTATCCCCCCTCCACCCCTCCTCCCTCCTCACCCCCTACTCCATCCCCCTCAACCCCCCTTATTCCCCCCTCCTCCCCCCTCCCTCCCTCCCCCTCCTCCCTCCCCCTCCTCCCTCCCCCTCCTCCCTCCCCCCTCCCTCCCTCCCTAGGAGATAGATTTAAACTTTAAAATGTGAATAACTTTTAAAATATAACACCAATTTCAACGAAACTTCTTCCATTAGCACCAAAGGGACGACGGTGAGTAAAGTGGGCTAAAATTGTCGCACTATTGTGTACCGTTTGGCTATAGTTCAGGAACGAACAAACAAACAAACGAGAGTTTTAGTATATAGATGTAAGGCTTTATCTTCCTTGAAAAACATTGTAGTTCACAATTGCATCCTTCACTTTGTTGGTTTAAGAACTGGTACTGATATTTCAAAAATAGAAATCTGTATCCAGCAAGTAGTAAATAATGAACTTGTTATGCAATTTATTGACAATATTTCATGGTCTTAAAGTTTTGACTTTTGGAAAAATAAGTTACTATCCTGCTTTCCAGGCTTCAGAACAAATTAAAAAGATTCCAACAATCATACTTTCAATTTCGTACAAAGGGGTAAAATTCATTGATGCGACAAATAAGGTAAGTGAGAAAAGCAGCTGGCCACTGTTTCAGTTACAAATAATTTGGTGAAACTGATATTGCTTTTAAATAAAACGTTGCTATGTGGGGAACAATGGAAGTTGGAGAGATTCTGGGCATATTTAAGGTCAAGTTCATGTCTAATTGAGATTGGTCGAATGGAAGTCTTCCAGCTCTGAACTTCCAAAGTTTACAAGTTTGGGCGAAGCTGAAAATCAGATTGGTAGTCAAGTCAAGTCAATTTTATTTGTATAGCACATTTAAAAACAACCCACGTTGACCAAAGTGCTGTACATCTGATTAGGTACTAAGGAAAAAAATGAAACATACAATAGCACGCAAACAGTTCACAGCGCCTCCTCAATGAGCCTCAAACGCTAGGGAGTAGAAATAGGTTTTGAGCCTGGACTTAAAGGAGTCGATGGAGGGGGCAGTTCTGATGGGGAGAGGGATGCTGTTCCACAGTCTAGGAGCTGCAACCGCAAAAGCGCGGTCACCCCTGAACTTAAGCCTAGACCGCGGGATAGTGAGTAGCCCCAAGTCAGTCGACCTGAGGGACCTGGAGTTAGAGAGGGGGGTTAGAAGATTTTTGATGTAGGGGGGGGGAATGTCCATTTAGGGCTTTATACGTGAATAGGAGGAGCTTGAAGTTGATTCTGTACCGTACAGGGAGCCAGTGGAGAGAGGCCAGAATCGGGGTGATGTGGTCCCTTTTACGGGTACCCGTCAGGAGTCTCGCTGCGGCGTTTTGGACCAGTTGCAGGCGGGACAGGGAAGATTGGCTGATCCCAGTGTATAGGGAGTTGCAGTAGTCTAGGCGGGAGGAAATGAAAGCGTGAATGATTTTTTCTGTGTCGTCGAATTGGAGGAAAGGTTTGATTTTAGCTATGGTTCAAAGTTGGAAGAAGCTGGCTGTGCACAGGTCTACACAATGGAACTGTGTTTGCTAACTTGGCTCCTAGTTTCAAGAAAGGGAGAGAAGGTCAATATAGTTGTACTTCAAAGTGTGAAAAAGATGTTGATATATGAGCAAAAAGGTATTGTGACAAAAAGCATTTCTACAAGCGAATATACAACTGTGAGAAAAGTGAAGTGCAACATCCAAGACATAAAATGTGAAACCAAAAAGCATTCACTCTGCCTATACTTAATTTCAGACACCAGTTACCACCAGCTATTTTATGGATATTGCCTAAAAGGCCTGTCCCACTTAGGCGATTTTAAGGCGACTGCCGGCGACTAGGCTGTTGCTGACAGTTCGCCGGGGTGTCGCGGGCATGATCGTGAGGAGTCTTCCAAAAATCGTAGTGGATCACGGCGCGTCGCTAAGAAATCATCCGGTTTGAAATTTCTCGGCGACAGCTGGCTTGTCGCCAGGTATCGTTGCTTATTGCGGGCGCTGTTGCCTGCTGTCCCCAGGTTTGCTAGGTTCGCTTAGATGCATTTAGAAGCACATAATATTAAAATAAGTAAAGTCATTTCAAAATACCATAAAATGCTTGTGTTTAACCAATTTATTTACCGTCAGGACATTTGACAGGTAGATTGGAGGCGACAGTTTGACGGTCAGGTAAGCGTGGGAATTTTCGCGATGTTTATGGCCATCAGCCATTATATTTAAAGTGGGCTCCAAACCCAGGTATGCAACCCAGAAACCAGATATGCATCTTCCTTACATTTTCAAAGAATGCCCACACACTTTTCACAAAAATCCACTTAACCACTTTTAAAATATTTTTTTTTAAAACAGCTATCAGTAAACTGGAAGTCAATCCATTTTATTCCTTGTTACAGTGAAGCTTGGGTTTCAAGTAACCCAGGCAAGTTTTTGTTATATCAAAACTCTCAAGTACTTACCGACTTGTCAGTAATTTCAGCGAAAATTAGGATACCGGAGAAGCATTGACAGCGTGGGAATTTTCGCTATGTTTCCGAAGACGCTGTAATCTCGACCTGACTCGGCATTGTCGTGGTCATTGTCGTCGGGTAAAAGAAAATTTTGGCGATCTGCTACGACTTTGACAGTCGCCGGCGGTCGCCAAAAAAATCACCTAAGTGGGACAGGCCCTTAACTCAGTTAATCTTCTGTGGACAGGATCTTTAAATATACATAAAGAAGATAAATTAAGCCTCACTAGGGATTATCAATCTAACCTTTCCTTCTATATTAATGATTTGGACGAGGGAATTGAATGCAACATCTCTAAGTTTGCGGATGACACGAAGCTGGGTGGCAATGT
This sequence comes from Rhinoraja longicauda, assembly GCF_053455715.1. NCBI lineage: Eukaryota > Metazoa > Chordata > Chondrichthyes > Rajiformes > Arhynchobatidae > Rhinoraja > Rhinoraja longicauda. Next base: position 23,233,548 of record NC_135975.1, read on the forward strand.
TAGCTGCGAGGAGGATGCTAGGAGGCTGCAGAGTGACTTGGATAGATTAGGCGAGTGGGCAAATGCATGGCAGATGCAATATAATGTGGATAAATGTGAGGTTATCCACTTTGGCGGCAAGAACAGGAAAGCAGAGTATTACCTGAATGGTGACCGATTGGGAGAAGGGGAGATGCAACGTGACCTGGGTGTCATGGTGCACCAGTCATTGAAAGCAAGCATGCAGGTGCAGCAGGCAGTGAAGAAAGCGAATGGTATGTTGGCATTCATAGCAAGAGGATTTGAGTTTAGGAGCAGGGAGGTTCTGCTGCAGTTGTACAGGGCCTTGGTGAGACCGCACCTGGAGTATCGTGTGCAGTTTTGGTCTCCTAACCTGAGGAAAGACGTTCTTGCCTTAGAGGGAGTACAGAGAAGGTTCACCAGATTAATCCCTGGGATGGCGGGACTTGCATATGAGGAAAGACTGGATAGACTGGGCTTGTACTCGCTGGAATTTAGAAGATTGAGGGGGGATCTTATAGAAACATATAAAATTCTTAAGGGGTTGGAGAGGCTAGATGCGGGAAGATTGTTCCCGATGTTGGGGGAGTCCAGAACCAGGGGTCACAGCTTAAGGATAAGGGGGAAGTCTTTTAGGACCGAGATGAGAAAACATTTCTTCACACAGAGAGTGGTGAGTCTGTGGAATTCTCTGCCACAGAAGGTAGTTGAGGCCAGTTCATTGGCTATATTTAAGAGGGAGTTAGATGTGGCCCTTTTTGCTAAAGGGATCAGGGGGTATGGAGAGAAGGCAGGTACAGGCTACTGAGCTGGATGATCAGCCATGATCATATTGAATGGCGGTGCAGGCTCGAAGGGCCGAATGGCCTACTCCTGCACCTATTTTCTATGTTTCTATGTTTCTATATCATTCACCCTTCACCAGATTCCTTCCTTGCATCAAGCAACATCCATGTCTACCGGATATTTCCACACCAGTTTCTTCTGCTTTTATATAAAAGTCGTCGTTGCCATTTCATGGTAGTTTAAGTAATTCCACTAGCCCATTTCAAAATTAGATCACTTAGTAGTGTATATATTTTGCACTGATCCGTGTAATCTTACATTGATATCGCAGTTTATTCTTATTTTTATAGTTACATAACCTTATATATTACATAAATCTTGTGTTTTTCATCTGCTCACCAAAGTTAATGCACAGAGCATTTTTAAGTATGATACATTGCAGGTATCATACTAAGTACCATTGCAAATAACTGTTATGAAGCATTTTCATTGACAAGAGATTAATCGACAGGCGTATGCTGCTTTAAAATGTCTTCCATTGCCGTTTTTAAAAAATGGTTCAAGGACCTTTTATAGCACCAAATGGTCACATGGCCATCAGGTGGGGTCTGGTGATCAGTCACCTCAGACCTAGGCATTACACCTGGCTCACTGTTCTTTACCGGATGGCCATTGCAGCAGGGCCTGATGTTTGACTGAAATCGGAGAAAAGGGGCAGAGTAAATTTGCCTGATTGTATTGGGAACAAAGAAAGTCTGAAGAGGAATCCCGACCTGAAACGTCATCTATTCACATTCTCCAGCGATGATGAGTTACTCCAGAACTTTGTGTCTTTTTTTTGTAAACCAGCATTGGCAGTTCCTTGTTTCTACAAAAAAGAGCCTATTTTAAAAGGTCCAGAGTATTTGTTATCTAAAAAAAAAAATTCATGCATGGAAAGATGTGGAGCACACGAGAAGTTCATGCATCGATGAAACTGATAAAACTGTGCAGATTTCTGCAAAGTATTGTATTACTACATACTCTTTGAATTCACTCCGAATCACTAAATGATGAGCCGGAGGAAAGGCTTCTGATCTGCAACCAAGTTAGTCTCACATTGAAATATTGTTTGAAAATGGCTGCAAGTCATTTAACGCTCAAAGCCCCAGAAAACTAAATGTTGTCCCAGGACCGTGGCAGATACCAGAGAATTGACGTGTGGCAGCTGAGTTTCAGCTATAGGTTATCATCTCTCTCTATTTATAACTGAAGTCTGCCAGCGGTCTTCGTTATAATGTGCCGTCACATTTCAGCTTGAAATATTTGGTGTCGGATTGAAATATTTGGTTTCATGGAGACCAGATTTCACTGCTGGTTAGCTGCTGGGGGTGTAGAGAAGTGATGCCGAACAGTAGTGAACATACTTGCACATGTAAGACTTCCACACGTGCGTACTGCAGCAGAGAAGAAACTGGGAGGTCAGGTCAGTTGTGCATGCTGCCCTGAACTTGACTATCATTGAGACCAGGGGTATTTTGGAGGATGCAAAGGAAAAGAGCTAAATATAATTTATATCTACAGCCTCGACCTAATGGTGGTGATCACTGGCATGTCAAATGCTGTTCTGTCATGTTGGCTGTTGACTTTCATTTAAAAGATTTTGGATTAATCTTTTTCCTCATTTCCTGTGCAACCACAAGGTATGATCTGAGATCAGCACACTCCATCTTATTTGCCATTTGTTTCGATAAAGCAGCTGGTTCAATTTGCCTGAGTCACATTTGTTGCTGCCGAAATCTGATATTATCAGAAGCTTTTCCTCCAGCTCATCAATTAATGATTGTATCTGTTTTCATGTTACAATTTTAGTATTGATGATTGCTAACAAAGAGTTTGAAGGGAGCCTTGTAATACGATACCATGCAGGATTCGGCAGGAATAATTTTGGGGGGAAAAGTTACCAAATGGAAATGTATTGCTGAGTATCTCCATCATTATGTGAGGTCAGACAATTAATCCTTATATGATTGTTCAATGCTTGCTGCTCCTGTCCTGCTGTTCTTCGTCTTTCTCATTACATTTTTACTATATTGAAATTTGAAGAACTAGTTAATTATCATTTGTGCACTGAAAGCCATGTACAAATGATGCTCCTCGCCTTACGATGCTTCGACTTACGATATTTCGATCTTGCGATGGTGCAAACAGTAGAGACCCGTAGCAAGCCGCAGCTCAGAAAATAGATCAGTAATCAGAAAATGTTAAGCCATACATATAATTGCCAAATGCTTAAAATATAATATTCATTAACAGTGAAGCACAATAATACAAAGTAAACAGGCAGTGAATGAGTAACTTCTGACAAAAGTTAGATTAGTAGAATTGAATAAATGCACTGCTTTCTTCAACCAAATATAAAAAGACCAGAAAGCCATCTGTATGTTTCAACTTGTTAGCTTTGTATAATGAAGTATTTTTGTGTTCAGTTCTGCAGATGTCTCAACTTCAATGCCTTTTTGTACTCTCTGCAGAATATCATCACAG